>NC_040099.1:1428923-1755798 GCF_003369695.1 Bos indicus x Bos taurus
CTTCTGAAAACAAACAAACAGGTTTTCTCCTGAGATTTAATTTACTGTATTGTTTCCATGTTTTGTTTGGGGAGTTTATAACTTGAGCTTTCAGAAAGTTTCCCTGAAGTTCATGAATATTTGTCATTCTTTAAGGAGGGGGACTTCCCTGTAGCTCAGATGGTAAAGAATCTGCCTGCAATGCAGGAGACATGGGTTCGATCCCTGGGTTGGGAAGATCCCCTGGAGAAGAAAATGGCAACCCACTCCAGAGTTCCCACCTGGAGAATCCCGTGGACAGAGGAGCCTAGTTCTATAGTCTGTTGGGTCGCAAAGAGTCGGACATGACTGAGCAACTAGCACTGCTCACTGTCAAAGAGGGGGATGACTTGACAGTGACACACGGGAAGGTGGAGAAGAATCGTGTCTTCCCTTCAGGCACCCTGAGAACGCGTGACCAAATGTCGACACACACCCCAGTGCCTGTCCAACAACTGGTGGGCACTTCCACTCAGACCTGTTATGAAGGTCAGTCCTGCACCTCATCCTTCCCTAAGACCCACTGAGGTTTATGACATGATCCTCTTTTTCAAAGCTGTCGTCCTTTAGGATTTAGTAGTAGTGACTTCAAAAATGTAGCTGCATTTTGTTCCGATAGTTGTTTAGTCACTGAGTCCTGTCCGACTCTTTTGTGACCCTGTGGACCATAGTTCGCCAGGCTCCTCTCTCCATGGGATTCTCCAGGCAAAAATACTGGAGTGGGTTGCCATTTCCTCCTCCAGGGGATCTTCCTGACCCAGGGATTGAACCCACATCTCCTGCATCACAGGCAGATTCTTTACTGTCTGAGCCACAGTTACATTTGATCTCACAGCATCTTTTGTACTTAGATGAGCACACACACACACATGTATTTTTTTTCCTTGTGAAAATATAGAAGCACAGGAATAGAGACTGTGATCCAACACGGCAAGATCTGCTCTACAGTGTCCACAGTGGCCCCGTGCGTACAACTTCAAGTCCAAAGTCAAATCTTGATGAGACCCTGCTCATGCTTTAAGAATTGTTGTTAAATTAGTCCTTGTTCCCTGAATACAGAAGTCTGCAGTCAGTGTCTAGGCCCTCCGTGGACCCTGAGACGGCCTTTAACAGAAGCAAGCGCGCCAGTGCTGCAGAGCCAGAGGGGCTCTCAGAGAGGGGGCTGGGGGAGGAGGGCCCACGGGGGTCTTCCGCATTGGGCAGGATTCCAGTCCACGCACTTTCAGACAACAGAGGAGCACTCCAGCTTGGTGGCTGTTTAGCTATTTCTAGCAGGTAAGCAGCTGCTGACAGTGTGTGTCTGAGGAAAGAGCATGTATCTTCCATTGTTGCTTTTCCTATAAAAATTACCCCGGAAGCACACTTTTTAAAGTTCCCACACTAAAAAAATTCAGGAGAAGCAGTTCACAAAAAAATCTCTTTCACTGCTCAAAAGCACTTTTTTGGGGGTAATTTATACTAAGCCCTTTAGAATGTCATATTGGTCCTTTATTAGTAACCTTGACAATATGATTAGACTCCAAAAAATGTCTACTTGTTAGTGAATAGCTTTCATTCTCCAAACTTTAAAGAGGCTACTCAGCTCTGACCAAAGCAGGCTTCGTTTTTTAATTTTTTTGCAACAAAAAGCACAGATGATAATAAAATGTATGTTTAGATCAAGCCTGCAATTACACATATCTGGTAACAGTTAAGTAAATGTTGTAGTTTTGTAGATTTGTTGGAACAGACTACTTGGCTGCCATAATTAGGGCAGAACTCTAACTTTCATTTTCTGAATTACAGTTAACTTTAAATTATAATTGTAAAAATGATTTTGTTAAGAAGCAGAGAAAACCTGATTTTTAGAAACATGCATTTTCCAGTGGAAAAGCCTTTGTCCTCTTACGTATTATTTCCTCTTTATTACATGTTGAATCCTATTTACAATTTGTTTAGATGTTGCCACAAACAGCGTAAAGTTTAAGTTGCTGAAGTTGAAAAAAGTGGGAGAAAGCTACCTGAATTGACTAAAGAAGACAATGAAAGGCTTAGCTACATTAATTGAAAAGCATTTTAATAATCGATCATGACGGAGGGGCAAAGAAAGAGAAGGAAAACAAAACAAAAAACACAAAGCAAATCCCCCAGCCACACCAACAAGCTGAAATAAAACCCTCAAACTTTAACCTTCACACAGAGATCTTGTCTTGCTTTTCAAAAGTCCCTAATATTTTCCCGGTCCCACCACCCGCCCTCCTCCCCAAGTCACTTCACTGCCCGTATGTTATTTAAATGCTGATAATCTTGTTCATGGTAATTTCAATGAGCAACAGCAGACATATAATGCTTCCTCTTTTAATAGGTGCAAAGTGAGTTATTGTCACAAAGCAGATATGAAAAAGGGACGTGAAAAGAGAATCTTGCTTAATCTCTGTAATACGGGTGTGGGAGGGTGCGAACGTGGTCACCTGAATTATGCATGTCTATTGTGTTCAGATATCATAAATCAGTGCGTGAATACCCTGCAAATCATTTTCAGTTCGTGAACATTTATATACAGCGCTCTTGAGCGCTGCAAAGACAATTAGTCATATTTGTATGCCGGAATTAATTGAGAGTGAGATGCGGGAGGCAGACGAGAACAAAGAATGCTTTTTGTCAGTTCTTCCAACTGACAGGGATAATTAGATATATGAAATTGAAATTCCTCAGCAGGGGGTTTCTGTTGACAATGAATTTTCTTTTGATTCCATTCTGTTATTCTTTTATGCTGTCATCTGTGGCAATTTGTTATTCAGCTTGAAGCTTAAAAAAGCAAAGCATTCCGCTTTTATGAGTAGATGATGTCAGTTTGTACACTGCTGGGAAATAGATATTAAATGTAATCTTTAAACTAAAAAAAAAAAGGAGAAAAGAAAAGAAAAAAAATAAAATCAGTTAAAGAGACAGTGCGCTGTTTACCCAGCCGGTGGAGGAGAAACTTCACAAGAGGTTGTCAGAACTTGTTCAGCAGTGTTTGAAGTTGTTCAAGCTCCATTAATCCAGGGCCGTGATTGCAGCTCCAGCCGTCCTTCTAGAGGCTGAGCCGAGGGCAAGGAGGCGCGCGTTCTCACTGCCCGAGAGGCGCCCGGCGTCCCCACTCCTTCCTGTCTTCACGGCCCCAGGAGCTTCATGCTCGCATCACCTCTTTTCTTGGCTTCTGTCTGAATCAAGTATGTTGTCAGGAGAGGAAGCTAAAGAAAACCTTGCAGTCCCTTTGCCCCACCCAGAAAGTTCCAGAATATGGCATCGACGCTGCTTGTGCAGGCGTGCTGCGGAGCCAGCTCTTGGCGTATTTCATCCATCAGGGTCAAGGCGCCTACCACGTAGCTTGCAGCCCCGTCACCTCGCAAGGTCTTGTCAGCAGGGGGAACACACTGGGTGCTGTGGATTGTGGACTGGGTCAGCATCTCCTCTTCCAACTCCAGCCACTTCCGTGTCTTGTGGCCGAGAGGTCTGCCTCCCAGAGCCCCTCCTTGTCTGCAAGGAGGGGTCAAGTGAAAGCCCAGCCCGAGCCATGGCCTCTGCAGGGGAGGACGTGTGCCGGCCTGGGGTGCAGAAGCCAGGGCCCCACGGCCCTTCCTCCCAGGAGTACTGCCCCCTGTGCCATCTACTTGGTCTCCAGTCCATTGCGTTCTCAGGACCCACCCTTCGGACACGAGCATGTGAGCACGCCGAGTGTCTCCCCCAGGGGTAGCATGCTGGTCCGGGGGAGATGGGAGGGGTGGGGTGTAGAGCTAGCCTGGGTTTCTCAGAGCCCCGAGTACCAGCAGCACATGAACCACCACCACCATCTGATGAAATGCCATTTCTTGAGCCGTTTGTCAAAGCTACAGAGTCAGGTATGTAGACCAGGTGCAGGAGTCTGAATTTTCAGTGGCCATTTAGGTGATTCTTGTAGGGATTAAATTTGGAGAAGCACTTGCCCTCGGAAGGTACCTGGGGCTGCAAGCGAATCCTGCTTCCCTGTCAGTTTTCTTGCACAGAAAGGCAGACTACCTCTTGCTGCTGTGTTGTTACTTGAAATGTTCAAGCTAGGGGTTTGTTCCCAGACCACCTTGGTTGTCCTGTGGGCACAAGAGCTCCAAGGTGGAGGTGGGTCTGCATGAGCCCATCGAGGCCAGTTCAAACAGCCCCATAAGTGCTGAACATGGATGTAAGGATGTGCCTTGGTTGTAGTCTGTGGATCAACACACGTGGTGAGGGTGTCTGTGCGTGTTGTTTATCTATGGGGACTAAGGTCAGGGCAGGGGACTGGAATAACTGGGTTGAATCTCGTGTTTGGGTTCTGAGTACAGAGCAGAGGTTCTCCATCTTTGCACACTTTACATGCATTCTGGAAAACCATAGAAACAACTTCCTCCCTTTTAAAAGTGTTTCTTCCCTACTTGGAGTTCTCCATGCTGCTGCTAAGTCACTTCAGTCGTGTCCGACTCTGTGCGACCCCATAGACAGCAGCCCACCAGGTTCCCCCTTCCCTGGGACTCTCCAGGCAAGAACACTGGAGTGGGTTGCCATTTCCTTCTCCAGTGCATGGAAGGAAAAGTGAAACTAAACTCGCTCAGTCGTGTCCGACTCTTCGTGACCCCATGGACTGCAGCCTAGCAGGCTCCTCCGTCCATGGGGTTTTCCAGGCAAGAGTACTGGAGTGGGGTGCCATTGCCTTCTCCCAGTTCTCCATGAAACCTCCTTAACTCTCTTCTGCCTCTGTTTTTTCTCTTCATCTGTCTCTAGTCTCCTCAGAGTCTGGAAGGATTGCTTCTCCAACAGAAAATTCCTTAATCAAAATGAGCATCCTGGTGACTGAATGAAAAGAAGCAATGACAAAAACCTAATTTTCATCAAAAACAAAAATCTCAAGAGGTGTTGGTGAGCTCCTGCTTACTACTGTGCCTGTCAGTGGGCCCTGGGGACCGTCACTGG
Organism: Bos indicus x Bos taurus; assembly: GCF_003369695.1. Classification (NCBI taxonomy): domain Eukaryota; kingdom Metazoa; phylum Chordata; class Mammalia; order Artiodactyla; family Bovidae; genus Bos; species Bos indicus x Bos taurus. Next base: position 1,433,886 of record NC_040099.1, read on the forward strand.
TTGAGGCAATTTGGGATAACAGCCTCACTTAAGTAAGGAAACTCCTGTGCAAGTTCAAGGAGAGGAGAAGGTCACCCACAGATAAAAGAAAAAGTCAAGGCAGAAAAGCATCCCCAAATACAGGCCCTTCTAGACAAAGACTCAGTGAATTCAAACCAAACCCCAAACCTCAGTATGTCCTTTGGGCCTGAATTAAGCTGAAGATCCATATTTATCCTCTTTCCTGATGGACATGTCTCTGCAGTGCCCTAGTTGACGCCTACAACTTTCTTCAGAAACGAATCACTGTGGTTTTGTTTTCCGGTCCCATAGGTTTGGCTGAGTGGAGGGAATGGGGCTCTGATTCATGCCTGTGAGGAGGGAGCAGTGGATGGAGGCATGTGTGTGGACCAGGACGCCCACCACTGTTCCTGGAGACCTTGGAAATGCCCGTCTTGCACGCCGGTCAGGCTCGTCTTGGTGAAGTTACTGGGGACTCTCTCAAGCTCTGTTCCAGCTGCTTGTGTCCGAAGGATCCTGAGAGACTCAATACCAGTGAGACTGGGCTCCACAGAGTGGCAGTAAAGTCTCCAAAGAAACTTACCCTGAGGTCAGTGTTACTCTTAATCCCCTAGAAAGATGTTACACCCTGGACGGGAGATACAGCCAGCATTAGGGCTCTAAGGTGGTTGTGATCAGCTCAACCACTGTCATCTGTTTACAGTCCTTGCCCATTTTTGTGGCCTGTTAGATAAATAGTAAGTCATTTGCTCATTGCACTTAGCAAATTCATTTTAGTCTCAAGCACTGTTATTAAGCACCTACTGTGTGCGGCCCTTAGGCGCTGGGCTCTGTGCACTTGGTCTTAGCCTGCGGCACTGAAGGAAAGGACTCTCTTTGGAAGGTATGACTGTCTGTTTACAGCTGTGTTTACATCTCATTTCCTAAAAGTGAGCTCTGCCCTCCCGGGAGATTCTGAAGGCGCGTCCTTCAAACGCCCTTCCTTCCCAGAAGCAAACCGTCTGTCAGATCCCGATCTCCGTCACCAAGTTTTGCTTCTTGCTTTGGAAAATGAGCTGTGCAGACAGAGTAGCTGTTCCTGCAATCGTCCTGAGAGCAAATTAAATTACCACTGCGACTGCTCTGCAGTGCAGACCTGCTATCTGTGTTCCCTCCCAGAACCGCGGAGCTCTGAGTTCTCTCCCCACAACCCCCTGGGTGGGCCACTATCGTCTCTATGGGGACTCAGGGCTCTGACTAGCATCCTTCCTGCACCGTCTTCCTTGGGCAGTTCAGCTGCTGTGGTGGCTACCCCTCACACCTGCGGTGTGCCGGGGGTTCCTCCTGCATCAGAGCCCATGTGTTATACACTGGATCTGCTTTATTCACATTTCTGGCTTTTTCATTAAGTAGAGGTGCTGGTTTGGAGAAGACTCCTGAGAGTCCCTTGGTCTGCAAGGAGATCCAACCAGTCCATCCTAAAGGAGATCAGTCCTGGGTGTTCATTGGAAGGACTGATGTTGAAGCTGAAACTCCAATACTTTGGCCACCTGATGTGCAGAGCTGACTCATTTGAAAAGATCCTGATGCTGGGAAAGATTGAGGGCAGGAGGAGAAGGGGTTGACAGGGATGAGATGGTTGCATGGCATCACCGACTCAATGGACATGGGTTTGGGTGAAGTTGCCCATGGCTCTTGTCTTCCTGAGTTTCAGGATGGTAACAGCATCGACCTTGGAGACTGTGTCTTATTTTCATTTTAAAGAGAAGCACTCTCTGACTTGACCCATGAGTCCTCAGCCCTTCTCTGTGGCCTGCATAGAACACTCGCTCTGTGTCATAGTTCCAGGTCCATGGCTCCCGTCTTTGTGCGGCAGTGGGCTGACAGCAGAGCCCCGGGCCACTCCCCTGGAGCCTGACCTCACCATCTCCTCCACAGTGTCTGCAGAGACCCCAAGCCTGCAGTCCGGGAGTAGACCCGTGAATTCAGAGATGAGTTGAGTCTGACTGTATAGACGTCTGGCAAAGGAAAAATGAAGCTTTTCCCTCTGTGTGTGGTCCACTCAACTATGGACAATTTGGAACAATTTGTGCATGTGTATGCGTTTGTGTGCAGATGTGTGCATGTGTGTCCCTTCAGGGAGAGGTGAGGGGGCAAAGGTCCTCTGCCATGAGGATGCTCCCGAGGTCCAGTGGACCTCGTCCCCTGATCCCCAGGCTGCGGGTCCATCCTCTGTAAGCCCTCCGATGGCGGCCATGTGCCTGTGATGAGAGCAAGCCCACACCCAGACTCTGTGTCCATCCTGGTCAAGTGGAACCCTATCCCTTCCAGGGTGGGGTGTCCCATCAAACTGACTTGCTAAGAAGTGGCTGGTTGGACTCCCTCAAGGGCACTCCATGCTGGGGCTCAGCGCAGTCCCTGGCTGGCAGGCTGTCCTCTTGCACTGACCATGTCTGACTGGCCTTGGGGCACGGCGCCCATGCTGCAGGGTCACGTGTGGTTACTCTGTCCGTAAGCCATCGCCAGGTGGCTGGCATCTCAGCCGTGTTGTCCTGTGTCTGACCCCCAGGTGCCCCAGGGAGGAGCTCTTTGCCTGCTGTGGGGATCGGGGTGGTGCAGGTACAACTGCATCCATACTTGTATGTGAACTGTTGGCCGGTCGGTCTGTCATTTTGTCTCTTCAGCGGGTGGATGGCACTTGGCCGCCGCCCCAGCTCTGCATCCTCATGCTCACGGGTCCCATCCTCCTGGAAAAATGCAGAGATGTTGCACCCGCCGATGTACCTGCCTGACCTCTGTTCACAACCAGTGACCTCGGAGGAAGTCCCCACGTCTATCCAGCCGGTGAGACCCCCGCACTGGAGTCTGCTTCCAACTCTCTTAGGAAGGAGGGCATCCTACTTCAGGTGATGAGCAGAGGGCAAGCCTCAGGCCGGCGGTGGAGGGGGCAGGGCAGGCGCGGACAAGCTTGGGTTCAGCTGAGACCAGCTCCGCCCACTTCAGGGGGCAGGGAGCCCAGGGCGAGCGTCACACCGCAGGAATGGCTCCCTTGAGGCTGGGGGTGCTCTCCCTCCCAGGACCGTGAGTCATCGGGTGGCATTGGCTGTGCTGGGGTGAAGACCGGGCCCCCTGGGGTGGTGAGTCCCATCCGAGCAGGGAACAGCTCGAAGGCGGCTGCAGGACCAGAACCCCGTGGGGCCAACAGCACTGCCGCCTGTTCCAGGGAAGGCGAAGGTCCCGTGTGGTCAGTGGGTCGCTGTTGGTTGGATGAGGTGCCTGGGATGTGTCACGTGGGGACAGGGGTGGATGGGTGGGGTGAGGGGCAAAACGATGTCATCAAGCCAATCTGGACAGCAGACGGCCTCGGCCGGTTAAGAGCCCGGTGGAGTCAAGGCCTGAGAAGAAGGGCAAAGGGATGCTGTGGTCGGGGTGAACTTTGTGAGGACCAAGGAAGACGTGAAGAGAAAACCACCTGCCGGAGGCTGCGGTGCGCCTTTCTGTCTGATCTGTTGTTTGTTTATTAATTTTATTTATTTTTAATTGATTGATGATTGCTTTAAAATATTGGTTTGATTTGTCATACATCAGCATGAATTAACCACAAGTATACACATGTCCCCTCCCTCTGGAGTCTCCCTCCCACCTCCCGCCCAGTCCCACCTCTCTAGGTTATGACAGAGCCCCAGTTTGAGTTCCCCGAGTTACACAGCAAATTCCCATTGGCTGTCTATTCCCATATGTTAGTGCATATGCATCCATGCTGCTCTGTCCCTCTTTCCGAGGCGAGCGTCACACGTGGTTTGGACCGGGTCGGTGGGGTGTCCACCCCCAGGGCCGTGTCATCTCCTGGATCTGAAGATCCTGGGAGCGGTCATTGCATCACCCCCCTGTCACTAGGTGGCCGGGCACCCAGGCTGAGGACAACTTTCTTGATGGGCAAATGGGCGAACGTCTCGGTAAACTTTCAATTCGCTTCCTCAACGTTAAAAGGAAGACGGGCAGCACGCATTCTGGAGTAAGTGATCCATTTTAGCGAGAAGACACACTTTGCCATTACAAAGAGGTCAAAAGCACTTCATTAAAAATAAATTGTCAGAAGAAAAGAACCAATTATGGTTCACATGATATGAGCGATCAATATAATTAAGAAACGAACTCCCCATAAAAAGACTGGTGCACGGTATATTCCAGCAGGATTGATATTGTATGGGCTAATTAAATATTTATCAAGTGTCGGCAGTGGGTGAAGCCATGCTCGATGGTACGGGGTGCACAAAACATATTTCCTTTACTAAGGAACTTGAATATAATAGTCCAATCATGCATAATGAAGGAGGGTGTGATCAGTGTCGGGGCGTGGAGGGTGGGAGGATGAGCTCGGACATTCACATGAGGTTTCCTGTGTGTCATCATTTCTGCCCAGAGTGCTCAGTCTGAAACATTCAGAGAAAATTCATTTAATTAAAGTATCAGCATATTCTCTTACGACTTTGCTTCTTTGTTCACAAATGTAGACTCTGTCCTCTTTGGGAGCAAAAGTGTTTGGGTCACTTAGACAGTGGTAAAGCTATTCCTCTGTCTTGGTCTGCAGATGGGAATGAAGCAGAAACTGCAGGGATCATTGGGAAGCACACGACACGGTTCTTCTAAGTGTTGACGGGAGGCTGACGGGGGACTCTGTCCTGGGAGTCAGGAGGGCGGGGTCAGCGGAGGGCAGAGCCGCCCCGTGCCTTGGGTACAGCTGGCCGGTGTGAACCACTCCCAGGACTGTGGGTCGGGGTCTGGGCTCCTCCTCCAGGGGGCTCCTGTTTTGGACGTGGTGCTCCTTCAAAGCCCCTGCATCCTTTTCATGAGGCGCTGGTCACACGAGACTGTGAGAATCGAGCCACGGCCACAACACACAGAGCCGCCTCTCTCCGTGAGCAAAACGCATTCACACAGTTCAGCCTGACGCGGGGGAGGCCGGCTCCCCGTGTCCCAGGGAGGACTGGTCACACTGGCCCTGCCTCCGTCTCGGGTATAAAAGCCTCCCAGCTGTGCCGCGAGCTCTTGGCAGAAGGAGGAGGTAACAGGTGTGACAGGCAGCATGGGGAGGGAGAGAGGTGTGCAGGCTGGTTCTGCTTTGCACTGTTTCTCCGGACCCACGTCCACTCATCTGGGACTTGAGTCCAGCCACTCCCTTCATCCAGGAGATAAAAAGCTGCCACCTCTGCTCAAGGGTCTCAGGGCTACAAGGCAGGGTGGATGGCAGGGCACAAAGTGGAGACAGTTGTTATAACTGCGGGAAACCACACACAAATGTTTGAGCACACCATCCTAGAAGCAGGGGAAGTCAGCTCTTTCTTCTGAGTGGATTCTAGGTGGTCCAGGAGTGGGCATTTCCCCAGGAGAATGAGGAGGAGGTGGAGATGGGCAGCCCAGGCTGTGGGGACTCCGGAGCCCACCACCAGAGGCATCGAGGCCTCTGGGTCGTCTGGGTCTCACCAGAGGGGACCTTGGCCAGAACCACCCTGCTGTTCTCAGTGCGTGGTCCGTGGGCTCCCCCAAAGCTGTCCCCTGGCAGCCAGCTCCAGGGCACCGGTCCGCCTCGTTCTGGAGAATCAGAGGCTGCACCTTGCCCAAGGCCTCAGTGCTGGGCATGAGCAGCTGAGACGGGCATGTAGGGGGATGATTCAGAGAAAGGTTCTGGAGAGTCTTAAATTTATTCCAGGATGAAATAGATGATGATTCACCCATGCAAGGTTTACACATTCATCTCTCTTCAAGGGGACAACATGAAAAGGATCTCAAACATAGAAACGGATGAGTTTTCAAAACATTAGGGTGCTGGTGGAGGGGGGAAGGTGGCAGAGGGGGGAGAGGCTGAGCTCACCTCTGCTTGTGGACACATGGACGTTATCAGTATTTACAGGGCAGCCATCAGCAAGAACAAGCTGACGTCCTGCTAGATCAGGCAACGTCTACACTCGGCCTCTCCCCCGATTCCACGCATTCATTCCTTCGTGAGGGCGTCAACTCTGAGAAGGAGACAGTTGCTTCCTTCAGCCCCCGGTCCCACCCCCTCTAAGGAGAAGACCCGACTCCAGCATGGTGTGCATTTTGCATGATACTCCACATCACATTATCTGGGACATCAAGGTTAATATAGAAACATTTTATGACTGTTGTCCTCCAGGGGCGGTTATGGAAATAAGACGTCTATCTTACAGAGTTCTCTCAGCGAGGGGAACAGAAACGTTCAATAAATAGAAATAAATAAATAAATCGGAAAAAAGTAACTCGCAAACATTTTGGCAAATATAAAGTGCGTGAGCGATTGTGTCCCGAGGGTATAGAATCAACTCGCATGATGATAATTTATATTTTATGTGAGTTTTATTTTTATACACCTGCTTTTCTTTGCAATTCATGAAAAAACATATTGATATCAAGGCAATCGTGCTGTCACGGAATTCATAATCCTAACTGGGAGACTTCGCATCAATATGACACGTCTCTTTTATGCTAACTCTGGCAATTTAGGAAAAAGTACAGGTTATAAACAGCTAATAAAACTTCGCCATTTGTTTGTCTGATACATTTTCTTTCCATCTAACTGAGTGGCTCTGGAGAAATTCGAGTTTGTGGGGTGAGGGTGGGAAGGTTTGCACCCCCATCTCAAGTCACCGGCACGGCTTCCTGTGGCGTGAGCTCGGGGAGGGGAGTTGGGCTGAAAGTTCAGGTCCACTCCCCCTCGACGGCGCGGGGTCAGGAGAACGGTCAGGTGGGGGCGTGGAGGGACCGGGTCTGCCGGCCCGGCTCCCCTATTCCCACGGTGTCCGCAGCATCAGCTTGGCTCTGTTCGGTGCCCCGGCAGGGTCAGCCTCCGTCTGCCCTGGACCTTTCATTATGCCCCAGACCTCAAACTCCACTCCACGTTACCTGCCCTGACATATGATTCTTTTCAAGTTTTTAACCGTTTAAACATCATTCTGGTTCGTGGGCAGCACAGAAACGGGATTCAGCATGTGGGCCGTGGTCTGCTGCACCAGGCCCCGGGGTTCTGACCCACTTCTGCACGGCAGGGCCTGCCTGGACGCCAAGGATTCTCTGTGCTGCGAGGCCCATGGCCTTCCCTCCAGGGTGGCCTGAGAGTCAGGGGCCCCGCTCTGAGCGAGGGGGGCGGGGATTCAGGATACCCGCTCCCCACCTGGCTGGCCCGCAGCCTGAACTGGTGAGGGTCCAGGCGAGGACCGCGCCTGTCCTTCCCTCTTGCGCAGCCTGGCTCCAGCCTGTGGGCGGGTGGCCTGCCCTGCCCCAGGGCTCCCAGCGGGTGTAGGGCTGGGTCTCCATCTCTGAGGCCTGCCCAGGAGGGCGCGCGGGGCCACACCTGCTTGGGTGGGCGGGCTGCCCTCCTCCCCACGACTGCGCCCGGGAGCTTGGTGCTGGGGGTGGGACCAGGAGAACTTCTGCCACATCCCCTGGGGGCCCAGCTCCACTTAGTGGGGTCTCGTGGATGGAGCCGCGTTTAGGTCCCATGGGTGGGAATTCTGTAGGCAGTGCTCGGCCATTCGGATGGTGTGAGTGCCCCAAAGGTAGAGATCTCTTAGATTTTCCTCTTTCTCTGGCTCTCTCCATGCTGCCCGCTTTTTCCCTAATGCACCCTGGCAGCCTGGCTTGTGGATGAGATTATATCACTCACAAGGAAGGAAGGAAGCAGAGAGGAAGCATCACAGGTGAGCAGGGCAGGCCTGCCTCACCTGTGCTCACCTGCCCTCACCACGGGGAAGGGGAAGCAGAGACCAGGGCGGCGAGGCCCTGCTCACATCCACGATGGGGACTGGTCACATACAGAGCTTTTTCAACTAGAATACACAGCCATCACTTTATCCTATTTTTAAAACAAAAGGGGGCAGGGACCCCAGGATAGCAATGTTCTGACGGCCAACGAGGAATGTGCAAAGAGTCGTATTTTCTTCTAATGCCACGTTGTGCATGTATTTGCACTGAGGCACTGATCCTAACTCAATTAGGTGATGTGAAATCTAGTTGAATTCTCTCAGAGCGTGGTTGAGAGTCTGTGAAATAGTTGGGGTAAACTGATACCTCAGGGAGAACTGTCTCGCTGTTGTAGTCACAGGGGAGATGGGACTCTCTCCAGGCTTTAGGGGTAAAGCCCAGAGGTCCCCGGACACTCAAGAAGGCAGTGCATTAACTGGTAAAGTTGCTCCCAGCCGAGGCTGCGTTGCTCACCCCAGACATTTCCTCTGGTTGAGATGTCACCCTGCACTCTCCCCTTGCCGGGGACCCGACGCCTTCCTGCATCTCCATTCTCGGGAGGCACTGAGTCTCCTTCCTGCTCCTCAGCTCCGGATGTTCAGCAGGGTTTCCTCCTCAACACCACCTCCCTCCCAGCCACTGCCCCCGCCGTCGTGTGCGGGTTTGGTCCTTCCCTGGGCTTGCCGCAGCTTGGGGGCATGAGGGCCCAGGAACATCCTTCAGGTGGACCTCGGTCCAGCGGACCCACATTGGCTGACGCTTTCCCAGCACGTCCATTATGGACGTTTATCTGCTGTGAACATGACCCATTTGCTGACCACAGCAGCCCCTGTGACTTCCTAGCCACACAACGTGTCATCTCGTTGTTCATCATGCTCCCTGGAAAGGCTGTGCCTTCTCTGGGGACTTCTTATAAAATATTTCTGGTGAGTGCTAACTCTTTAATTTATTCGATATACTTTCATATGATTTTTGAAGAACAGTCATCAAATGCCATTTACTACAGATCTGAGAAATCTGATTAAATAAGCATCTCTTTCATAGGTTCCCCAGCCGTTCCCCAAGACACACACAGTGTCTTTCAGTCACTCTGTCTCTACTGATTTTCGGAACCTTCTTTCTTTCTTTCTTAAACGGGAGGGATCTGAATCGGGGTAGCCTTTGGCTGGATCCTGCCTTCCTCGGGTCAGTACACAGCTCACAGTGCGTCCGTCGAGACCCTGGTTCTGCTGACCCTGCCTCGGGAGTGGGCACCACAGTGCCCAGGGGGAGGTGTGGGGGGGCACAGTGCAGAGGAGCAGGTGGGGGCAAGGGGTGAAGGGGCACCTTGGCGAGAAAAGGATAAGACCTTGGGGGCCCCGTAGGGTGACGAGTCTCAGGAGCGATCATGGCCTCATTGTTCTGACGTGGTCACCTAATTCCTGAGCCTCATCATCGCCACCAGAATCAGCCTTGGTGGGAGAGGAGACTGCTTCAGGCCTGAGAACAACAGCCCCTTGTGACCAGGAACCCTCTGCTCACTTGGCAATAACCACTACCCCACCCCACCATTTTGGTGCAAAACGTTTACTATTTTTTTTGCTATGTAGTAGGTCCTTGTTGGTTAATAACTTTTACTTTTCAGGAGAATTAATAGCCGGCACATGTGTCCGTGGAGAGAAGGAAAGACCAGCTCAGCCTTTGCCTCTGGAAGCTAAAGAGGAGAGGACTAGGGTTGGGGGGCATGGGGGAGGCAGGGGGAGTTGTGGGGGGTGGGAGGTGTCCCCGGGAGCCCTGGAGCAGCCCTGAGACAGCCCACCTCTTCCTGGGGTCCCCGGTCGTCTCTGCTCTCCACGACTCCGGCTGCTGGAGCCTGGAGCTGGGGGCGGGGAGGGGGCAGAGAGGGGCCAGCCCTGGGAGTTCCCACCAGCCTGCGCCTCAGGATCACAACTTTTCCCCTTCCCAAGAGAAAACAGTGTTATTATTATATTTCTAATTCCCTAATGTGTGACCCAGCAGCCCGTATCATCTTACGGGATGGAGCGCTGCGTGCAGGGCGGAGGTGTGATCGGAGCTTTCATATCCCCCCCGCCGGCCCTTACATCATCCCGCCACTCTCTAAGAGGATTTTCAGCCGGCTTGGCTTCGTTATTAAAATAGTAATTAATTTTTTCCTCTTCACAAAACCCAGGGGCCTTGAGATGGAGGCCTCGGCAGCGAGGGCAATCTCCTTTTGAAAGTGGCCTTTCTGGAAGCCGTAATCGGCTCCCCGGCTGTACAGTACACATGTTCTCCAGTAAATGTGATTAAAGAGCCGCACAAAAACCCCCTTGCAGAAAATTAATTCAGTTTCCAGAATAAAAAGTTTGATAAAGTTGTGCAATGCTCCAATGACAACACATAATAGAAGGGTAGAGTTTTATCCCCTTGAAGGATAACTGAGTGGCCAGAAAGGTCTGGTAGTTCCCAGAGTAAAAACATCTGCTACAGCTAATTCACGTTCGCCGGCCGCACCGGGCCGTGGGCGGCTGGCCTCGCTGCTGCAGGACGGCTGCGGGCAGGGGTCTCTGCATCTTCCTCAGCCCCTGTCAGGGCCCATCTGGCTCCATGCTGCACCCAGCAACCTCCAGAGGCCCCAAGGGGCTGGGGACCTTCATTTCTGTTCTGGAGGCCCGTGTGTGGCAGAGGCTCAAGACCTGGTAGAGGCCCTGCTGGCCACTTACGAGCTCTTCCCTTCTTCAAACCTCAGTCTTGTGCTCTGAGAGACAAGACTAATACGTCTCCTTTTGGGGTTATCATGGGGATTAAATGCAATAATAAATCTAGAGGGCTGGCCACGGTTCCTGCCGCAGGAACTGCTGTCAGGAGCTGCAGGCAGAGGAGGGTGGAGGGAACATGGCCCCAAGGGCAGCTCCTTCTCCTTTGCGGGCAAAGCCGGCCTTGTGTCCTGAAAAGGGTTGACCAGGCGCCCCCAGGCACGTCTCCTTGGCAGCGGGTTGATCAGGCACCTCCATGCATGTCCCCCTGGCAGCAGTTGACCAGACACCCCCATGCGTGGCCCCCTGGCAGCAGTTGACCAGACACCCCCATGCGTGGCCCCCTGGCAGCAGGTTGACCAGACGCCCCCATGCACGTCCCCTTGGCAGCTGGTTGACCAGGCACCTCTATGCACGTCCCCTCGGCAGCGGGTTGACCAGGCGCTCCCATGCGTGTCCCCTTGGAACTTCAGAGTATGACCTGTCAGGTCTCTGCTGACTTGATTTGTGAAGGGCCCCAGGATGGAAGCGTCATGCATGTAGAGCGGCCCTGACTCTGTTGGCTGGCATCCTGATGAGAAGAGACTCAGAGAGAAGCCGCTGGTCGGAAGGGTGTGGCCATGGCCAGGAGCACCTGGGGCCACAGAAACTGGGGGTGGGGCAGGAAGGCTCCCCCCGTTGTCTCTGGAGGGAGCACGGCCCTGCCAGCACCTTGAGCTCAGACTTCCCGTCTCCAGAACAGAGAGAGAATAAATTCTGCTGCTCTGGGCTGCCAAGTTTGAGATAATTAGTTAGGTTGCCTGGGAGACCAACAGGCGATAGGGAGGGTCAGCCCTTCTTTTGGGAAGGTTAGATCCTGAGATGGGGGTCCTGGGCCCATCCAAGCTCCCGGTAAACCTGTGGAGGGTGGGTAGGGAACACTGCCCGGGTCAGCCTCAGCCCAGGGAGGCCAGGGCCTGTCCGGAGGGAGGAGCAGACAGGACGCCTGTCTGTAGGCTGTAGACTTCTCTCTGAAGACACTTGAGCAGAAGAGTTGGGAGCTGTCTTGGGTGGTGACCCATGGCCTCTGATCATGCTGAGTGCCTTCTGGGAGTGCGGGCACAGACCCTGAGGTGGTCAGCTTCCCCCTCGGCAGTGCTGGCATCTGACCAGTAATGGGTGGGCAGGAGCTCTGCCCACAGCTGGGGACCAGCCTGGCCAACCACTTGGCTAAGGGCTTCCCTGGCCTCCCTTGACCACTTCACCCCTTGGGGCCGTCTCCTGGCCGCTGACCCCGGTCCTCAGATCTGCATCGGGAAGAGAAGGAGCTCTTCTGTTGACCTCTGCCCGCCTGTCCCTGCACCTGCCAGGACCCCAACAAGGAGACACGGGAGGCAGCCCTGCGTTCCTCTTCCGCCCTCCTCTGTGGACTGAGGGGTGTCAGGTCCCCCTGCCTGTGCGCTCTGCCGGGGGCACCGTGGCGGGGGCACGTCTTGTCCACCCCGAGGATGTCCTCTGCTCCCCTTCTCTGGAGTTTGGAGAATTGCCCACCTGCCTGGTCCATTGCAGGTTACAGCAGCCACTGGAAAAGGGAACGTAGAGAAAGAAAAATGCTGCCCATACGTGTCCTTTTGCACTAAAAAGTGCATTTACATTTGTATAAAAATAAACTCAGCTTCTCAGGCAAAACTGTATCAGAAAGAAAGTTCATGGATGTCATGACTTTACATGTGGCTGATTTTACTTCCTAAGATGAAAAGAAACAGATTTTCACACCCGAGGACAAAAGAAACCATTCACCTCGTCAAACGCAGAGTGCACTCTGCACGGCTTCCCGGGCAGCGTCCGCACTGCAATAATTGTTAATGTAACCGAGTGAGATGTTGTCCTTCTTGTAGGCGGCGGTTCCCGCAACCAGAACGTGTGAACAGGACGATTATCAGCAATCTGCTCTTGAAATTCCCCCCAGCTGTCCTGGTGGGAACACGCGAGAGCCAGAAATGGTGTGTGTTTTGCTCTGTTTTGGTGGCTGTTCTTGTATCTGAGTCGGGCCCCTTCAGAATCAGAGGCACCAATTTTATTCCATTTCTTAAAGTTGGTTTAATAAGTTAATTGAGCTGAAGTGAACATCTGATCTGATCTGAAAGGGACTTTACTTGGGTGAATTGAGGCCATAGCCTTGCGAATATTCTTAGAAACAACTAGAGTATTGACAGCTTGAGAAACTACTGTAAACTTCCCTGCCTTCTTTGCCAGTCTTCCAGAGTCTGCATCGGGGCCCTGAGGTCCCCAGGGCAGCAGGGAGCCGTCCGCATTTCCCAGTGTGGATGGAACCCGGCCCAGGTGTTGGGTACGGTTGCCACTCGCTGTAGGCGTGACTCCACCTGTGGATGAAGACTTTAGCCACGCGGTCCGCAGGTTTCAGTGAGTTGTTTACATGTCCTGCTTCCCTCTGAGGGAAGGGAGGCTTTGGGGACCCGCTCTTGTCCCCTCGGGGGACAGCCCAGCCAGAGAGTCTTGGATGGGTGTGTAGAATGGTGTCTGGTACTCAGTAAACAGTTCGTTAGTGTTATTTATTATTTTAATTTGCCATCATTACTTAACTACACCATACTCAGGGCTTCCATATTTGAAAATGAAAACTGTGACGCTTCCCTAACATGCAGTACAGAAAATTAATTCTTTACATTGTTTAATATTTTATTCCTTTTATTTCCAACCATGCTAACCCGGGTCCCACCCTTGATTCCCTGCTGAGCTCTGACCAGCAGGATGTGTGAAGCCCTCCCCCCCAGCCCAGATGGGCTCCTATTCAGCTTCTTGCAGGTATGAGGCTAATGGTTCAATTACTTGTGGGGCGAGATCAAAGGACAGGAAATGGCTGTCATGCCCCAGAGGAAATATTTGTAGAGAAGGAGGCCCAGCAGCAAATGAAGCCCTAATTAATGTCCAAGTCCCAGGCTGATAAACGGACCACAGTCGTAGGCAGACCCAGGCCTGCATCGGGGCTGCAGTGGTCCTGTAACTCGCAGCAGAAGGAAGCTCCCTGTTTCCAGGGAGTCAGGGCTGGAAGGAAGGATGGGGTCTCTTGGGGCTCCTTCAGGGAGGGTCCAAGGCGTGCCTGACCTCTCCCCTTGGGGCCAGCACTTTCATTGATGCCCTGAACTCTGCCTGGGCCCCCAGCCCGCTGCTGGGTAGGAGGGATGGTGGGACTCTTCAAGGAAAAGGACTCTCGCCTTCACACTGGGCTTGGAATTTCTGGGAACTTAGACATGAAGGAAAGTTTGTATTTAGAGGGAAAAGACAGGGCAAGTTAGCATTTTTCAGTGATCATCGTCATTTTATATGGAGGCGGAGTGGGGGTGGGGGGTGGGGGGGCAGTGATGAGATCAGGGGAGGCAGGGCGAGTGCTCCTCTTATATAACACCCCTGATGCTTCATGTTCGGATGATCGTAGTCAGTGCATTTAAATCCAAACGTAAAGTGGAAAAGACACAGAATCTGCAAGGACTGTGTTCTCTACAGCCAGGAGATTAATGAGGGTGTCCTGGTAGCTGCTCCCGCAGAGCGAGCCGTGTCCTGCCTGCAGGAGAGCGTTGGGCCACTGAGGAGAGGGGCCCGACTCCAGGCCGAGTCTTGAGCAACCCTCTCATCTGGGCTGTGCCAGGCAGGGTCAGCAAAGTCCCTCATGGGCAGTAGAAACATGCGTGTAACACAGACTGGAAAGCCAGCTTCGTTTCCGACTGGGACGTCCCTTGGTGTGGGAGGACGCAGCCGTGTCATCTCAGGAGTAGACCCAGGTCTGACTGAAGGGCTGCTGAAGGAGCAGGGAAGTCACCATCAGCCGTCATGAGATCAATTATTTCTGTGCAGGATCCAAGAACCACATCCTGGGGGTGGATTTTTTTTTGGGAGGTGCTGATGAGTGAGTGCCAGGAATAATAATCTGACATTAAGCTTTTGCGAATCTGACCAAATGCATGTCTAAGAAGAGAATTTATGGAAAGTCAGATTGTGTGCGAGTTCATGAATGCATTTCTTCTCGAATGTAAATGACAGAAAAATTATTCATTATACCTTTAATCAAACTGTGAGATGAATAGATATTGAAAATGTGCACAGAGACTATTAAAATGACACCAAAAATATGGCTTCAATCAACAAGAGAAAAGAAGTGCAAAGTGAGTCTTGAAAACTTTGACAAGATTGCCTCCATTGTCTTGGGTTAGGGGGCTCTTAACTGCAGGAGCTTAGTGTCTGGAGCTCTGGATGCGCTCCAGGTTCTCCTGGTGGGATGCCTTGCCTGGGAATGCTGTTTTCAGGTAGAGTTTTCCCTGTGATCTGAGTATTGCCATGGGTTTTGCGGAATAACATAGGAATAAAGTCTCAGCAAAGACTGAGAGCAAATGAGTCCCTGGGCTGCTTAGAGAAACCTGGAATGGGAGGGGGTATTTCGTGGAGGAGGAAGTGGGGAGGGGGTGCTCTGCTACAGGAGTAGGGTTCAGTAGTGGGAGGAGCTGCCCTCCCCCTCCCCCCGCTCTCCCCCAATCCCCTACCCCAGATGCCTCTGAATCAAGCTCTCCATTTGAGCTTCATCAAATCTCTGACTTTTCAGGTGAAAGGTGTCCCCAGCTGTCTCCTGCAAGTCCAGGGGGTCAGATGCCATCCTGGTTGGAAGGGCCTTTCTCTTCCCCACATTGAGGGGCCTCCGTGGCCCAGAGATATTGAGGGAGGGACTTGTGTGTGTGGTCCCAAGCCCAGGCCTGTGATCCCTGTTTTCCCTGGTGAGTTCAGCATGTGCTGTGCGTGGGCCAGCATCCCGGACCTTGTCCACACGGACCACGTCCTGACACCGCGAGGTCTCAGCTCAGCATTTGCGGAAGTCCCCTCGCTGTCCTCCACATCTTCCAAGATCAGGTCTTATCTGAGAGTCTTCATCTGTGTCTTCATCATCAGTGGTCCCATTCCTCTAACTGTACGGATAATAGATCAACATGACCTCACAATCCACTTAACTGATAAGAAATAGCATTAGAGAATCATGTGGAAAGGATTTTTGTTTAGGTACCTGATGCTGACAGAGAGAGGCACAGGGCATTTTTGAAAGGATTCTCATGGGCACGGCCTGGAGACACCAGACGAGCCTTCCTGGCTGCGGTGGAGACGCAGTCGACTCCAGAAGGACTGTCTGATGGAGGCTGCAAAGGAGGGGATGGGGCGCCCTGGGTGGGGGACTCAGAGGAGGAAGGACCCAGCCACAGTTCATCCGCCACAGATGGGGTCCAAGCGACCGGCTCTGGGAGGGGGGCGGGCATTGACAGAAAAAAGATGGGTTCCTGATGTGAAGTGGTGAGTGAGTGGCTTGGGCTAAAGATGGTCAGAACCAGAGGGAAAGAAACTTCCCTCTGACCTCCAGTCAGCTCTGGCACTGTTACAGGTTTGGAAACCTTCCTCATGAGAGAAGCGGGGAAGTAAGTGGCAGAGGCACTGTCTAAATCACCGTGAGCCTCCCCCAGGTCGTGGGTGGGGTGCAAGGTCACTTTTGTCCTGAGGGGCGGCAGGTGGGGGGCAGAGGGAGGCCAGGGCTGAGAGTGATGCCGGGGTCCACCTCCCGTCACCGCCTGCTTCTCTGGGCTGGGGCCCTGTGGGGTGGGGCGGGAGGCCCGCCTCCAGAAGCCCTGTGCCGTCCCAGGGCGCCCCGTCGCAGGGCGCGGTGCCTGCGGCCAGGTGGCCTCTGAGGCCGGCTCCGGGGATGTGGCCATGATGCCTAAAGACAGCAGCGCCACCACCTGGCCCCCGGAGGGCCCAGCACGCGTGCCCCTCGGGAGCCCACTCTCCAACCATGGCCCGGTCGTCCAGACCAGTCCTGGGCATCAGAAGACTGAGGGCCGGTCTCACCTGCAGGAAGGGTGGCCATTCTTGAGGACAGGGCTGGATGACAGCAGGAGGCAGGCTCTCTGTCTGCTGTGGGGCCTCGGGAGGGGGAGGGAGGCCCGGGCAGTCTGTGTGCAGGAGTCCCCGTGACCCCCTTCGGAAAGGCTGGTGGGCTCAGGGCACGCCATGTGCCAGACCATGGTCTGACCGCCAGGCTGGGGGAGCTGTAAAGCCAGGCCGATGGGCTCACGGGGACAGGAGAGCACCCCAGCATGTCCAGGGGCCAGGTTGGCCCCATGCTGGCCCTTGGCAGCAGCCTTCCCCTTTTGCACACCAAAGGCCGAACTCCACAGCTTGCTGTTTACGAGAGATGAGGACAACCCAGAAGCACATGCCCTCCATGGCCGGGACCGAGCAGGCTGTGGGGTCTGCTCTGCTCCGTTCCTGTGAAGTGGGCGATGCCCCCAGCCCACCTGGGATGGAGACCAGCTGGCTTTGAGTCAGAGGAGGCAGTGAGCTGCGGGAGCCTCGCTGTCCAGCCTGGCATCAGGCCTCCCTTGGGTGACCTGTGACCCACTGTGGGTCCCTTCCTTGGGGTGCGTCTGCCTGGCCCGGTTCTGGCCTTGCTGTGGCGCTGGTCCTGTGGAGCCAGGCTGTGTCTCCCTGAAGCCACCTCACTTTTCTTACCTGTTGACTCTCTGCTTCCTACGACGCTGGGAGCAGGCTCCTCCCAGAGCAGAGTGGGGTCTTGGGTGTGCCTGAGCGTGTGGTGGGTGCCTGAGCCCTCCCCAGTCCACACTGTCTCCCACCTCTTCTTCCTTCTCCTGCTTTCTCTCCCTCGACCCCCACCCTCCGCAGAGGAAGCAGGCATCCCCCATGCACCCAGCTCCTCGGAAAGACTGGCCCTGTGGCGACACCTGGACGAGGGGTTGGTCTTCAGAAGGAACCAGGGGAAACGCTGGGCTCACCCACCCCCTATCCAGGGGCCGGGGCTGTCACCACAGGCACAAATCAAGTGCTGGAGTGGAAAGTAGCCAGATACCACTCAGGGTGAACAGTGGTCGCTAGTGGCCAGGGCCCACAGCAGCAGGAGAGCCAGCCGGTGGCCGTCGGAAGCTGGGGGCTGGTGTGCAGGGCGTGGACTCCGCGTGGTGCCGGGCAGAGCCCCTTGCCTTCTGTTCTTTCCTCTCTCATTCATGAAGCCCTTTCTCCTACCAGATAAGCAGCTTTGCAAAGCCGCTTTACTGAGGTGTAAGGGACATGAAGAGACCAGATGTCTTTAAAACGTACAGTTGCGTCAACTTGACCCAAGAGTCCGCCTGCGAAGCCCTCACCCCAGTCCTGATGGCGACCGTGTTCACTCATCTCAGAGTCTCCTGGTGTCTCTTTGAGATCCCCACCCTGCCCCCACCTTCCCGACTCTTGTCCCCAGGCGGCTGCTAATCTAGTTTTAATTTCCTTCAATTTTCTATAAATGGAATCAGAAAGTACGTACTTTGGCTTTTGGCCTGGCTCCCTTTACCTGGCAGTTATCTGTGGTCGGCCGTGCCGTAACCTGCACCCAGAGTCAGTCTTGCAGATGGGAGCGGCTCCCACTGCACGGATGTGCCAGTCTGTTTATCTTTTCACCTTCTGATGGGCTTGTTGGCTGTTAGCGACAATGTTGGAGGGAACGTCTGTGTACAAGTTTCAGTCTGTACATGCTCCCACTGCTCTTGGGTGAAAACCTGGGGATGCAGAGATGGGGGTGACGGTAGCTACATCTAGACCTTTCGAAGGTGCAGCCAGCTCTTCTCTGAAGAGGTTGTCCCCTCTGATGGTCTCATTGGCAATGAATGAAAGCTCCTTTTTCTCCGTGGCCTGAGAAACTAGGTCTTTTAACTGGAATCTTTCTGGTGTCAGCTTGCATGTGTTTCCCTGATAACCGGTGATACTCAGCATTTGCTATCTATACATGACCCGGAGTGATGTGTCTACGGAGTACTTTGCCTGCTTGAGAAACTAGGTTGCTTCTTTTCTTCATATTGATTTGAAAACTTATTTATTCTGGATGTGAGTTCTGTGTCAGATATAATATATTATCTGAAAATATTTTCTCCCAGTTTTTATAAGGATGTCATTTCCATGGTGGCTCAGCTAGCAAAGAATCTTCCTGCAACGCAGGAGATCCAGGTTCAAGCCCTGGGTCAGGAAGATCCCCTGGAGGAGAGAATGGCAACCCACTCCAGTATTCTTGCCTGGCCTGGCAGGCTACAGTCCACAGGGTCACAAAGAGTCGGATATGACTGAACGACTAGCACTTCCCTTTCAGAAAGTCAGGGTTCCTAGTTTTAGATCTTCGTTAATATCTGGAAGGTGCTGCACAGAGTGAACCAGCACGACCAGTGCCCAGTGTGGGGGCAGCGTCACGTGAGCACAGAGAAGGCTCAGGAGCGAGCAGTGCAGTGTCCAGCCAGGCAGGGGTGGGTTGTAGGTGCAGGCTGCGGGCATCACTTTGAAGGGGGGCAGAGCCTCCTAAGGTCTTCTCTGAGGAACTGGGATGAGAAGGACGAGTCTGCACACGGATTTTGGTGAAAAAGCAGATTTCATGGGCCTTCTCCTTGGCCCACTCCCAGACAGAAACGAAGCCTGGGGGCCTCTCCTGCACCTCGTGGTGAGAACCCCCATCTTACAGGTGGCCCTGACTCAGCACAGATGCTGGATGAAATCAGCTGGTTTCCATGTTGGGGAGGAGCAAGAAGCCCACCTTCACTCCGTCTCTGGGTCGTTCTCTGGCTGTCTTCTCTTTAAACTTCTGATAGCTGTACAGTGGAAGAGAACCTTCACACCTCTGTGGTCACCCCTGCTCTTTTTAGTGCTTCTCTGAGCCCTTGAAGTGGACGAGGACAGGTTCTTTTGTGCTGACTGTGAATTTCTGGAACAAAGTATGCAGGTTTCCCACGGTTTGCTTTTCATTACTCAGCACACACCTTCTGCAGTTTCAAGTCAACCTCAGGAGTAAACGGGAGAAACAAAAGGCAGCACCCGAGGCAGAGACATCACGTGAAGGTGGGGATGAGCCTCCCCTCTGGCAATAAGGCTCTGTCTCCCATGAAGTCACTCAAGGAACCAGTTTTGATACACGTGAAGCATAAATTCATCCCAAGAGGACAATCTCTTACAATGTGGCTTTAATCTGTGAGGTGGAACTTCTGGAAGGGTCTTCACTGTTCAGGTGATGCAGGGACTGGTGTGAAATGGTGTCTGTCATGTGTGGTCATGACTCAGTGTCGTCACAGGAACACAAATGCATGGGGGCCCTTGAAACATTCCTGCTAATTCCAGGGCTTCAGACTCCATCCAGGGTCTCTCTCCCAGTTACTCCTGGGAATTACAGTGGATGTATGTATGTACAGGCTCTGGTGTCCAGGGTGTGGTCACGAGGGTGTGGTCCCCAGGGCTCTAGTCTCCAGGGTGTGGTCCCCAGGGCTGTGGTCTCCAGGGTGTGGTCTTCAGCACTGTGGTGCCCAGGATGTGGTTCTCAGGGCTCTTGTCACCAGGGTGTGGTCCCCAGGGCTGTGGTCACCAGGGTGTGGTCCCCAGTGTGTGGTCTCCAGGGCTGTGGTCTCCAGGGTTGGTCTCCAGCGTGTGGTTCCCAGGGTGTTGTCCCCAGGGCTCTGATCACCAGGGTGCGGTCCCCAGGGCTGTGGTCTCCAGGGTGTGGTCTTCAGCACTGTGGTGCCCAGGATGTGGTTCTCAGGGCTCTTGTCACCAGGGTGTGGTCCCCAGGGCTGTGGTCACCAGGGTGTGGTCCCCAGTGTGTGGTCTCCAGGGCTGTGGTCTCCAGGGTTGGTCTCCAGCATGTGGTTCCCAGGGTGTTGTCCCCAGGGCTCTGATCACCAGGGTGCGGTCCCCAGGGCTGTGGTCTCCAGGGTGTGGTCTTCAGCACTGTGGTGCCCAGGATGTGGTTCTCAGGGCTCTTGTCACCAGGGTGTGGTCCCCAGGGCTGTGGTCACCAGGGTGCGGTCCCCAGGGATTGGGGTCTCCAGGGTGTGGCCCCCAGGGCTCTGGTCTCCAGGGCTCTGGTCACCAGGATGTGGCCCCCAGGGCTCTGGCCTCCAGGGCTCTGGTCTCCAGGGTTGGGGTCTCCAGGGTTCTGGTCTCCAGGATGTGGCCCCCAGGGCTCTGGTCTCCAGGGTGTGGCCTCCATGGCTCTGGTCTCCAGGGCTCTGGTCCCCAGGGTGTGGTCCCCAGGGCTGTGGCCCCCAGGGTGTGGTCCTCAGGGTGTGGTTTCCAAGGCTCTTGTCTCCAGGGTGTGGTCTCTAGTGCTGTGGTCTCCAGGGCTGTGGTCTCCAGGGTGTGGTCTCCAGGGTGTGGTCTTCAGGTCTCTTGTCTCCAGGGTGTGGTCCCCAGGGCTCTGGTCTCCAGGGCTATGGTCTCCAGGGCTGTGGTCTCCAGGGATATGGTCTCCAGGGCTTGGTCTCCATGGCTCTGGTCACCAGGGTGTGGTCCCCAGGGCTGGGGTCTCCAGGGTTCTGGTCTCCAGGGCTGTGGTCTCCAGGGTGTGGTTCCCAGGGTGTTTTCTCCAGGGTTCTGGTCTCCAGGGCTCTGGTCACCAGGGTGTGGTCTCCAGGGTGTGGTCTTCAGGTCTCTTGTCTCTAGGGTGTGGTCCCCAGGGCAGGGGTCTCCAGGGTTCTGGTCTCCAGGGTATGGTCTCCAGGGTTCTGGTCTCCAGGGTGTGGTTCCCAGGGTGTTTTCTCCAGGGTTCTGGTCTCCAGGGCTCTGGTCACCAGGGTGTGGTCTCCAGGGTGTGGTCTTCAGGTCTCTTGTCTCCAGGGTGTGGTCCCCAGGGCGGGGGTCTCCAGGGTTCTGGTCTCCAGGATATGGTCTCCAGGGCTGTGGTCTCCAGGGTGTGGTCTCCATGGTGTGGTCTCCAGGGTGTGGTCTCCATGGTGTGGTTCCCAGGGTGTGGTCCCCAGGGCTGTGGTCTCCAGGGTGTGGTTCCCAGGGTGTGGTCTCCAGGGCTGTGGTCTCCAGGGTGTGGTTCCCAGGGTGTGGTCTCCAGGGTGTGGTCTCCAGGGTGTGGTCTCCAGGGCTGTGGTCTCCAGGGTGTGGTCTCCAGGGCTGTGGTCTCCAGGGTGTGGTCCCCAGGGCTGGGGTCTCCAGGGTTCTGGTCTCCAGGGTGTGGTTCCCAGGGTGTGGTCTCCAGGGCTGGGGTCTCCAGGGTGTGGTCTCCAGGGTGTGGTTTCCAGGGCTATGGTCACCAGGGCTGTGGTCTCCAGGGTGTGGTCTCCAGGGCTGTGGTCTCCAGGGCTGTGGTCTCCAGGGTGTGGTCTCCAGGGTGTGGTCTTCAGGTCTCTTGTCTCCAGGGTGTGGTCTCCAGGGCTGTGGTTTCCAGGGCTCTGGTCACCAGGGTGTGGTCCCCAGGGCTGGGGTCTCCAGGGTGTGGTTCCCAGGGTGTGGTCTCCAGGGCTCTGGTCACCAGGGTGTGGTCTCCAGGGCTGTGGTCTCCAGGGTGTGGTCTCCAGGGCTGTGGTCTCCAGGGTGTGGTCTCCAGGGCTATGGTCTCCAGGGTGTGGTCTCCAGGGTGTGGTCTTCAGGTCTCTTGTCTCCAGGGTGTGGTCCCCAGGGCTGGGGTCTCCAGGGTTCTGGTCTCCAGGGTGTGGTTCCCAGGGTGTGGTCTCCAGGGTGTGGTCCCCAGGGCAGGGGTCTCCAGGGTTCTGGTCTCCAGGGTATGGTCTCCAGGGCTGTGGTCTCCAGGGTGTGGTCTCCATGGTGTGGTCTCCAGGGTGTGGTCTCCATGGTGTGGTTCCCAGGGTGTGGTCCCCAAGGCTGTGGTCTCCAGGGTGTGGTTCCCAGGGTGTGGTCTCCAGGGCTGGGGTCTCCAGGGTGTGGTCTCCAGGGTGTGGTCTCCAGGGTGTGGTCTCCAGGGCTATGGTCCCCAGGGCTGTGGTCTCCAGGGTATTGGTCTCCAGGGTGTGATCTCCAGGAAGCCACACTCTTCTCCTCCTTCTTCATGTAGATATGTTTCCTACCACTGTTGACTTCACTCGTCCAGGAGGACTTTCAGCCAGTAACTCTCCAAACTACTCATCTGTAGGGAAATAATGAAATGGGGGCTGAGCCCCTAAATAGACAAAGCCTCCTTCCTTAACAGTGCACCTTACACTGTTGCCGGGCCCCCAGTGGCACAATAAAGAGACACCTGACCTTGAATCAGACGATGGAAGATCCCTGTGTCTTAGATTCAACTTAGGTGGCTCCGTGGTGACCAAGAGTGCAATGCTGTAACAGCTGGGACTAAACTCTTGGCTCTGTGGCTGCCTGGGTTTGGCTGTGACGAGTTAGCTGGCCCCTTCCTCACGTCCTTCTGTCTCTGACGGAATTAAAGGAGGGACAACCCCTGGGGTGCTGTGAGATGGCGTTAGGGTTAGGCACTGTTGACATAGAACCGTTCCCCGTTAGTTACTGCTGCTCATCTTCATGACGAGCTGTGGCTTGTGCAGTGGCTTGTGCTGTGGCTCTCAGGGCCCCATTGGTGCCATGCATTCTGGCTCTTCCCCCTCCGCTTCAGGCCTCAGAGCTGGTTCAGGGACAGAGGAGCCTTAGTGCTGAGCCTCAGGCATCGAACTCTCTTCTCTTTTATTTCAGCATTCCTGAAACAAAATCAAGCAAACAAACAAGCAATCAAGCAAACAGAAAGTGTCCTTCTCCAATAAAAATTAAAAAAGAAAGCAAGCAAGCTGTCCTGTGCGTCTGCTCCTCTGGACGATGTCAGGAAGTTCTCAGGGTGGTGAGCCGGTCTCTTCAGTCCCCTGCCCTGGAGCAGACCTGAGGTGAAGCAGGGTCAAGGCCATACCCACCAGAGTGTCCACCAAGGTGATGGATGATGACCGGGCAGCCCTGAGCTGCAGCCTGAGCTGCACGGAGAGATGGGGGCCTTGCTCACCCAGCTGTGGAACTTAGAAAGACAGAGGTGGTGCCTGCAACTGGGGTCTGTGACCCGCGTTCCAGCCTGTTGAGCTGCCCGGAGTCCTGGCGGTTGATTAGGACACTGTGTCAAACTGAAAGGCTCGCTCCAGCCCCCATCCAGCTGCCGCAGCAGTGCAGGCGAAAGGTGGGTGAGGAAGGGCCAGTCCCCTTGCAGCACGTTTCCCCAGGCACGTGCTGGGTGAGGGTCGGGGATGCAGCACAGGGGCCCAGGAGCCCATGCAGCAGGCCCCGCCTCTCCAGGGACCTGGGGGATCCAGGGAGACCATGCCCCAGCCAAGGCCTCAGGAAGAGGCCCTTGAAAGGGGTGCTGGGCTGGAAACAAAGATCTGTGTGTGAGTGTGGCCTGCAGGTGGGGGCCTGTTCTTTATTTTCCAGGATCTGCTCAGTCTTTTAAACTCAAGAATCATCGGTGAGGGGGAAATGCTGGGTGGAAAAACATGGTGAAAATGTCCTGAACTAAGCCATTCTCTTTAGCAAATTTAAACCTCTGACTCAAGATATCTTTCAGCAAAGATGTTAAGGGTCACCTTCAAAGAGCCTTGACTTAACAAAACACTGCAAGTTCCCACTTTATTTGATAGCTTTCATATTTGGCTATTGATCCAAAACTCATGATATAGAAGAATATAGTACGGTAACATTATCCCTCAAAATGAAAGAGGCTAATTATCTTAGCTTGGATGTGGATTTAAATTCATTTATCCAGATTGTCCTTAAATGCTGGATTGTTGATTTGAAAAATCAGCTACACTTTTACATAAACAGATTACATTATAGGTATGTAAAAATCTATTGATTAGAGTTGAAAATATGATATTCCAGACCCCATGTAACATATTATTATCATGTATAGATTCCAGGCTCTCAAGGGAGGGCCACAAATCTATGTAACTGGCTTTAGTGAAATTGTGTGTGCTCCTTTCTTTAAATGAACTGACAGATGTGAAAAAACCACGTGGCCAGACAACTCCCTGATGGCACTGCAGCTGCAGGTCCTGAAAAGAGCACGTTATTCCCACCGAGGCTGACATTTGTCTCCACTCACAGTAGTTCCTTCTGGATGGAGGTTTTCCTGGATTATGAAACATACAACACTCAAAAGAACCTTCCTATTTAGGATCAAACTTTCAGGGTGTGTGGGGAAAGATGGAACGTAGATGGAGAAACTCAACTTTCTCGGTGGAGGTGGAGAAAGTGTGTGTTGGAGCTTCAGGATGGAGCAGGTGAGGAGAGTGTGCGCCCTTGGATTGACCTCTGTGATGCTGGGATTTGGGTTTATTTGAGGAAAGGCAACCCAACCCTCCTTGGACCCACCCAGACCCACGACCATTATTCTGGGAATCTTTATTTTCAAACCAGAGGGTGGTTCTCTAGATTGGACCAGAAAGTATATTATGCTTTTATGGTTTCACATCTAATAGGTGAGTTATTTTGGAAAAATCTCTTCTTGTTTATCTTATGCTACCCATGCAGACATTTCAGGGAAGAGATAGTGCTCAAGGAAGAGATAAAGTGCCTGAAGCCGGCAGGTTTCCAGCACACGTGCCCTCTCCGCAGTTTGACTTTCTCCGTCACTCCACCTCCTCTGCACCCCTTCTGCCAGTCCCTGAGCCCCCCTGACAGCGGCCAAAGCCTACTGAAGACTCAGTATGTACTTTAGCCTAAACCCCCGTCCCAGCAGGTTTAGTCTGGGTCAGGGTGCTGGGCACGTGTGGCTCTGGATGCTTGTGTCTTGTGCTCTGGATGCCAGTCCCTGGGTGTCCAGCTGGGCGGCACCCATCTCTCTCCATCCCATTGTATGCTCCATCACTCCTTTCACAGGGACAGTTGAGGGCCCACAGGGTGGCTGCCATGTTCAGGGCACAGTGCCTGAGTGAGATGACGCTGAGGACAGTCCCTGGCCAAGGATGGTCCTGCCTTGGGGGCTCCGACCTGGTGCCCAGGGTAACAGGAGCACTGCCCCCGGTCCTGATGAAGACGCTCTGACTGCAGAGCTCAGCCTGGGTGCACACATCCTCTGGCATGCGCATCTCCCGGCATGCGTATCCTCTGGCACATGCATCTCCCAGCATGCGCATCCTCCTGTGTCATCTTCTGCCTTACCTTGACAGCTTGGTGTCCTGGTCCCCAGACGCGGTGAGACCCCTGCTCCAGTGAGCGTCTAATTAACCCTGCTCGGCCAGCATCCTCCCAGAGCCCGCCTCTTCTCAAGGGGTACGTCTCCATGGCTCATCCCCCACTTATTATCGTCCTCGCTGTCTGGCTGTTTCCCGGCCTCTGTCTCATCCGAGATGGGATAGCACGTGGCCTGGTACCTGCTCCTGGTCTTCCTTTCCTGCTCTGCTTTGAGGGAAAACAAATTAGGCACCTGGTGCTTGAAATGGGACAGAAGGTGATATTATTTTTCATTTTTGTGAGATTTGTGTGGAATTATGGGTGTCACTAATTCACACCTACTGGATGAAGATAATAGAAATTTAGAAGCAGAGACAGCATTGATTCTCTGCGAGATATATTACCCAAGAATTTGGAAATAGAAGATTCTTACATGATAGGATTATTCAGGTGATTGCCTGTAAAATATAATCTATATCAGGGATTAATGACACAATATGTAATTTGGAGCAAGTGGTTAATTTGGTAGAATCATTTTGTCAGAATTTCTAGGAAAATAATGCTTTAAATCTTTTTAAATGATCAAAACACTTTGAAATATTTGAGAAACATCCAGCTGTGTGAAGATTGCTATGAGAAATTAGACTCACCCAATTTTTTCTTTCCTCCATTACTTATGTGCACACACACATACTCACACATACACACCGTTATCTTGTGAGTGCCATTAAAAACTTAAGCAGAAAGTGAATTATATAATAGCTATTACTGTCAAACATCACACTTGTTCTGTCAGTCCTAAAAGGTCAAACATCCTTTTTTTTTCTTTTTTCTTTCTTTTTCTTCTTCTTCTTCTTCTTTTTTTTAAAACCATTGTTATCATGCCTGCTTTCAGACAAGCAGAAAACCAGAAACTCAGTAATGGAATTTTTACTTTTTTTTTTAGTCCAAGTTCTCAGGTTTTTCTAAATTAAAGCACCCAGTATGATTTCTGCCAGCTCCTGCACCTCTAAAAGGTAACTTTTCTTTTAACCAATTGATTTATGCAATTGGTTATCTTGTCATTTATTGGAAAGACAGTGTTGTGTACGGTGGGAGTTGGACTCTTGATGCAGGAAATGCAGCTGCTGTTTCTTTCCAAGGTGAGCAGTGGGTGTAGAGGCTGCTGTGCCTGTGGCAGCCTGGTGGTTATTCCACGCCCCTAACTGCTTTTCTTCAGGGGGGCCGCCTGGCCCCTTCTGGGGCTTCCTCGCTCAAGTGACTGATACTGCTTGTTGACACCACCAGCACCGTGAGTCCGTTGGTCAGATTAAGAACATCTAGAGTAACTAAGTTTCCGCAGAAGGTGAGCGAGCCGAGCATTTAGATCAGCACTGCTTTCCCTTTCAACCGTCAAACGGCTCTTAAGATCACAAAGTGCCGTTGAAGCCTCTGTGATTGGTTAATGAATGCCGTGCGGTCAACAGGAAACTTTGTTAATGTCTCACTAATAATTTATAAACAAATTCAGCCACAAGACATATTTTGTTTAACACATGGATGCCAGACATTTGAAGGGTTCTCAGGGATTCTGGGCTGGGAGCCCCTTGCTGGGGTTGATGTGGATGTCAGATCTGTGTGACAATTAGAGTTGGACCACACTCTGAAAGTAGGCTTGGCACGGCCCCGCAGTCTCTGCCAGACGCATTTTCCACGGATGGCAGAAAATCACTTTTGTGCTCCGGTGTCCGTCTTCCTCAGCTGGTCACCCTGTTGTAATCCAGCCTCTCCACAGCGGCACCCCCTTCCCGATGGAAGTGGACGTGTCATCTGCAGACGGACTAACGGACTTTTAAGCTTGTCTGGTGTTTGTTCATCATGAGAGAAAAAACAAAACTCTCTGAATTTGTGGTCAGAACTCTCAGGCAGTGATAATCTGAGAAGTGATGTAGTTGCCCAGATTCCAGTGACACCCGCATCCTCCGCGCTTCTGCCGGTCTCCCTGCTTCAGCTCACATCTTGGGGTCTGGCTATTAAATCAGGATGTATCATTTTGGGGCAAGATTGTCCCTTTAGAGGCTGGAACAACGTGCAGAAAAGAACGGTGGCACCTGCACACTGCAACTCGACAAGGCCTTAATCACTCACAGACCCGAAACTCTCTCATTAGCTGCCAAGTTATCAAATTTCACTGCTGTAGGTAAAGCCATTACTCCTGAAGACCCTATTTAAAAACATAACTACTAATTAGGAGAAGTGATAAATTAATCCACTGGTATCTATTATTACATTGGCATGAAATAGCCCAGAGATAATGAGATTTTGCAGTATGGTTTTGCTACAGCTTTATGATGATTATGACAGAATATAAAAGTTTATATCCATTGCTTTTTTGAAATTAAAAAATACCGTGTGTCATTTAGAAATTGTATTTGGTTGTAGTAGAGCAGCAGAGACCCCAAATACCCCAAATAATCACAATGTTGAAAAATTAGTGTTTTCCTGGGGATAAGCAGAGGCTGGAGTGGTAGGTCCATGACATCTCAAGCTCCTTTTGTCTTTCTGATCTACTGTTCTTAACAGGTGCTACCTTTCCACTCTCAAAGTCACCTCATGCTCACAAGATGGCTGCTGATTTCTAGACATCATTTTTACATCCCAGATCAGTAGAAGGAAGATGTATAGAAAGGCAAAGAGAGGTATGAGTAATTTCCTTTCCTGGAAATTCTATCCAACGACTGCAGCTTTCATACTGAACATTCCTACTGCCTTGAGAGTATCATGAGAGTCAGATTATTGCAGCTTTGAGGATTTGGGGTGAACCGTGCCTTCCCTGTGACCTGGGAGCGTGCTGTTCCAGTTGTGTGCACGACTCTCCTCTCATCTTGCTTGTGAATCCCTAGCATCTGGAATTCCCTCCTTTGTGACTATTACCATAGCTTATAAACCCACTGGGAAAATATACCCGAGACAAAGAGCAGAAGAAAGCCCCTGTTGTGCTGAGTTGCTGGGGACCTGGCCTGTCTCCCTCACACACCAGCTTCACCCCGGATTTGATCTACAGGGTGACCCACAATTACATGAGCCAGAAGCTTGGCTCACTGATGCCCAGTGGAAGTGACAAGCATTCATTACCCATGAATACTGCAAGACAGGGCTTCCCAGGTGGCGCTAGTGGTAAAGAATTTGCCTACCAATGCAGAAGACATAAGAACCCTGGGTTTGATCCCTGGGTTGGGAAGATCCCTTGGAGAAGGAAATGGCAACTCACTCCAGTAATCTTACCTGGAGAATCCCCATGGACAGAGGAGCCTGGGGTCACAGAGTGGGACACGGCTGAAGGGACTTAGCAGCAGCAGCTGTGAGACTATTGAATTTCTTTGTATTAAAATAAAAATGCTTAAATGAGATGTGTTCTTTTAAATAGAGTCTGAATGTTCTCAACTGTCTGCATTGCAGAGCTTGTCTCACTACCCAGT
This sequence comes from Bos indicus x Bos taurus, assembly GCF_003369695.1. Taxonomy (NCBI): domain Eukaryota; kingdom Metazoa; phylum Chordata; class Mammalia; order Artiodactyla; family Bovidae; genus Bos; species Bos indicus x Bos taurus. The sequence goes on from NC_040099.1 coordinate 1,462,756, forward strand.
AGCCCGTTCACCCTGATGCACAGGTGAGGTGGTGCCTATGACGACAGCGGTGATCGGCTGCAAACCAGCTCCCAGGTGGGGTTGAACTCTCTAGAATCAGGTGGGTAATTCCTCCCACCTTCCTCCAGACACAGAAGTGTGATGAGGAAGGGCTATGGAAGCAGGAAGTGTGGACGTGTGGCGGTTGTCTGGGGGGTTTGCACAGCAAACCTGGGAAGGCTGCAGAAAGTTGGGGGCAAGGGGAGGTTGCCTGGTGGGACCCAGGACAGAAAGTGTAGGTGCAGAGAAAGTGTCCCTGGTGGCTTGGGCGCTGCTGTTAGGCCCTCGTGTCGTGGAGAGCAGCCTGTGTCCCTGGCTGCGAGCTCCTCTGTGAGTCCAATACTTAAACCAGAGGAGAAGGAGCTTGGTGGCCAAGACCAGCAAGTGACTAGGCAGAGCCCTGCGCCCCATGCCCCGGGTCCTGACCTCCTTGCCCTTCAGGACTTGTCTCCGCAGCCTCCAGAGCCCAGCCACCACTGGCCCCCGCCCCCCCCCCCCACCGCCCATCAATAGCTCACGCTTTATAGCACATCACATGATTAAAAGAGGAGATCCGGGCAGGGCACGAGCCCTCTGTGTGGTCTCATAAAATATTAATGGATTCAGAAAGGAAATGCAAAATCAAAATACTCGTGCAAGCTCGGGCCTGGCTGGGCCGGTGTTTGCTGTGGGATCGGATTTCAGGCTTCATTGTGGGCGGTCCCGAGTGCTGGGTGGAGGGCCCAATGCTGGCCTGGCCCGTGACTCGGCCGAGGACCCGCCCCGCGGAGGATGTAGCCCAGTCCTCTCAGAATCAGAGAAGGCGCCCGCCAGTCAGTCCATTCCTTTCCTCCCTGCCAGGACCCAGTGGGTGTGTGTCTGGAGACCCTGATGTCTGGCACCTTGCTGCAGCCCCCGATCCATCATCTTGGGGACCCCCACCCCAACCCCTGAGCACCCAGGGTCCAGCTTCCTTCAGAGCAGACGAGCTTGGCCACTTTCCCTCCGTTCTTTCAGCAGCGGTTGGTCCCACGCCCACAAGGTGTCAGGACAGGAGAATTCTCTGTGCAGGAGAACGCTCCTTCCATCTAGATCCCAAATCTCCCTCATTCCAAGTTCCCTCTTCCCTTTTGTCTGTTAAGCAACATGTGGGGGACGCGTTGCCTCTTCCTTCTCGGATTCCAGGGCCGTGTTCTCTCCAACTCTCCTTTTAAATAGGCGACATTTTAACACAGAGCAGGTTTCTGACACTCAGTAGACACTTAAAACCTGTTTAAAGGGCCCCAAAGGGACTTTCCTTAAAGTTCTTGAAATAGCAGTGCCTATTTGAGGGCAATTAGGAGAAACTCACTGAACCTAAAGAGAAGTTAACCTTGGCTGTGGAGATGTGTCCATTTAGACCTGGGCCGCAGCCGTGGTAAAGCCTGTCAACACTTGAAGTGGAACGTTTGCGGGCCCAGCGGCCGTCCAAAGCGGTTATTGAACCTCCCACGTGAGGGCAAATTGTGGGCTCGAGGTCTCTCTTATGTTCTGGAGCCAAGCCAGGCTCCACTGACACTCTGCAGGTCTCGTGGCCAGGTGAGATGGACGACTAACCACTTCATCAATCACTGCCCCAGCCAAAGTGCTGCCGGGTGATTGGTGGGAAATTCAAGCCATCCATCTTACCCCATCACCTGCTCTCTGCCCTGTCCAGGTAGCTCTGCTGCTCCCTCCTGCTTGTTCAGTGTGTCCGTCAAGGCAGTTGAGCAGCTGGCCCCTCGAGCAGGGTCGGCAGGGACTCACCCCGGGCCCTGGTGCTGTCGAGCAGGCCCCGAAGGACAAGTTCCCTGCCAGGGGGTGGAGCTTCGGTGTCACTAGAAATGCAGCAAAGCTCTGGGCAAGGTGGGGCATGTGCCGTTGCCCCAAATGGAACCTTTAACCATCAGAAGGCAATTTGCTTACCCAACAGTAAAGTCGTCGCTTTTGAAGGAAATCATAAATTCCACAATTTAAACAGGGTTCGGCAAAGGGACAGGGAGCTGGGCTGATTCAGAGATTAAGGAAAAACAAAAGCAGCAGTCTTATTGTCTGCTTTGGGGTCCAGGAACTGTAGCGTAACCTGCAAGATGATGACTTGACTTTCACACGAAAATCTGCAGTGTCTGTGTGCCCTGAGGGCTGACCTCTGACACAGAGAGGTCAGAGGGCAGAGTTGGTGGAGCTGGGAGATGTGAGTGTTGGGGCTTTGCTGATGTGACCTTGAGCTCACAGGCTCCCAGGATGTTGGTCCAGAGGTGGGCTTGTGGGCACTGGCCTGGCGGGGTGCCCCTTGAGGGGGCTCCCTCCAGGTGGTGGGCTCAGCCCCCAGTCTGGACCACCACAGAGACCCTGGGTTCGGGTGCCCCGAGGGTGCAGGGGGAGAGCCTTGCGTCCTGCGGGAGTCCAGCTGGGACAGTAGGCCTCCCGCAAGCCGGCGCTCCTGGGCCCTGGGGACGGCGTTGGGTTTGCCAGGTGAAGGGAGAGGCTGGAGTCCCTGGTTGGAAGGCGGTGGGAGGACTGAGATCAGCCCAGGTCCTAGAGAGCAGGGCGCTGGGCTTGGGACGAGGGCGAGTTCCAGGGAGATAGCAGGCGTCATGGAGGGTTTTAGCAGAAGTGAGCCAGGTGTGATGTTCATCCTTCACGTGACGATGAGAGTGGGGTGGGGACGGCCTGGGAGAAAGCGGCACATGGGGAGGGGACATAAAGGGAGCGGCGGGGTTCCCGGGGGCCCTGGGCCTCCCATGGGTCAGACTGTCTTAAATACTGAGTTCACATGGGCCTAATTTTATACCAGTGCTGGGGGTGGGTGCTATTGTGGTCTTGCTTCTCAGACAAGAAAACAGGGACGAACTTGGTTGGCAACCCGCCAGAGCCCCGACATCGCCCACATCAGGGGTGGCTCCAGGGGCCTGGCTCTCAGGATGGGCTGAGGGGGCGGCGGCACCGGGGTGAGGGTGGACGGGGCAGAGGCCGAGGCACCGGGGCTGCAGCCCCGCTGGCTGGAGCCAGTCTGTGCAGACCGCAGGGCCTCCCTCATCTCATTAACATGGAGAAGCCCTCTGGGCTCCACCGCTCAGGGGACTTCCCTGCCAGCAAAGCAGAGTCAGCACCTTGGGCCCATGGGCTGTCCCGCCCCAGGGAGCTCATGCAGGTCCACCCTGCCCCACCTACTTCACTCACACCCGCCACGTGGTCACCTGGGTCACTCAGGGTGAGTCTGCCTCTGGCCAAAGTGACCACGATGGATCGAGCTCATGAGGGGAGAGAAGGGAGGAGGGGAAACTGAGGCCAAGGGCCGGGACTCGAGTGACGGGGCAGTGAGGGAGGAGCCGGGCCTCAGCCCCACGGGCTCCTCAGCTGCCGGGCAGGCGACATTCTGTCCCTGGATGAACGGGCGGCTGAAGGCACACTTCCCCGCCCATCGAGCTGACCCTCTGGGCCCCACCCTGGGGTAAGAGGGGGTGTTGGAGAGCTGCGATGGAGCGGGTCGGAGGTACTACTGTATTAGTGTGACAAAGCTCACACCTGGCTTCCAGGCACGTGTTTGAGGTGATACTGCATGTGCTGACCTCTTCTCTGTGGGGACGTCTGTGTATGAGGGCTGACTGGGTGCCGGTGTGCTTTGTTGGCAGGTCTGAGGCCCCAGGAAGTGTGGGGACACCTACTGGGAGGGCTGTGTGTTGGCTGCAAGGTCATCTGCACCTCGGTTTCCCTGTGAGCAGCCCAGGTCCCCGTCAGCTGCCACGGGGACGTTTGCTGGTTGAGTTTCAGGTGGCACCCACAAGCGTCTGCTGAAGGGGTGATGGAGGCTGAACCACAGTATGTGACGGCGCAGAAACATAAAGGGAAGTACTTTTTATTTTACCAACAATTATTTATGAGCATTCCCATTCACCTTTTATGAAGTGGCTAGTGCTCATTTTTATACAACAATAAAATGTACAAAGCCTTCATCCTCTGTCTTACAATCTGATAAGACCAGGATCTCACCCCTCAGGACATTCTGGGAGGTGGCCTGAACTTGTGATGGCAGGCTATGGAGCTGTGGACGTTCCTCCCTGACCCGAGCAGAGAACGAAACAGTACTTCCGAGGACCCAGGGCTCACTTAAGGACGTGCGTATTTAATGAAATGGTGGTATTTCAATAATGACATTTGCGTTATTACCGATTTCGGGGACAGAGTTAAGAGAACAGCTCTCCCGTCCTTTCTGGGAAGAGGGTTCCTGACCCCCCAACCCCAGCTGGGGTCCTGGGTGGGCGCCAACTTCTCCCACTGCACTGCTGTGCTCCTGGGAGGGGTCAGGGTTCACATAACTGACCACTAAAATGGTAATTCTGTTTGACTGTGGTTGGAAATGTTAAATTTGAGCTGCTAGAAACTATCGCATTTCAACAGAGCAACACTACATTTTGGTCAAGTAAATCCGAATAAAATAATGGGGTGATTTGTAAAAAATCTGCTAGAATATATGGACCTCAGTTGTCTACAGTATAGGAAGAAGGAGTTGGATGTTAAGTCAACTTGTAAGTTCCTTTAAACCAAAATATTGTATTGTATTCTATTGTGTTTTGTTCTTTTCATGGCCCAATGCTGAAACCAGAACTACTTTCCTCACATGCAGGTCTGACTTACTGACATGTTTAATGCTGTAGCATTAGACCAGAAATAATCGAATGGTTTCACCGGGAACTGATTCAATTCACGTCAGTCTTATGAGAATAAATTTCCAGGTGTTTACTGGTTAATGATTGGTTAGTAACTACTCAGTGGGTTCAGAGTGGTCAACTCGCTTGTGCATGGGTATGTGACCATATCGATATTCAGGGAAGAATTAGGATGAATGACATTTCCAGGGAAGGTCATTTTTTCCCGCATTGATTTTAGTCCAACATATGCAATGGTTTCCTTTATGGTGATGATTAATAACACACGTTTGTTTAAAGTGCTGCTGGGCGTTAATATTCATTGCCGGGTTTGACCCTCACAGCCCTTGGGAGTCGGTCAGTGTGAGGACCTGGGTCGTCCCCTCGTAGGTGGGTGGCCCTGATGGCCCACAGAACCAGCAAGGACAGATCTGGACCAAGCTTCAGGCCTCCTGCTTCTTAATCTGATGGGCTCCTTTTCGAGCCAGCAAATACCTGCCCTTCTCAACGTTTCTGCTTTACTGGAAGATGCAGAATTTAGACTGGAAGATGCAGAATTTAGACGTCCATGGATCGTGTGGTGACTGCAGAGCTGGTGACTGTGAACCGGCTCAGGTCCCACCAAACACTGTGGCGTTCGTGAAGCCTCCTGAGGCCTCCTTCATTTTCTTTTTAATTACTATGGAAATGCATGTGTCGTGGTTATGAAAAAATAGCAAAACGCCCTTTCCCAGACTCCTTTGCACAAACTTTTGGATATACGGGGAAAGATACTAGGTGGAAGACTGCCCTCTCACCATTTCCAGCACATCAGGGCTCAGGGTCCCCTGTTTGACACCGTCAGAGTGCCCTGATTGGTGAAGTCCAGGCACCTTGAGAAGTCCCCATGGGGAGCCTCTTGATGACTGAGTTCTCTCAACTCAATGCAGGCTCCTGGAGACCCTTGAGGGTGACCACCCAGAGCTATACAGATTCCAAAGTCACATTCTGCTGTTTCCTCAGAATATGGTGTTTCCCAGTGTGTTTTCTTATTGCAGAATTGAGCCATGGACATAAGTTTGATCCCTCGTTGTTCATAAGCAGAGTCCCTACCTGAAGGCGATTGGCTCATCTCCGGTCAGGAAGCTGCCCATGAGGCGCTGGGTAGTGACCTGATGGACTGGGGTGGGGGATGGGTTGGGGTCACAGGGGCTGGCGGGGTGGGGGGTCTGTACCTGGAGGACACCCCTCCAGAGCTCATCATCCCAGTTCTTTTCTTGCTCCACTAACCGAGGATCTGGTTTACTAGCAAAGTTCCTGGAAAAGTTTCTTCTCTTTTCAAAATATTATCCTTTATCAAAATTCAGAAAAGTAACAAAAATCAACACGAAAATGACATTTGAAACCAAGACCACTTTTTTTGCTGTTGTTTGGGTTCCACTTTAACCATGTTTAACAGTCGACCATGTAACTGCTAATTTTAACAGTTAAATTTACAGGTTTAAACAGTTTTTATGATGCCCGGCTATGTCAACTTGACAAGTCTACTGTTAAAATAACTGCTTAAACACTACATTTACAGTCCAAAACATTCTTTGTCACTGCTAAATTGACTCATTTCAACTGCTATTTATTGTCAAAATCATTTTTTCAAATTACAGAGTGAGAAAGGCAGTTTTTCTAACTTTGAAATTGAGTCACTTCAGGCTGTTTAAGATTCATGGAAATATTGCATTTTAAACTGTTCCCATTAAAAAGTGGGAAAATCATGTATTGCATTTACAGTGAAAACTATTAAATCGATTTATAGTGAGAATGAAAATTTACTACGTGTGGTTGCACACCCAGATGTGAGGGACTGAGTCTTCTGTTCTAAACAATTCCTTGAGAATGTGCTGTCTATTCTCCTTAAAGATGAGTGGAGTATTTTTCAGAGAATAGAAAGTTCACTGTAAGAATCAGCATCACTGATCATGAATGTTACACATTAAGCATTTTTATGTCATTGAAAGTGTTCACGTTTAATTCGCAGTGATTTTACATTATTTATGTAGGAGACCAGCAATTTGGAAATTTTAAACACAGATATATTTGTGTTCTCTGAGAAAAATTCAAGACAGTAGCATCTTTGATTTTATAACCTATGTTATACATAATATGTTGTATGATTTTAATGTGTATGTATATATATATGTATTAGAACTTGTGTTTTTATTTCAATAAATTCACATAATTTATGATGCAATATCATTTGTGTGTATATATGTGATTTTCTCTGATCAAGTTTCTTTTTTTTTAAGAGCTTTTCAAACTTTGAATTACTAAATTATCCCCATTTCATTTCATTTATTTCCCAGGTTGTCAATTGGTTTTCATTAACCTGTGTCTTTGGGTTTGATTCAAAGCAATTGTATAATTTTAACAATGGAAAATAAGTTTTATTCACCGTTACCTTAAATTAATGTAATTGATCATTAAGACCTGGACAGAAACATTTTTCTTTTTAGCATTGAAAGGAGGAAATCTATGTGCTCCTAATTCAAAGCCCCCTTATAATCTCAGGGAGAAAAAACAAAATAATGTCCGGTCTGGGTGGTGAGCGTGTGTATAAGAGGTGTTCCTAGTATCCTGACAATGTAGCTTACGCTCTTGTTGGATTTCCGCCAGCTTAGGTGACGTATTTGTCCCTCTTGTCTCCTCTTCTCCTGCAGGGGAGAGAGGAGGGTTCACCACCTCCCTCGTCATCTGGTTCACACGGTCTGTGTCTCTGTTGTTGCTTAGTCGCTCAGTCGTGTTCGACTCTTTGCAACCCCACGGACTGGAGCCTGTCAGGCTCCTCTGTCTGTGGGATTCTCCAGGCAAGAAGACTGGAGTGTGTTGCTGTTTCCTTCTCCAGAGGATCTTCCCAACCCAGGGATTGAACCTGTGTCTCCTGCATTGCAGGCTGATTCTTTACCACTGAACCATCTGGGAAGCCTGTGTTAGGTGCTTGGAATTTTCAGACTGTAATGCACAAAAGATGTGAAATTTTATGTGGTGGAGAAGCGAATGGGCAGACAAAACCGAGTTAGATGGACAGGTAAACACGTAGTCCCACAAGGAGGTCAAGTTCACTGCAGAGGGAAGGACAGATAAGACAGGTGGTCAGACAGAATAGCAGAAGATAGCAATGAAAATTTCAAAAATTTTTACAGCTGAAACTGGAGAAAATCCCTTAAGGAAATGTAAGCTTTCAAAGGAAAAGCCGTTGTTTTTTCTTCTCTTTGTGTTTTGTTTTGTAGTTGAAAGTAGATAAATGAGCTCTAGGTGAGTAGCAGCTTGGGAGAGAATCTGTGGCCAGTCACAGGATCCAGTGTGTTTACCCCTCGTCATTGGTCACGATGGTTCCTGAATAGGACGCCCAGACTGGGGGATGTCAGTGTGGATGTCCCCAGCTGGGTCCACCCTCGCCACCGTGAGAGACAGAGCCACACATGTGTGGCCGGCAGTCAGTCTGCAGGTGTAGGCGCGGGCGCTGTTGAGGGTGACCACCACGTTCCCTTCTCACGGGAGAAACAGTGAAACTCGGGTGCGTGCCAGCCACACTGGATGCCCTTCCTGACGGGCGGCTCCAGGCCCTGCCTGGACTCTACCTGTGATGCATCCCTGAGCGTCCTCTGTCAGGTGGTCCTCTCCTTTCCCGAAGCCCCTCGTCACACGGCCTTTCCCAGTGTGGGAACAGGGCGGATTCTCCCAGCTGGCAGCCCACAGAAGGCCCGACCCTGGGACGTAGCTCGAGTGTCTTCCCGACGTGGCCCCGGGGAGCCCAAGGGGAGGGTTGACACCCTCCTGCTCCTCTCCCTGCAGTGTCGTGGAAAAGCCTCACGCCTGCCGGCCCTTCCCTCCACCCGCACTAGCACAGTCTCCTCCGAGGACCCGTCGTCATCAGAGAAGACCCTCCCCAGGGCGCCCACCAGCTTATTTCAGAAACAGGGGAAGTGTCCGGATTCTCTCTGCTCCCCTCTCCCTCAGACATCCGGCCCCTCAGTGCTGCACGTCTGTAGCGTCTTCTCATTTTCATTGTGCCTGGCCGTGTAAAACCCACAGACAAACTCCATTGTGGGTGTATTTTTGAAAACATATTGGATCATTATAAACTTTTCAATGCGAGCTAAAACAAAGCAACTCACTAAATATTTCAATTTGCCCACCTGTTCAAATTACTCCCCACAATGGGGTTGCCATTCACGCTGTTCCTCCACTCCTTCCCCTGCTATTGTCTGGGCTTTAACAATAGATGCGAGTTAATAAAACCCAATTAAAGATGAGGGAAGCAGTTTGCAATGGTTCAGATAGAATACCTGCTCAGGAATAATTAGCATAAAGATGTAGGCTTGTTGGGTGAAGGATTTCCAGAAGCATCTGTACCACTGGCGCCTTTATGGCCGTCCGCAGTCTGGGTGGCCATGGCCTGATCACAGAAGCAACAGCTTAAAACGTGTCCCTGCAAAGTAAAAAATATTAGCCCAGATCTGCATTTCGATTCACAGTACTTGCAAATGTGGTTCAGATTTCTCAGCTCACAGACCAACCACTAACTAGCGGTTTAGTAATCAGAGGGATCCCACCCACAGCCCTCCTTGGAATCACTGGCTTTCTTGGTTAGACACCTGGTTGGTGACAAGCCAATTAGTCCAATAGTTGAATTGCTTGGGCTGCGTAGACACAGCCCGACTCCAGTTGGGAAGATCCACATTCAGAATTTGGATAATTTCAAAGAGACTCGGCCATTCTGCCCCTTTGAGGAAATGCCTTCCCCAACCACTTATGGAATTAATTGACCAATTAGAAAATATTCAGGAAGAGAGAGTGGCTGATCTGAAACTTTCTGATAAGCGGCCTGCGCTCTGGGTTAACGGGCTTGCAGACATATGTTCTGCATGCGGGCAACCTCTCGGGTTCCTCCACGGGCTGCCCATGTATTGTTTCTGTCCACCTTTGCAGAGCAGAGGTCAGCTCCTCGCGCGCTGTGCTCGTCCCATCAGGGCCAGAGAGTTATTCCATCAGAAGAACCTGTGTAGTCAAGGGCATGTTTCTCCAACACACAGTCACACTTAACAGTTCTTTCCTGTGAGTGGCCCCTGCAGAGAGGCCTCTGAGCACACGGCCCTGGGGCTGTCCGGGGCTATGCTCTCCTTCCCCGGGCCCCGTCTGGGGGTGGTGTGTGTGCTCTGTGTGAGGCCCCTCGTGTTGGTGGGCTGTCCTGACCCTCCTGGAGTCGGGGGTGGTGATTTAGCTCTTTCCTTACTGCAAAGGGCAAGAGAGGTCCCCATATAAGGGCACACCCGGCCTCATGCACTGGCCTTTGGAGCCCCGCCCCTAAGCCACACCGCCTCTCCCCCGGCTGGGTGGGAGTCGCCCTGGCCACCTGCTCTGTGGACGCTGTATGTGGCCCAGAGTGGCGGAGATGGCTCAGGCCACAGCCCACGGGCCATCCTGCCAGCCATGTCCACGCGTGTTCCCTGCTTCCAGGCACCACCCTACTCTGTGGGCTAATCCCAGATTGAACTAGTGAAGAAATGGGAAGAAATTCTAGCAAAGATGGCAAATAAACAGAGTAAAACCAAATAAAAAACCAGCGGGTGAGCCCCCCAGATATTCAAGGTGGCTTCTGCCATTCATTTTCTCTAGAGCAGCAGGCTGGGGGCTCACTCTCCCCCTCGTGGGCTCACTGTCTCCCCTGGTGGACTCACTCTGCCCTCGTGGGCTCACTCCCCCTTCGTGGGCTCACTCTCCCTTCGTGGGCTCACTCCCCCTTCGTGGGCTCACTCTCCCTTTGTGGGCTCACTCTCTCCCTGTCGTGGGCTCACTCTCCCCTCTCATGGACTCACTCTGCGCTCGTGGGCTCACTCTCTCCCCCATTGTGGGCTCTCTCCCCTCGTGGGCTCACTCTGCCCTCGTGGGCTCACTCTCCCCTCGTGGGCTCACTCTCCCCTCGTGGGCTCACTCTCCCCTCATGGGCTCACTCCCCCCTTGTGAACTCACTCTTTCCCCTTGTGGGGTTCCCATCATTTCAAATCCTGCTCCTCCTTCAGGTGCCTCAGACCTGACCCGAGCCTTGACCCCTGAGGCTCTGTCTCACTGCCAGAGCGTTTCTTGCTGTGAAGCACTTGGTGTCTGTATATCTCCCCTGTGGAACAGACTGGGACCCTCTGAATTTGCACTTTTTGGCTCACAAACCCCGTGGCTCTTCCCCTTGCGGGTCCCTGCGGGTCTGGCCCAGGAGCCAGCTGTGGGCCCGTCCTCCCCGGGGAGAGCCCTGGCAGCCGCTCCCCGCAGCCTCTCCAGAGCCCCGGCCCCAGGGAAGCACACTGCCCTGCACTCGGGGCTCAGCGCTCTCACCAGCCTGGTTAACCACGTCCCCCAGCGTGTGTAAGGGGACTGTAGAGGTTCACTCCAAACTGCACACAGCTCTTTCGTTAGCACCTGAAGGGCCACCATGGAAGTCCAATGTTTGAGAATAAAGACCACCACCCAGCATAGAGCCCGCCTCCAGGCCCGTCCCTGCCACTGTGGCCCGCACGTGGGGTTCTCTCACGGGACGCGTTTAGAGAGGGTTGTACACTGCTAAACGCCGAGGCTGGGATGCCGCTGGAGTGGGGTTCCTGGCCCCCAGCAGGGCGCAGGCCGAGGCGCTGGAGGTCAGCTGGCAGCCCTACGGCCTGGGGCGTGGGGCTGACTGCCGGCTGGCTCTTCCTGCAGAGGTGACGGCCACATCCTGGACTAAACAAGCCCCGTCGGAGGGCCGAGGTGTTAATTGGCGTGGGCACTGCGATGTGGGGGTGGACAGGAAACGTGCCTGAGTTACGATGTCATCACAGCTGGGCCCCTAACGAGGGGCCATGTGTGTCTCTCTGTGGCTGGATTTTCGTATTTCTCAAATGGCCTTCAGTGACAGGCATGCACACTCACACACCAACAGGGACCTGCCGCACAGCACAGGAAAGTCTACTCGGTGTTCTGTGATTGCCTAGAGGGGAAAATCATCCAAGAAGGCATGGAAACACACACGGACAACCGGATGCCTTTGCTGCACCCCTGAAACCTACACAGCGCTGTAGATCAACGGTAGTCCAGTGTGAAATTAAACACAGACAAGAGAAGGGTCTGTGCTGCATTTGAGCTTCTCTTCCTCTCTCTGGTTAAAGGTCAGCTTCAGTCCGTGTTGCTGTTCGTGAAGTCCTACTCCACGAGAGGCAGGCTTTTGTTCAGGTCTTTCTCTTAAGCCCTGTGGCTGCTGGACTCGGGCTGGAGAGGCTGGGATGTAGCCCTGCATGTCCCCACCCCAGGCCGTGGGGAACGTGTCCCCGAGTTGGAAGCCGGGTGTCTCCACCCTATCCTCCTGGCTCTGCTCCCTGATGCCTCCTGGGACGGGTTCCCCGGGAGTCGAGGCCTCAGGACAGGAGTCCACCTGTCTTCCCCGTCCTTGGTCAATACTCACATGAGGTTCTGGGCCTTCAAGCTGTCCTCTTGGAGAGGATGTAGACATCATTTCCTAAGATTCACTGCAAAGCATATATTGACCAAACGGACACACCTACTGAGAGTCCACTGTGCCCTGGGGTGATGCAGTGAGCCAAGTGCCAGCCCTGCCCTCGGCGGGCAGCACCTGCAGTTCATGAACTGACATAATCCAGGGGAAAAGCCAGTCACGGGAAACGGACAGGGAGCTGGGTTGCTCCAAGGGTAAGGGGCTGAAAACACGAGGGCCGGGGAGGCTCTAGTCGCCGCCGTGGAGCGGCACTGGGCCCCAGGGTGCAGCAGAGGTCAGGGCTGGGGGGGTGGGCACCGGCCTGGGCACTGCGCTCCCCCTACAGGGACCCACCCGGCCAGCTGGGCCGGTCCCCGTTGTCCACTCCCACAGGGGCCCATGGAGAAGGCTCCTGCGGGTGGCCAGATAAGGCGGCCGGTGGAGCCTGTGTTGAGGGAGGAGGCTCTGACCGTGGTGTCCTCTGGAGATGCGGGAAGACACGGGACCAGGGACTCGAGGAAGAGGCGTAGGAACACCACAGATAGGGAGGACGTGGACTGGGACGAAGGAAGGCGTGGTTTCGTGACAAACCACGTCCTCGAGAGGGGATCCAGCCTGCGGCCAAGCCCTCCCAGGGATGAAGGCTGGGAGCTGGACACTGGCTCTGGAGGTGCTGTCACGGAGCCTCTCGCCCCTTTGTGTGACCCTGGTGCCTTGAACTTCCTGATGTTCAAGCTGGTTTTAGAAAAGGCAGAGGAACCAGAGATCAAATTGCCAACATCCGCTGGATCATGGAAAAAGCAAGAGAGTTCCAGAAAAACATCTATTTCTGCTTTATTGACTATGCCAAAGCCTTTGACTGTGTGGATCACAGTCAACTGTGGAAAATTCTGAAAGAGATGGGAATACCAGACCACCTGATCTGCCTCTTGAGAAATCTGTATGCAGGTCAGGAAGCAACAGTTAGAACTGGACATGGAACAACAGACTGGTTCCAAATAGGAAAAGGAGTTCATCAATGCTGTATATTGTCACCCTGTGTATTTAACTTATATGCAGAGTACATCATGAGAAACACTGGACTAGAAGAAACACAAGCTGGAATCAAGATTGCCGCGAGAAATATCAATAACCTCAGATATGCAGATGACACCACCCTTATGGCAGAAAGTGAAGAGGAACTCAAAAGCCTCTTGATGAAAGTGAAAGAGGAGAGTGAAAAAGTTGGCTTAAAAATCAACATTCAGAAAACGAAGATCATGGCATCCGGTCCCACCACTTCATGGGAAATAGATGGGGAACAGTGGAAACAGTGTCAGACTTTATTTTTCTGGGCTCCAAAATCACTACAGATGGTGACTGCAGCCATGAAATTAAAAGATGCTTACTCCTTGGAAGGAAAGTTATGACCAACCTAGACAGCATACTCAAAAGCAGAGACATTACTTTGCCAACAAAGGTTCGTCTAGTCAAGGCTATGGTTTTTCCTGTGGTCATGTATGATGTGAGAGTTGGACTGTGAAGAAGGCTGAGCACTGAAGAATTGATGCTTTTGAACTGTGGTGTTGGAGAAGACTCTTGAGAGTCCCTTGGACTGCAAGGAGATCCAACCAGTCCATTCTGAAGGAGATGAGCCCTGGGATTTCTTTGGAAAGAATGATGCTAAAGCTGAAACTCCAGTACTTTGGCCATCTCATGCGAAGAGTTGACTCATTGGAAAAGACTCTGATGCTGGGAGGGATTGGGGGCAGGAGGAGAAGGGGACGACAGAGGATGAGATGGCTGAATGGCATCACTGACTCAATGGACGTGAGTCTCAGTGAACTCTGGGAGTTGGTGATGGACAGGGAGGCCTGCTGTGCTGTAATTCATGGGGTCGCAAGAGTCGGACACGACTGAGTGACTGATCTGATTTGATCTGACGCCTTGGAACACAGGTGGGGCCCATGCGCCACCTCAGCTGGGACCTCGAGGCCAGGAATGCTGCTGGATGCCTGAAGGACACGGTCCCCAGGGCGGCTCCACGGTCAGGGCCCCTGACCCAATGCCGCCCACCTACCCCCAACCTGCTTGCACTCCCCATGGGGCTCACAGCTGGGTCAGCCTGTGTGCAGCACACGTGTGTGTCAGCACCCACCGGAAAGCCTCGCCTATGTGAGGGGCCGGAAGCGGTGCGTGGACAGAAGGACCAGTCTGTCCTGGCCACCCTGGAGCCCATGTGATGGCACCAGAGCGGAGGCCCCAAAGGTGTCCCTGCTCTGCCTCTAAAGGGCCCCTGGGGGAGCCCACATTCTGAGCTTGGATACTTCCCTGCGTTCATTCAAGAGAGCTTTACTGCAGTGCTGCAGACCGTGCCATCAGTACGTGCATTCAGAAAACGGGACTGAGTGAAGGAGTGAACTCGCATTTATATGGAGTGACATTTCTAATGTAATAAGATAGGAAAGCCACCCACAGACCACACCCATTTTTATATTATTTTTAAATCACTTCCCCCCCAAAAAAAACTAAACCTTGATTTTGAGGAAACACAGAATTCTACAAGAGTAAACACAGAAGGTGAGTTTGATAAACTCTTACTTAGCATTTTAAACTGAAACATTTAAAAGAAGGCATCTTTTACTTTTGGGAGCTTGTACTTAAAAGGAAATATAAAAATGCATGTGGAGTAAGGTCTGCTTGTTGCCTGGGCTGGTTCATGTGCAGGGTTTGCTTTGGATCTTCCAAGGGCTTTAGTTTCTGTGATTAAAATGAGAAATGATTGCTAAGGGTGAAATTAATTTTCCTGAGTGGAAATTCTTGCAAAACTGATCAGGATGTTTGATGAATAAGAAATTATTATTATTCTGTAAAATCAGGTATTACAGAAGGTGGAAGAGAATGTTCCTATAAGTTTATTATTATTATTATTATTAATTGTCCCATGTTACAGAACAGGAAACTTAGTCTGAGAAACTTTACTGTAACAAGATGATAATTACATGAAAATTTATTATTGACATATTATGAGGGTTATGAATTTCAATTGATCATGGTTAATTAAAACTTTCATGGCAGCCAGAGTTTCCTGATTTAGAAGCAATTTCTTCCTAGTTGCACAAACTGGAATTAGGAATGAAGAAGCCATTTTAAAAATAACATTCATAGATTTCTGGATTTTTTAATTCATTAAGGAAATCAGTCACTTTGAAATCATGATTTTCATGTTGATTTGACTTTTCCCTGAAAGAACACGTAAGGACTTGCATAATTTTTCTGTTATTTGTTTTATATGAATGTGTGATTAGAATGCTTATAATGGCAAGTCATAGAAAAACCCAACTCTGCTTGGTTCAGACAGTGCAAGGATGTTCTTGGCTCCTGGGACGTGACAAGTGTGGTGGGGATTCAGGCCAGAGCTGCTTTCTTACGGCTCCAACACCTTTCCCTGGACCTCGCCTTGCTCAACCGCCTGATGCCTCTTCCCCAGGCTGGTCTCCGGAGCCACCATCCATCCCTGGCCCCTCACTGAGGCAGAGGGGCGGGGATGACCCAGGTAAGAGCCAGCTCTGGGAATGGGATGAAGCTGATCCCCTGATCTCAGAACGGCCTCGACAGAAGCCCCATTCCCTCTGCCCCTTCACCCCCCGACTACAGCATCCACATGGGGAAGACCTGTGCTCTGGTGTGTGAATGCAAATACCCCAGACAAGCATGGCACGTGAGGTCATCTCACCATCCCTACCTTTCTCTTCTCTTAAAAACAGCCATGATCAGGCCTGTCGGGCATGGCATCCTCTTCACACCGCTGGTGCTCTTTCTGGCTGCGTAGACAAGATCTTGGATGGTTGGGTGAATTCCAGTTTAGAAGAGGCATTCTCTCTTCCCAGAAGATCACAATCCCACCATCCATTTCCTAATGGTCTTTAAATTGACGAAGCTATGAGAAACTTTGTTCTCCTTTGTCATTGCAATTAAAAACTTCTCGTATCCAT
The DNA here is from genome assembly GCF_003369695.1 of Bos indicus x Bos taurus. Taxonomy (NCBI): domain Eukaryota; kingdom Metazoa; phylum Chordata; class Mammalia; order Artiodactyla; family Bovidae; genus Bos; species Bos indicus x Bos taurus. The sequence continues at coordinate 1,478,904 of NC_040099.1, forward strand.
TTTGTGTGCATTCATTTAGTCATTGATCCAACTAATTAGATGCCAACTCTGTGCCATGGATTGTGCAGGCCTGGAGAATTCAGTAAGGTAGAGACAGTTTCTGCCTTCACCGCCGGATGGGTGTGTAACCCGTATCATTGCCACGTGGTAGGTAACCTGAGAAATGGAGCTACACAGACGTCCTGCATAGCGTGATCTGAAGTTGCTTTCCTGGGACAGGCGGCAGCTTTGGGGAGAGCAGGGGGAGGTCAGGTCTTCCAAGAGAGAAACGCAGGGCAGTTATTCTGGGCTCTTCACCCAGTCTGTGGATTTAAAAATCCTTCTGATTCTCTTGTTTTGCTCTCTATTTCCTGATGATTAAAACTCTCTCCAGATGTGGACTGAAAGAAGGCAAGGAGTTGAAATACAGGGAAGCACTTGGATGCTGAGTTTAAATGCTGGCTGGATGCTTTCAGGAAATCCGTGGCTTCGATTCCTCTGTGGTCTCTGTCCAGGGCCTCCAAGCCTTGTCCTGACCTTGGTCTCTGCTGGGGCCGCCTGATGCCTGATGGACAGAGACCCAGCATCCCAATTACTGGGCTTCTTCTGTCTCTGAAAGGAAGCCCATGAGCGGGAAGGGGTTTTGTCAGATGCAAGTTGGCTGTGCAGCATGGTCCTGGGTCCTCATGGTGTGATGACAGGAGAGAAGCTTATGGGCGCACATGGGTTTTCTGTCCCGCCCGCATCCCAGCTTTAGCTGCCCCTCGGTGGCCACTCCTGGTAGAGGATGTTGAGGGAGGGTTTCCTCTGTGTCCCAGTGGGTAGCAGGGCCTGGCCAGGGTCAGACCCCCAGCTCTGGATTCTTGGCACCCCTTGTTCTGGCGTCCAGCTCGTAATAAGCCAGCAGCTTAAGAGCCTCTTTTTAAATTGTCTGGGAAGGCAGGCGAGCTTTACAACCCAAACAATCAATTTCAAGCTGCCGAACCCAATCAGACCGGATGGAGAGCGACCCTTTAAATTGAGTGTGAAATTGGGAGAGGGCTCCCTGTCCCCCACAGGGTGTGGGGCTGTTGTTTCCTCTTCTAAGTGGGAGCCGTGACGGTGGCTGTGGTCTCACACAGGCCACGTGCCCCGACCCTGGCCTGGTCCTGCCGTGGGTCCGGGGGGCCGGGCCCAGGCCATCTGGCCGCACAGGCGAGCCTGTGACGTCCAGACAGGGCGCTTTATGCCCTTGTAAATGTACGCTGTGTCTCTCGCAGGGTCTGATTTTAATTTGGGTAATATTCCCGTTAATAATAACATCTAATTACAGCATCCATTAAAAGTTAGTAACATTAATTTAACAGGGAGAAAATCTAATAGAGTTCTTGGAGTGATATTGGCATTTTTCCATTAAATTAATGTTACAAACTTTTAACAGGATGTCTTAAATGGGCATCGTTAGTGTTGGGAATATTGAACAAATTAAATTCAGGCCCATAATATGAGGTGGGAGCCTATTTATGAATCCAGAAAAAGGTGTCTGTTGGGCTCTTTCATCCACTTAAAATATTCTACAGGAAGCGTCGGAGGCCGTGCAGCGCTTCTGGAAAATTCCTTCAGGGACGGACATGCCCTCTGCAGGGAGAAGGACCCCACGGGGGTGCAGTGTCCCTGTCACATCCTAAAATTCCTCTTGGAAACCCTCCTTTCCCCAGGTCTCATGAGACAAGCAGGTCCCTGGTGGACGCGAGGCTCCTGCTGCAGCCGCGGTGGGTAATGCTGACCTGGCTCAGCTTCCTGGTTGGGCTCCGACTAGCCGTGTGGTCCGCCTGGCAGGGTAGATGCAGCGAGGCTGTCTTTAAGCCCAGCTGGATGGGGTTGCCTACTCCCATACGTGCAGATGAAGACTCTGGAAAGGGCTGCAGGGGCAGCAGGAGCGATGTCCTCACGTTCCTGGGAGGTCGGTGCTCTTGGTCGGAGCTGGGGCTCCAGATGCGGTGTGGTCCTTGAGGAGATGGATGGAGTCGGACGCTGCGCTGTGGGGTCGGGGACTGCTGCTGCCTGACATTTACAAACCCAGAGATTTGTGAGTGAGGTTTGGTTTCACTGAGGCTGTCCCATAAATGCACTCATTACATGCATGCTTAAGGGAGCTGGTCAGACAGACGTCTATAAAAGCTTGGTCAGAGAGGATGGTCGTGGAAACGAACCTCGACACTTGGGATGGAGCGGCCGAGTGCCCCCTCGTGCTGGTGTCCAGGGCCTCTCCATCTACTTCCTGCTCACATCCCCGCGGTCCCCTCCCTCCTGGCTGTGGTTTAAGGACGAGTGTCTGGGGGCCTTGGGGGCGAGGGCAGGTGGGGGTGACTCTCCTGCTGCAGGGACTGCTCGAGTCTGCCTCTGCCGGAATTCTGTTCTAATTGAGAGGTTCGCCTGTTTTCAAGAGCTACGGTTTTATAATATAAACGCGCACGTGCACTTGTACACGACATATACACAAATCAGTATTTTGCGTGTATTTCAGTGACACGTTCCTGCAGTGGGAAGCATCTGTGTCTGCTTTTATGTGTGGGTAACAGTGAGCTCACAGGTTAAGGTATTTTGCTGTAGCGGTGTGGCAGCGTGTACTGACGCCCACCAAGTTCAAGTCCATGTCTGCCTCCACCCGCTGTGTGGTCGTGGTTTCTCACTTTTTCTGCAGTCTCAGTTTTGTCATCTGTAACTTGGGGTCATAGTAGCCACCTGCAGGGCTAGTGTAGGCATTAGAAATAACGACTAAGGCCCTACCAAATAAGGAATATCATCTTATGTTTTCAAGTATCAAATGAGAAGTAGAGAAACGAGTTGAATGCCTTCTTAAATTTTTTTCTGAATCTAAGGTTTGATGAGATACTACCCACCATGGCAACAGAAAAGCTTTGTAGTGATGCCTTTGCTGTTCAGACCTCAGCTGCTTCTGAGACTGAATGAATGTGGGACGTCCATGCCTAGGAAGACGCTGGTTGGAGTTCTGCATGTGGTGTAAACTGCTCTGCTGTCTCAGTAGGAAATGAGTATCTTGGAAATGTGAAGTAATGATGTACAATGAGCGTGTGAAGTCAGGAGCTCACAATGCCGTGGAGAGAGAGGATGTCACTTGAAAAGCAAATGCTGTCCTGTTTGAAGGGCAGATTTGGTGCCATGAGCAGTACACACAAAAGGACTCTGGAACCCAGAGTGAGCAATTTGGATTTTGAGAAAAGGTGTTTTTCCAACTAGTTTATGAAGTAAGACCATAGGCAGGACAAAATATGAGAAAAAAAAAAAAAAAAAAGAAATCACTTGAGCATCCATTTCTGAATGGGTTTCAGGAGAACAAACCATTTCTGTGCACATCCTTTGGACGGTTGGACTGAGTCCCTTTAGGGCAAAACCCTGGTCCAAGCTCATCCACCCCTGGTCAGTTCCTCTAGGTCCTAAGATGTTTATGAGTTTGATCTGCATTATTAACTTTGTCCAGAAAGAGTAGGACTGGGTTACCTTTTCCAGATCTCAGAAACACCCCTTCCGGATGGGGAAGCTGTTGGAATCAGAGGGAAGGAACGAGAATGCCTTCTGCCTGTTTCCTGATCTTCACCTCCTCTTTGCATCAAACTGCCTGCAGTTTGGGTTAATACCTGTAAATCTTCTCTTATGAATCGAGAGTATAAAAGCTCTGCTTAAACAAACTACCTCCTCCCAGGCTGAACAAAGGAAGTCTCTAATGCAAATTAGATTAGCTCTAGATTTAAAAAATGCCAGGAACTCTATCTGGAGTCAGCTTTCAGCCTCCTTCCATGGGAGACTCTGCTTCTTCCTTACGTAACTCATTAACAAGGAAAACTCACTCCTAAGCGCCTAACAATTTAAAATTTAGAGAGCAAACAGGTAAATAAAAAGCATAAGTTCATTCTGTCAAATGCACTTTAATTCCCCCCTTTTTGTTGTACTAAGATATTTAGAGATAAGTTTCTAGCTCCCTAAGAGGTAAAATCTAATTGTATCGACCACATATGAGTGCCTGGAATGTGGGCTCATCTTTCACAACCTCAGAATTGTGTTGGTTCTCCAGTCAGAAGGACATGGTGCTTGTCCTGGTACCAAAGCTGATAGAGGTTGTGTCCCAGAGGAGAGGGGTCACTGGGTGACTTAAGCCTTGAACTGTCATCTGCATGAAAGTGTCACTAACTTATATTTCCACAGGGACACTTCTGTCTGTTGTGTTTCCCAAAAGCTGCATCTATAAGTCAGGTGTCTTGAGGCTGGTCTGAGATGCAGCTTAGACACGTGGACAAATTCAGGCTGCCTTCAAGCCTCCCTGACAGTTCAGGGGGATGAAGGAGCTTGGAATTCCCTGGGAAAGAGGGAGGAAGTGATAGGGTGAGACCTGGAGACCCTTCACGGGTCGAACTCTGACAGGGATGCGCTGGTGGAGGTGGGACCCTGAATCATGAGAAGTGACTTTAGAGCACGTGAGTGAACACCTCACATTTCCAGGTGGCTTACCAAGTCTATTTCAGCTTTCAACCACTGTCGGACTTAGGGAGTCATGAGGGTGTGTGTCAACGTGTGCATGTCCATGTGTGTGTCTACAGGTGTCCATGTGTGTCCACACATGTCCACATGTGTGAGTGTGTCTGCATGCTTGTACACGCGACTCCATGCATGTTCATGTGTGTCTGCTTGTATGTCATTGTGTGTATGATTATCCATATGTGTGTCCATGTATGTCTACGGGTGCCCATGTGTGTGTCTCTATGTATGTGTCTGCATGTGTATGTCCATGCATGTGTATGTCCATGTATGTGTGTGTCCATGTGTATCCACATATGTGCATGTGTATCTGTATGTGTGTGCCTGCCTCTATGTGTCCACATGTGTGTCCACTGTGTGTGGATGGACGGGGATCCAGCATGAGGGCACACAGGGAGGTGGCGGAGACTGCATGGTCACTGGGCACAGCCCCTGGCTTTCCCCTGAGGTTCAGACCAGAGTCCAATCTCATTAATGTGAGAGACGTTGGTCTGAGAAGGGGACACAAAAGGTGCAGAGAAGACAAGCTCACCTGGGGGGCTCACCGTCGCCGGAAGTGAATCGCACTGTTGGGCGTGCAACGCCAGCCGCTCGCTCAGGGAGCAGCCACAGAGCCGTCCAAGCACACTTCTCACTGTGTTTTCAGTCGGTCTGGGCGCTGCTTTTGCTTCTCTTCCTGCCCGTCTTGGAAAAATTTCATTACACTGTTAAATGTTCTTTTACTTGGTACGTCTCCCTGTTTTATTCGGCGGAGGCGGTAGGTTGGATGAACACTGAGTCTCAGGTGGGTGCCCGTGGGGGTCCAGACCCTGTCCCTGGCTGCACGCACGGCCTCCCCGTGTCCGGACCCGAGCGTCGGGGCACCGTTCCCATGGCCACAGCACTTCCTGGCTTCCTCACTTCTGTGCGCTTTTCTGGGAAGACGGTGGGGGCAGTCATGCGGTTTTGTCAGAGCTCAATCCAGTTTGGTGTTTGGCTTTAGGAAGTGGTGGGAAGAGGTCCTCAGAGCTAAATCGTGCTCTTTTGTGAAAGGAAATATGATCCCAAGTGACTGTGGCCACTCAAGGCCCTGGTGGTCTGAGAGTCCAGGGGCCGCTTCAGGAGGAACCTGGTGTGAGACCTGTGTCAGTGTGGCCCATGAAGAACCAACCAGCCTCGCTGAGGAGCTAGTGGAGGTCCCAGTGCAAGCAGAGGAGACCAAGGACCTAGCTGGTCTGAGGTCCCAGTGGAACCAGAGGAGATACACAGGGATGTGTTCTGTGGCTCCTCTGTGCAGAAGACACAAGTATTACATATCTAGCCTTTTTAAGTTAAAATCCATGAAAGCAGTGTATTTTGAATTTTTCATTCGGGCCTAAGTTTAACTTTTAAAACAAATATGTAGACAGTAATGAATGCTTACATAGCTATTTACACTTTTGAAATATTGGCATTGGTTATCAATACCTGGCTTTTCACATTTCCTCCTGGTTAATAGCAGCAATGTGGTAAATAAAAGATGGGACATGTTACAGCTAGGACCACTAGGAGAATGTTATGAGGAATCGGATATATCTGCAGCAAATTGGTTGTGGTCAAATGTATTTTAAATTGACTTTTGTGTGTATCTTAACATTCAGCATGACACGCTGAATGTTATAAATAAAAGATCGTGGAATGAATTATATCCCTTATCTAAATGACGACACAGAAAAGAAGAGTAGCCAACCTCATAATTGAATATCCTTTAGGATGTAATGGTATGTTTTGTTTAACTGGTCGGATTCAGGCAATCAGTATAACATAAAACATAAATTAGCATGATGCTAAGACGAATACAAATATTTGTGCATCTTATTGTGTAATCAGGTGCAGGCAAACTAGAGTGCTGCTCTGCAAGGTCTGCTTTTAATTAAAAGAGCCCCAAATAGAACCATCATGCTAAACATCAGAGAAAAAAAAAATCTCAATACAATCTGCCAAGCAGCCGCCTTATAACAAAACGTTTGATTGTCCTGTGGGATGGTCACACTATGGATCTGGGTAATATGACTTATTGATTATTGCTCTAAGTGCTCTTGGTGCTATTGATAGGTTGAAGATGCACGAAATCCCGCACACCGTCCAATCTCCTCCAAGGCAGGGAAAGCGCGCATCTGGTTTCTCTCAGCTCTGAAATGCTCATTAGCGAAGGTCTACAGCGAGTAAATCCTGCTCTTTTAGGAAGTGAGCTAATTAGGAGTTGGTTTTACACTTCTCAGGGTTTCATTGCAATCTTTACACTTCTGTGATGGTGCTTAGGAATTGCTTCTTCCTCGACCTCTGCAGTCGTGGGAGGGCTGTCCTCTGAGCAGTGGTCTTTGCAAGATCGCTGGGGCTTGCTGGGGCTCACTGGGGCTGGGGCGATGGGTACCGTGGTCCAGGAGCTCAGAAACCAATCACAGTTAACACAGGATACACTTCCTGCTTGCAGAGGTCAGTGGGGAGGATCACAAGGCAACGTGTGGACAGAGAAACCACGACCTTTCAGGACCAGGTCCCTTGGTGGGCAGCCGAGGCCAGCTCTGCTGTGGATTGCAGGAAGGGTCATTGCAGGAAGAATTTTGGGATCCTGTAGGTACAGTTGTTTCTGTATGAACTGAAATTTGCTTTACATGAACACTTGGAGAAGACAGCTGGGTGAGATGAGGTCAACACATCCTCTTCGCTGGAATCTGGCTGCTTTCATTCCATCTTTTCTTCCCAGGTGCGAGCCAGCTCCACCTCCCTTTCCTCTCTTGTGTTTCCCTCTTGCTTCAATCCCACAATGCCTGGGTCCTGCTCTCCAAATGAATCCCATGCACTCATCCTTCCTGATCTAAAGTTCTTTCTTCCATAAAGACTGACCCGCAGTTTCAGATAGAGAACATACAGATTGCTGTCTTTTGTGTCTTACAAATGTTAGGTTGGGATTCTCAAATAGACTGGGAATTCTTTGCATCCAGGAAACACTTAATGCAATTCTTTTATGTTCTCACCCTACCCTAGAGTACCCTAGAGAATTCAAACGGTGTAGTGGACTGTCCCCAAACACTTGCTAAATGACTGGTAACATGAGTGCTTTCTGGAATCCAATATTGAATTAAAAACTTTATGAAGGTCAATGGTGACGGCAGATGTCACAATTATGTGAGACCAAGCTGTGCAAAGATGCCTGTGATGCTGTGTACCTGTGTGTGTGTAAAACGTGCCTCTTCTGTCAAAACATGCTAAGCATAGCAACCGATTAAGGTAATTAAAAGCAAAACAATAATATTCAGTGACACCAGTGTCATGAGAATGTGGTCTGTTCAGGTTCATACATGTAAGACTGCATGAGATGAAACTGGAGCAAGCAAATTCAAGAACAGACTTTCCAAGTTTCTTAGAGCAGTGGGAGCACTAAGGAAGTGCTCGGTGGTGAGGGTAAGAGAATGAGAACCAGCCAGGGCAAGGAGAGTTGGGAGACGCAGAGGGACCTTGAAAAGAGGAAGCCATAACAGAATCTCCATCCAAATAAATTTATTTCCATTAAGAAATAAACTTTGTTTCCAATATGAAATTTATTAGTTAGAATCAGAAAAAGAGAGCAGGGTCCCCAGAGAGCATTTCCCACCACTGGGAAGACCCCAAAGAAGTAGAAACTTCCTAACCCTACATGGACTGCAGTGGGAATCATGACCATTCCACCGTTTGAGTCTCCCCTGGAATCTGAGGCTCTATTTGGCTTCAAGTGCTGGGTTATGTAAGACAGTAAGAATGTCTCGCAGGTGTCAAAGAGAGTGTGTCGAGGAGAGAGAGATCACCATGGGGCTACCCCACAAGGAGAGGAGTTTGTCACCTTGCTCTGCCCAGTTCGCCAGCCAAAGGAAGCAAGAGTATCTAACATGATTGTTAAAGAGGGACGTGTGAGCAGTGGTGGCACAGAGAACATCCAGGATCATTCCTGCCTGTGCACATGGCTGTGTGCACGTGTGGGTGCAAGTGTGTGCAGTGTGTGCATGGGTGTGTGCAAGCGTGTGCACATGTGTGCACAGCTGTGTTTATATACACATGTGCATGGTGGTGTGTGTGCCAGTGTGCACACGGCTGTGTGCATATGTGGGTGTATGTGTCTGCATGCATGCTGGTATGTGTGCGCACATGTGCGCATGGCAGTGTGTATGCCTGTGTGCACGTGTTTGTGTACACATGTAGGTGCATGTGTGTACATGTGTGGCAGCATGTGTGTGTGTACATGACTGTGCATGTACCCTGACCTCACCCCAGGCCTCAGTGAAAAGCCTGGAAGGTTGTGTCCAGTGGGGCGGGCCTTATATGTGGAGGTGGCTGACTGACCCAGAGACAGAGCTTTAGTCGGAGTGTCCTGCTGTGAGCTCACCTTAGCAGGATTTGCGTTGGGATTTTTCTCTGTATGCCAAGAGGGAGAAGGGCAGCCCACTCACCACTTTGGGTGGGGCCTTGTGAGCCACGGCCCCAGCAGAGCTGAGCTGCAGCCAAGTGCTGCCTCCGCGGGCTGGCTAGCTCGGGCAGACCCGCGGCTCAAACGCGCCTCCTGTGGGCACAGCCTCACCGACGCTGGGAAGCAGATGGGGTCCTGAGGAGCTCAGGGCAGCTGCCCCATGGCCCAGTAGGGAAAGAAAGGCGCTGGGGGGCCGGTGCCCACGTCCACGAGCCATGTTACCCAGGGCCTGCTTGACAGGGCTCCTGCGGCTCCAGCCACCGAGACCGTGGCTCAGGGCGACCAGGGAGATGGGACATGGTCTCCGGAGCCACCACTGTGAGGGCCGTCGTGGGTGAGCCGAGGCATCAGCCGGGCTTCCTGGAGCCCCGCTGTTTGTTCTTTGCAGCCTGTCAGGCAGGCCTTTAAGGCAGGGCTAACTTCTTCATTCCAGACATTTTAGAAAGCCAGACATAGCTCTTCCTTCAATCCCTGAGCTTCTCACACACAGATTGGTCCTTCTCTGGGATGGAGGCTCTGAACAGCCTTGTGGGAGTCCTCTGTCTTCATCTTCGTCATCATCACCCTCATTGTCAATATTATCCCCTCAGATGGGGAATCAGATGGTCTCAATACGTGCTAGGAGATCAACCTTTGCCCTGGCATTAACAGATGTGAGATTTATCAGCCGGAATCACGTGGGCTCATGCACAGCAGACCATGGCTGGAGGGAACAGGGTCGTGTTCTGCACAAAGGGTGGTCATGAGAGTGGGCCTGGGATGGAGAGGCGGGAGCTGGGATAGCCAAGTCTGCACGTCTACCCGTGGGTTTGGGACAGGGGAGGCATCTGGAATCAGACATGTTTGCATCCATGGCACTGTTTTCACTGAGGTTCACCTGGCGGGGGTCTGATGAGATGCTGGATGTAGGCAGTTTATTTATTACAGAAAGCCCAGCATCAGTGTCATGTGTTCAGAGTGAGTCTGGACCAACGCCCTGACACAACCCCAGAGATGTTCCCCCGCAGCAGGTGAGGTTTGCTGGGTCAGCATCCCAACCTGAGAATACTATATTCAGTGAGTGGTTTCCGGGGGTTTTCAAGGAGGAAATTTTGACTCAAATCTCTCTCTCCATTTTCCCACTGTTCCAGGTGCACAACAACTGTTCAGAAGGCTCCATTACTCTCTGCTTCAGTTTCTTTGAGCCCGAATCAAAAAGCAGAGACTCCAAAGGCAGTTCAGTGAAGCTGAATGAAGTTTCCCGTGGGAGCTGGGATGTCGTTCTCCCAATTGGATGTAGATCCGTGTGGAGTGTATCAGGAAAGTCCGTGAACATGAAACCACGTGAGCCAGAACCACCGAGTGGCTCAGTCAAACACACATACGTCAGAACCTCTGCGCTTTGTGAAGTGCCACTGACGTGTCCGGGACATGAGCACGGAGCCTGGTGGTCCTCAAGGCACGAGGCCAGTGCAGACACCAGCCACCACCCTCCACCTGTAAGACATGGGAAGGACCGTGACCTACCATCAGATTCTCTCACCGTAAGGACGCTTCTCAATGAGTAAGTTCATCTGGACCCCTGCTTACCTTCTCTCGGGTGGGCGCAGACCAAAGGGAGTTTCCACGTCTTTTCACAGGGACACCCTCACATGGGCCCATATTATTGGCATTTCTATCAGTTAATATGACATTTTGCCTCAGAAGCTAACATTTTGTTTCCTTTTCAGTAGATTTTATAGTCTTTTCCTTACACAGAAAAAAACTCTCAAGTCTGAACTTTTAAACTTTGGGAACGTTTTCTGTGGATCATCTAGTAGTTATGACCTGTAGCTGAGACTGAGTTCTGTTTTCTAATTCTATTTAAAATTGTTTTATCATAATATTTTAAAAATATTTTAAGGTTTACAGTATTTTTAATTTTTTAATTTAGCAAAATACAAATGGGATAGAAAGATGGTGCAAATACTTTTAGGAAGATTGTTTTAAAAAAAATAAAAACCAATTCCAGAGCTCCAACCACAGAGGCTGCCCTGCATGCGCAAGACTCTCTCGAGTCTTTGCAAACTCAACTTGGATCCCAAAGATCAAACCAAGTGCATTCACAGCCGGGCTCAGTGCAACTCAGGGCAAAAATACATTTTCTGTCTGACAAGTCCATTGCATAAATAAGCAATTTAAACACAATTTAAATACTATTATGGGTGAAGCATAATTAATTTTAAAATCATATTTAAGCATTTTTAGATCTGTGATCTCTTGGTTCATTTAAGGTAAAAGAAGCATCACTAAATCATTGGCTCTGCACGTTTGGAACACTTTATCAGTATTTGTGTTTTTAATTTCATTTCTCTTTTTGAGACCGGAAGATTCTCTGCATTCATTGTGATTACATCATAAACTATCTAAACATTCCTGTTTGAAAAAGTGTTTTGTAGAAACGGTGCGACTGACCCACTTCTCAGTGGCTTCATCAAATTCTGCAGCTTTAATTCCGACATACACCAGAAGTTCTATTTCTGTCTTTTTTCTTCTCTTGCCCTCTCTTTAAGGAACGCCTCCTAATTTTGTTTTATGGCAGTTCCTTAAATATGGCATTTGGTATGATGTCTTCATATTTACACTTGGAAAAGGCTAATAATACATTAAAAATTTAAAACATTGCATGGGAAAAACACATAGTACTACAATAATGAGTTATTGTTACTCAGTGTATTTTTATGGTGTTTCTGTTTGGAAAATAAAAATGTTTCCCTGTGGAAAGTCTCAACTTCTGCAATGCAACCAGGGTAGGAAGACACCACCTCCATGTTTAGCAAGCGATCTGATTATTCAATGTATTATTATGAAATGAGCTCCATTGGAAGATCAAAAGTATTTATTGCTTTGGATTTTAGTTCCTATGATCATTATGAGTGCCAGACACTCAGAGCCCATTTTCCAGGCAAAAAAACAGGTTTGGAGAGATTAAGTCACTTAACTAACAGCTGGCAACCAGGACCAGTGCTTATCATCACTGACTACTCAGGCATGCAAAGCTGGTTAAACAGGAGAGGGTGTTGTCTCTGTTAGAAATGACACAAAGGCTTTATGTCTTTGTCTAAAGAGAGAAGGATGGTGACTATATACAACACTGTTCTTCAGGGCCACTCTTTTCTTCTTTGTTCTCATAAACTCTCTGAAATACCTGTCATATAACAAGAGGACACCCTCCCTGGTCAGCAACCCTGGGAGAATGGACAGGTGCCCTGTTCACTTCATAGGACTCCAGCTCACCTCTACAGGGGTGCTGTACGTGGGACCGCCTGCACCCCTCAGCTGTGTGGTCAGACAGAAATGGTCTGTAGGTCCGCCCCCAGGCTATGGCTGTGGGGCTCAGCCCCTGGAAACCCCTGCCAGGAGGCATCCTATCCCTGCTCTTCAGGAAGCTGATGAGTGGATTGGAAAGTATTATGGGAACTCCAGTGCAGGTAAAAACCTTAAACTCCCGTCCTGTGCAGGTGGAGAGGCTTGTAGGTAGGGAACTTACATAGTGACACTTAGAAGTGCTCAGTCACTCAGTTGTGTCTTACTCTTTGCGACCACATGGACTGTAGCCTGCCAGACTCCTCTGTCCATGGGATTTTCCAGGCAAGAATACTGGAGTGGGTTGCCATGTCCTTCATCAGGGGATCTTCCCAACCCAGGGATTGAACCCACGTCTCCTATATGGTCAGGCAGATTCTTTACCACTGGTGCCAAAGAAGTCAATTGCAAAAGGATCGCAGGATTACTGAATAGAGTGCCCTGCGCTATTCAGTAGGGCCTTGTTGGTTATCCATCCTGGGTGTAATAGTTTGCATTGCATTTCTTACTTGAACACACTTTCACTATTTCACAAGTCGTGGTGGAGCTAACATTGAGAATTTACTAGAAGCCTGGCAGTGTACTGTGTGCGTCGCGTTGTCTGGTTTAACACGTGTCAGTTTCATAAGGCGTGATTAGTGTTTTCACTCACAGATAGGAAAATGACTAAGAGATTGATCACTTTATAACATGATTCAAGGGTCCTTATTTGCCATCCGCCAAGACTGTGAAGCTTAACAGCAACTGGCTCAGAGGAGGCCACACATGTAACTCAACCTAAAGGAGCATGTTAGCTCCGGCTTTGTCAAAACCCTTGGGAAACAGACACACTTCTCACTTAAGTTGTTAAGCTGATACAAATGCAAGCTTCCAGGGAAAGGGCAGGTGCTGTCTCGGAGGAAGGCAGCATGGAAGAAGCTGGGACCAGGCACATGGAGGGACGAACTCCCGCGGACGTGAGCCCTGGGCCAGCCGTGCATGGGCTTCAGTCTCCTGTGTGAACCCATGGCTGCGTTTTATATCTTCCGTTATGAGTGGCACGTCCAGCTCCCTGTGTCTTACTTCCATGACCTTGAAGTTCCCACTGCTGTCTGCTTTCGTGGGATCTCATCCACAATTGAGAGATGGTCTGGACCATCCTTACAGCCTTTGGAGCTGGTCTGGCTCTGGTTCAATCAGCAAGTTCAACCCAAGTGGGTCCATTTTCTTATTTCACCTCCTGTGCTCCTGGGTTTATGCTGAAGCACATTTGGTGAGTATAGCCAAAACTTTGGTTTTTCCCGTAGTCATAGATGTGAGAGTTGGACCATAAAAAAGGCTGAGCACCGAATAATTGATGTTTTCCAACTGTGATACTGGAGAAGATTCCTTAGGGTCCCTTAGACTGCAAGGATATCCAACCAGTCCCTCCTAAAGGAGATCAGTCCTGGGTGTTCACTGGAAGGACTTATGCTGAAGCTGAAACTCCAATCCTTTGGCCACCTGATACAAAGCACTGACTCACTGGAAAAGACCCCAATCCTGGGAAAGCTGGAGGGCAGGAGGAGAAGGGGGAGGCAGAAGATGAGATGGTTGGATGGCATCACTGACTCTATGGACATAAATTTGTGCAATCTCAGGGAGATAGTGAAGGACAGGGAAGCCTCGTGTGCTGTAGTCCATGGGGTTGCAAAGAGTTGACTTAGTGACTGAACAACAAAATTTGGTAAGAATGATTGTATGTAGTATCAAAGTCTGCTGTGGTTATTTATCACTTCCATTATAAATGAAAAACATTTGCATTTTCATTTACTAATCTTCATATGGTTTGGGACTTTGCACCTTTATTATCTGAAAGACAAATGCTTTTCTTAACTTCAGATGTCCACACGCATGAGGACTAGCCCCAGTGCAAGCCTCTACATTCCTACAGGAGAGTAAACTTTAAGCAAAAATACTAGGTCTGCATCCCTGTGCTTCCTGCATGTGCAGAACTTTTACTGCAGTAGAACATGGCCGATGAAAATTATGACTTAAATAATTTCTCAAACATGCCACAGCCACATAACTCTTTAGATTATCCTATTAATCTTTCCTCCCTAATGCTTCTTTTATTTGTTTATTTTCATGTTGGGTTGTTATTTTTATTACCTGACCACACTGTGTGGCCTCTTGTATAAAGCAGTTGAAAGACTCTAATTTTAGAATGAAGGGCTAGGAGAACCGATTCTGTGTTCACTTACTTTTAAGTAAACCTTGATTATCTGGACTGACTATGCCACCAACATCCTTGTGAATGGAGCTCTTTTGTATAAGTTTTATGATACCTCCTGCCAAGCAAGGTCATGCTTTAGTGTAACCTGATACTTTTGTGTTAAAAGGCCCAAATTAAGAAATTCCTGAAAGCTAAGCAAGGAATCCGTTTTCAGATGGTTTCTTGGGCATGAAGAAGGTACACACACGTCACTAATGAATAGGAAGTGTGTGTTTAGATCTTGTTGCAAATTTACCATGATGTCTCCATAAATGCTTATGACAGTGAAATAAGATAGAGTAAATTCCATGGACAGAGGAGTCTGGTGGGCTCCAGTCGATGGGGCTACAAGAGTCCGACATGACTTAGCAACTAAACCACCATCACCCAAAGTATTTATAAGTCCAGTGACTCTCTGAGCATCCATATTCAGTGACTGTTACAAGATAGACGTCGCCCCAAAGCATCTTCACTCTGAAGAATGGGGGTGTGTTCACTGTAATAAGTCTTTCCACGTCTCTCTCATGAGATTCTTATAGGTTCTTTCTGAATCTTTCTTATATAGCATTGCTAATTTGAGAACATTCATGAATGTTAGATTTTTTTCACTTTAGAGGAAAAATGGAGTGTGTTGGCTTGTGTGTCTGATTGGAGCACAGGGGTGTCATCGTTTGCTTCACTGCTGGCACGAGGGAGCCCCATGTCCTGCGTCTGGGTGGGGAGGGTCTGGTGGGAGCCCCATGGGGCCAGATTGCCCGCAGAGATACTCACTGAAGATCCCTCCATGGCCACTACCATTCTCCTTGAGGAGCACATGTACATTTAACCTGTGAGATAAAAAGATGACAGATTAGGCTAAGAGAAATTGCCCAAGAGGCTGATGACCGTGGTCACTGAGAGCCCCTCACAGGTGCTCTCAGCATGAATATTTAATCTGTTTCAGTCACCCTCCTGTGAACATGCGTCTGCTCTCCTAGTATCAATTCAGAGTTATTGAAATGCATATCACTCTGATATTTGATCCCTGGCCTCTGGGGTCAATTGTTGGCTGATTAGGCTGCTAGAATCTGAGACCTCTCCGGGGGTCTTTGCACCCACCCCAGCTCATCAATCAAGTGCTAAGCAGAAGACAAAGAGAGAAGATAGTACTGCTGGCTCCAGAGTCGGACAGCTGGTCTACCTTGGGATGGTCTTTCTGCATTGCCAGCCTTTCTTTCTTCTGCTTTAAGGGACTGAGGAAACCTTGCTGGTCCCAACAGAATCTCCTGGCCTTGCTCTGTACAAATCTGCTACAGCTTTCTGCCCACATGCCACCTGATCACTGCACGTGAAGAATCTCCAGCCTTAAAATGATGACAACTGAGTGATGGTCTCACTTGTCCAGGTGTCCTCACTGCAGCCGTTTGGGGGAGAAGGGCATCTGTGGGCTGTCAGAGCAGGGTGTGAGCACTCGGGGAGTGGGCTTCCTCCCCGGGCTGTGTGTATTTCAGAGCTCGAGGGAGAGTCTTGCCGTGGAAAGTTCAGGAGAGTTTTCTGAAGACCTTCTCTGAGTGTCACTTTGACTGCATCTCTCTGGAAAAGTCAGTAGCAGCCAGTCCTAAAACACTAATCGCTCCTGTTGACTTTTGTTATTTAGATGATTATTCTTAGCCTTGCTGAAGAATAGGATGATTGGGTTGGCAGCAGAAAGTAGAATCATTTTGTTTCTCACCACAGGACAAGCAAAATTGACAACCTCCTCCACTCCTGGGAAGTCATAATTAGAAATTAGAGCTGCATCAAACTGTTCGCTACAGCTGTAAATGCTGGCAGAAGAATTGACGAACACCTCAAAAACCCTGTCAGTTACTGAACTCGCTACATGTTTTTAAAATTGTACGTTTGCCTACTGTAAGATCAATCCAAACAGTATTTGTGGGTTTTTAATAGGTCTTGAAGCATTCCAGAGTTGCCCTCTTTTTGTTGTTGCTCAGTTGCGTCCCACTCTTCGAGACCCCATGAATTGCAGCATGCCAGGCCTCCCTGTCCATCACCAACCCCCAGAGTTTGCTCGAACTCATGTCCATTGAGTCAATTACACCATCCAACCATCTGAGCCTCCATTTAGTGGGGAAAAATAAGTCTCAACTTGCTCAGGAAATCTTTGCTTTTTAGACATAGACACATATTGGTCTTTTATGATCAAAGCTATGTGTTTTTACAAAATTATGAGGGCACAAGAGTGGAGGTGAAATTTTGAATCAGGCCATAGGTGTCCCTGAAGCATCGGTCACAGCAGGTAAGCAGAACATGCTGGGTTTACTGACATAAAGCTATGTTGTAGCTGACTTGAACTAGTGCCAAAAACTTTCTGAATGGGTGTGCAATTTGTCAAAACAATTCTGAGGCTTGGATGAATATGCGGACCATGAATTTTCCATGTTCCCAGTCTTCTATGGTTTGATGTATGGCATTTGGTAAAAGTTTAGTTCATTGTGAGTTTTTAAATTAAAGGTTTAAGAAAGTTTTTACATTATTTTCCACCAAGAATTATGTGACTGTAAGCATAGCTTTATAAAACATAATACATTTTAAGCATTTATTTGAAAACTCTGAGTGTAGTCAAAATAGCCATTTTGGGGACTGATTTAGATGATTGCTAAGGCAATAAGAAGCTTCACAGGTGGCTCAGATGGTAAAGAATCTGCCTGCCAATCAGGAGACATGGATTTGATCCCTGGGTTGGGAAGAGACCCCCGGAAAAGGAAATCGCAACTCACACCAATATTCTTGTCTGGAAAATCCCATGGACAGAGGAGCCTGGTGGGCTACGGTCCAATGGGTCCAGAGTCAGACACAACTTGACAACCTAACAACAACAGAGAGAGAGACGCCCTACTCCTGACTTGGGGTAAAATCCCAACCTTCAAAATAAGCAAAAGTCTGACTTGACGAAGGCACAGGGGGTGTGATTACCCACTCAGCCCCCACTGAGCACTAGCTGGATGCCCAGGGACAAGCTGTTTGTAAATACTACTTGGAGCAGACCCTGTAGATGGCAACCTCAGCTTCGTGCGGGGACAGGGAAGTTCAATCTCAGAGCTTCTTTCACAACATTTTCACCCTAAAGACCAGCCTGTTGGAGTTGATGGAGTTCTCCTGCCAGAGCTGATGAACTCGATGCTGAGGTTGTGCTCAGGGTATTGTGCGCGGGTCGCTGCCAGCCAGGAAGGACGTGGTCCACATCCGGGCATGAATGGATGCTTCCAGATCCTGACAGCCAAGCAGCCCTTCTCTTTCTAGCCTTGCAGATAAACAGCCCAGCACAGGCTGCTATTTTCCATTTGTTGTAAAGAGTCTGGGAAAGCCAGGAGGGCTGGTGGTAGGGGTGGCCTCGTGGGGCAGCCTTCTCTGATGGTGCTTTTGGAAAAGACAAGCTTATCTCCTCCGAGAAAGTTCATTAGAAACCAGCTGCATGGAGGGATTTCTCTGCAAACCAGTCACCCTCACCCTGCAGAGAAGCTGATGGTCGGCCACCCATCCCGACCCCACTAGCCAGTCAGAGGAGCTGGTTTCCAAGTCTCTGAAGTCACTGTGTGCATCGTGGAATTCCTACTGGGCCTCGGCCGTCTGCTCACGGACTGGGGCTGCTCGTCCCAAGTTCTATGGTTGGAAAACACAACCTTTGGTGCAGAACTGGGGTCAGAATTAAGTCTCTTCCTGAAGCCTCACTTGGGGCACGGCCTTCCTGGGAAGGGAACTGCCCCTGGGCTCACGATGGAGAATGGGGTGGAGGTCTTGGTGTTACCACGGCCGCTCTGTGGCTGAAATTGGCATAGTTTAACTCGGCAATTGTCACCTTTAGTTACAGAAGATCACCCATCTCCTGCGGGTTTTGAATGTGATGCCCAGAAGATTCAGAGTGTCTGCATGGAGATGCAGCATCCTCCCGGGGAGGGCTGACGTGAGAGCCTCTTTACCCTTTATTGTCGGTAATAATGATGCTTCAGAATCTGCATCCTCTCGCTTTGATCTATGATACACTGCTTTCACACAGCCAAATATAAACCTCTATTCTCTAAAGCACTTAATTTTTCTTTTCTGAGGTGGTTCTGCCCCAAACAGAGCCAGTAATGTTCTGGGAAGCAATACAGTATCTCCTGTTCTCCACGCTCCCCTCCATAGTGGAGAGAGTGTGATTTCTGAACTGTCTGTTCACTCTGTCTTTGTTCTTTCTGGTTGTGTGGGTTGTGGCTTTGTGTGTGCCATTCTGAAAAATCGGGTCATTACAGTCAAATAATTGAATGATACAGTGAAGCAACTAAAAGTCAATCAAATTGGTTGCTTGACTGCATTGACCAGACACGGCTGGATCATTACTGGAGATATCAGTGTCCATGGAAATCACATGGGCATTGCTGCAACAGCCTGAAAGGAGGCTTGAGGCATTACCACCTTCCGTGCCCTCATGCTCTTCCCTGGCTATCCAGTCTGTGAAGTGCTCCCTGAGGACCAGCTGTCTGCCCAGGGGCTGGTGAGATAGCCGTGGGGAGCCGGGTGACCACTGCCCACCTGAGGCCCACCCGTGGCCCACCTGCTCTGAACCCTTAGAGGAGTGGCTGGGTGGTCAGGGCTGAACAGCTCTGCTTCCCCCACGCCTCACAGTGTGGGGGTCCACAGAGGAGCCACACCTGAGCCCACATCCTGTTCTAACAGCCCGGTCCCATCCCCCTTCTCAGTCCATCAACAGGGACTAAAGGCAGAAAAGAAAAGACTTCAGGGACTGTAGCAGGAAACAGCCCTGTCTGGGGAGCAGGGGTGGGTGGGGACGGGCTCTGGCAACAGGTGGAACCGTCAGAGCTAACCCCACAGAGGGCACGTTGGCCTGGTGACCTGCATGTGGTTGCTTCACCATCTCAGGAGCCAGGAGGCAAGTTTAGGAGGGCCAGGCTGCTATGTTCACCCTACCAGCCTTTTGTCCTGGTGAAAAAGACACTAAAAATCCAACATAAGCCCTAAGAAACAGAGTAGATGATGAACTCTATGCATCTACCCTGGCATTATTGCAAGCACCCACGTCAAAAGAAGTAGTCCCACGAACATTCCGATGATCTGCTTTATTTTTAGAATTCTTCTTTATGAGCATCCCACTATTAGATTTATATCAACTCAGTTTGAGTGCAGGTTATGCTTTTAAATGTGGAGCTAAACTCCCAGGCTGGTCATTTCTGTTCTGGAGAAGGAGGTAATGGCTGCCCCACCCAACTGGAACTGGGAAGGGAGAGTCTGGGTGAGAGAGGCTCCACCCTGGGCTCTCCCACTGTCCAGATACTCCCAGGGGCCACGTTCTGCCACGCCAGGGAGTCTGTGCATCTTTGTGGTGAAAGGCGACCTGGGAAGTGATGGCAAGTCTGCACTGGGGAGGGGAGGAGTGACGTTTCCGTCAAAACCCCAGTCTGATGAACAGTGGACCTCCATCTCCGTGACCTCCCCGTGTGCTGTCCACCTGGGTTCCTGCCCCTGGGCAGGGTCCTGAATACCGTCTCCAGGCCTCCTGCTTCTCACCTGCACTTCCCACCCCGCCCTTCTCCGCATCTTCCCATCAGAACCACCATGAACCTCAAGTCTTCCTCTACAAACCAAGTTGCTTTTGAGTGATTCTCCCAGGAGTGTGCAGATGATCCTTGGGGACTTATTTGGGGTCTTCTGAAACTGGACTGGGTGGGGGAGGCAGCGTCTACCCCAGAGCAGCCAAGTACTGCCTGGAAGGGTCTTTCCAGACTCCTTCTTGTTGACAGCTTCCTGCGGCTGCTGTAACAAACACTATGCATTTAGTGGCTTTAAAACAGCACAGATTCACTGTCGTCCAGTGAGCCTTGGCAGGCCGGGACCTCAGAGAACCCATCTTTCCTTTCCAGCCCTGGTGGTGGCCCCTGTTCCTCACAGCATGGTCCCCTCCTCTGTCTGCAAAGCCAGCACCAAGGTTCCCGTTCTTCTCCCTGGCATCTCTCTGACTGTGGCTCCCCATCCCCCTCACACTAGAAAGGACTTGTGCTGTTCTGTTGGGCCACTCAGATAATCCAGGCTGGTCTCCTTATTTGAAGGGCATCTGGTTAGGGGATTAATTCCAACTGCAGCCTTAATCCCCTCGCCCTGCTAGGTAACCAGTTCATGGGCTCCGCAAGTTCAGGTGTGAACATCTTCAGGAAAACATTCTGCCACGTTGCTCAAAGTGGATGACTTTTCATGGTGCGAGGGGCAGGGTCCATTCATTCCCATGTGTCCCTCCTCTGGGCATGGTTAGCAGGGGCTGAAGGAATTGCGCATTAGCGTCTAATTATCACTTAATCTTGGTACCTTGTGTACATTATTCAGGATATTCACACTCAGGTACATCATTTTATACATTTTGGAATGGGAGAATGCAGCCTATAGGGATTAAGCAACTTGCTGGTGCTCACCAGTCACTCCTGGTAAGAGGCTGGACCCACTTGGAGCTGTTTCTGACTACAGATCGTGCACTTCGCACAACATCCATCGATGCTTGAGGAGGAATTAAAACTATGCTTCGAGAAGGGGAAGTGAATCTGTTTGGATGATGGGTGTTGGCAGTGACTTCCAGCTGGGTGCTGGCCCTTCTCTGACCTGCCTGGGGGCTGGTCTTAGCATCTCTGGGTGGGAAGGAGCAGCGGATGGTCCCTCTACTCAGCTCCCACTACCGACTCCTTTCCCAGTCCCTAGAGGCTATAGACAAAAATCTAGTTGGGAATTATTTTAACGGCTAATTCCAGTTAACAACGAACTTCCCTGGTGGCTCAGATAGTAAAGAATCTGCCTGCAATGCGGGAGATCCGGGTTTGATCTCTGGGTTGGGAAGATCCATTGGAGAAGGGAATGAAAACCCACTCCAGGATTCTTGCCTGGAGAATCCCATGGACAGAGGAGCCTGGCAGGCTACAGTCCTTGGGGTCGCAAATACTTGGACATTACTGAGCTACTGGAGCTGGGAAGGGAGAGTCTTATACACACACACACACACACACACACACACACACACCACCACCACCACCAACTAACATTACTGAGTCCAGGAGTTTGCTAGGCACTCCTCATGTGGGAGCTCATTAAGTGCCCCCTGAAAGTCTGGAAGGAAGGGCATGACCCCTCTCTATGGGTGAGGAAGCTGGTCCCAGGGGGATGAGTGTCCTGTGCAAGCTGGTCAATGACAGAGCAGAATGGACACCCCCAGAGCCAGGTTCCCATCTGTGGTACCTCTGCCGGTTACCTGCTGGGGGTTGCCTGGCACCACACCACCTGAACAGGTGCGTGCCTCCTGCTGGGCTGCTTATCAAAGTCTCTGGCCCATCCATGTGATCTCTTCGCCACCTGAACAAACATCCTTTGTTCTAAAAAATGCATGTTTGCCAGTAGCTGCAGTGGCTTGTTTTTGGAGAAAGTGTCATGAAAATGAAGATGGAAAATTCATCTATGGTACTTAGACATCACTAGTTAGTAACCTAGACTGGTTACAGTCATGGAGACCTTGAGAATGGAAATGTCCAGCATATCCCAGACATCTTTTCTGCCACAGTTGTAGCCTTTCCCTTCACAATCTCCTTGGCACAGCCAGAAGGACATTGGGCTGCTTCTACGTGCTGTGGTCTGTCCACCTTCGCACACACCACTGTGGTCAAGCATGGCCTCAAAGTGGCCATAGATCAAGGGCAAGCAGCAGGAAGGAGGTACTGGGGTAGGTGATTAACAAATAATACACATGTTCCCAAAAAACTAACATTTAGTCATTGCATTTCTATTTCCCACATCATTGTCATGGCTTTAATGTTTCATGAAATATTAAACCATTTTGAAGTGAAAATGGAATTTTAAGTTAGTATTAGTTTTTCAAATGGTATATAGATTCTTCTCCTAATTGCTTTTAATGATGTTACAGTTTTTTTAAATCATGTATTAAGTTGTAGGTCTTGATTTTTTATGTGCTGACTGGAAGAAAAAAGAGAGCGGAAGCATTCATTTCAAATGCACAATTTGAGTTAATTGCAAAAAGTATTGGTTTGTTGTTCTCCGAGGCCACCCAGGAATGGGACAGACCACCCATCTGTGTTCTGGGCCGGCTCACTGACCCTGGCGGGTGACTCACAGAGGCACCAAACAGCCCAACATAAAGTCTGTTCCCCCATCACTGTCAGCGTGGAGCACTGACTGCCTACAGGCCAGCTCCATGCTGCAAATCAGTCACTTATTAGGGAAAGAGTCCCCACGGAGGGGCAGGAGCATTTAAGGAAAGTCTAGTCATTCTGAACCTAGCACTTACTGTTTTGAGTTGAATTAAATACGAACTTCCTTTACTTTTCTGTTGGTTGTCACGGTTTAATAACTACTGGCCCTGCCGATGATCGGATGGAAAGGTGTGAATGTGATATTTTGCAGAGCCTGGTCTTTGAGGACTGGGTTGATTTATATCATGGAAAAGGAGCCAATTACTCACTTTATGTGTCTCTGACAAGTATCTGCTCCTAGTTACCAAGTTAAGCTACCACTTCCTCTGCAAGGCGTTGGGTGGAACAGGTGTCTGCCGACTTCAAGAGCGCCATTTGCCTGTTCCTATCAATCCATGGGACGCAGCGGTACACGCTCAGACTCAGTCCGATGGAGGGAGCACACCTGGGAGCAGTCTAGGGGGAGGAGAGCTGGAAGTCCTCCTCAGCACTTTGAGGGTGGGTGGTCACTGGACCATCCACGCCGTGAGAAGCTACATGCCAAGAACAGCGATCTCTAGGAGTTTGCAGAAGGCACACAGCTGTCTGTCGATAGCGCGGCTCGAGAGACTCATCGCACAGGAAACAAAGTCTGGTCTGGGGCGAGCTTGCTGTCAGCGCGGCTTCTTTGGCAGGGCTCTGACTGCAGCCCAGTTAGGCTGTTGTTTGGATAGGAGCACGCGGCTGTGTTCTTCAGACACCTTGCTGCTGTCAGGGAACTGGGGAGTTCCTGAAGTTTATCCCCATTTTAAGATGATTTCTTAGGAGATGTTCCATCCTGGTCCTGCCCCTCAGTGGGGACTCTTTTCCTAATAAGTGACCGATTTACAGCATGAAGCTGGCCTGTAGGCAGTCAATGCTCCACGCTGACAGACAGGATAGGCAGTCCTGTCTGTCCCGAATATTGCTGCACTGATAAACAGTCTTAGGCTCAGGTTACGGGATGGACTTCCCTGTTACTCAGAAATTGTTGTTTAGTTGCTCAGTCGTGTCCGACTCTTTGCAATCCCATGGACTGCAGCCACCTGGCCTTCCTGTCCCTCACCATCTCCCGGAACTTGCTCAGGGGTGCATTTCAAAAATTCTAAGTGAGATATATTGTCTTTGTCACCAAACACTGAGTGTTCCTGGAATATTTCCATCTGGGACGAATGTTGATGACAATGACAGCTGAAGGTATCGATGCTCCTGAAGCTGGTGGAGACTTTCAGGCTGGGTAATGTGATGAAACCAAGGTCAAATTTTAAACTACTCAAAATTCTCTTTTGTGCTTCACAGAAATACACAGTTGTTAGGTCTCTTTATGTTAAAATCTTTATGACTCATCCACCAAGTGGAATTTTATAATAAAGGATGATAACACATTGTTATTTAATCAATTATAGTTTATGGTGGTTTTAATGTGCAACCTACGGAAAATTCTCTATTTTGCAAACTTTTGATTTTGAGATAATTGTGCAGTAATAAGAAATACCATAGAGAGACCCTGCATGCCTAGCACCCAGTTTTCGCCCCTGGTAATATCTTACAGAGCAGTGTAACAACCAGGAAATGGTCATAACACCATCCACGAGCCTTAGCTTCCACTACTTTTACACACACCTTGTGTGTATTGAGTTCCATGCAGTTTTGGTCACCCTGTGGATGTGAGTGACTACTACTGCAACTGACAGACAGAAAGTTCCCAGCACACGGCTGTTTGCTGGTTCCCTCTTACAGCACATCTCACTCCCCACCACTGACCGCTGCTCTTCAACGTGTCTCATGACCCTGTCATTTCAGAGTGATGACTGTGTGGACTTACTCAGTAGGATTGTCCTGAGATCGGCTGTTTCCATGTGGCATGATTTCCTCGAGAGTCCCCCAGATCGCCGTGTGTATCAGCAGTCAGTAGTGCTGATGTTTAGAAGGAAATACTCTGAGTCTATGGTTTGGCAAAGGCTTTCTTTGACCCAACATCAAACACCATCCATCAAGGGAGAAATTGGTGAATTGTGCATCATACACCAGTGTGCCACCTCTATCCGAAAACCTCCAGGACACAGCAGATCCTGCAGAGAGATAATGAAACAAACACTTCTGACAACAGGACGTGAGGACTTGTGTTGGGAGAAGTGGGTCAGTCCTCAGGGCCTTTTATGCTTACCTTCCACACGTATCTGGGGCTTCCCAGGTGGCTCAATGGGTAAAGAACCTGCTGCAAAGTAGGAGACACAGGAGATATAGATTCAATTCCTGGATTGGGAAATCTCCTGGAGGAGGGCATGGTAACCCACTCCAGTACTCTTGCCTGGAGAATCCCATGGACAGAGGAGCCTCGTGGGCTGCAGTCCATAGGTCACGCCGAGTTGGACACGACTGAAGAGACTGAGCATGCACGCACACAGGTCTACCAGGTTAGTTCCTATCTTTACCAGCCTACAGTGAACTAGCACAGCAGTGAGTGTTAGAGGCTAAAAAAGATCTAGTTACTCCAACAACTTCCTAACCCCAGCTCCACTGCACCTCCCTCCCCCAAAAAGAAACGTAGAAGCTGGCAGACAAAAACTGTAAATTGCAAAGGCTAAGCTCACTGACTTATCACTTTATACCTGCACAATTAAATTACATTCAGGAGCATCTATTTTGGAAAGCAGGAAAGTATACACCTCATTTTAGAAATCCTTCCACAAAGCACCTTGGGGAAAATAAACCCTTAAAGGAATAAGTTTAAGTTATCTGGAAAATCCATTTATATCTAGAAATTCATTCTGCCACAGAGAAATGAGTCCTCCTGAATGCACATGTGTGTGTACATGCACACCCTGTGTACACATGCACACACGTGTGTGGCTACCTACACACTTTGCATACACTTGCACACGTGTGTACACACATACCCTGTGTACACATTCACACGTGTGTGACTACATGCACAGCCTGTGTACACTTGCATACATGTATATGGGTATATTATACCCCTGGTATACATGCACAGAAATAAGTGGGTGTATGCACACTCCCTGTGCACATGTACACACCTGTGCACAACTGCTGGGGGCCATGACTTGGGGAGAGCAGCCTGGGTTAAGGGCTTTGTGAGGGGCTGGGGTTGGTTATTGATACAGTGGACAGATGCCTGGACCTCTGGGTGTCCATTCAGGACACCAGCCAATCCCCCGACCCTGACCCCATCCCTCCAGGATTCAGGCTTCTACTGAGATCTGCAGGAGGACAGAGCTCCTGACCAGGAGCTGGGTGGGAGCGGGTGTGAACAGCAGGAGTGCTGAGATACCCCTGGGAGCAGAGGGCAAGACCTCCAGGACTCTCCCGGGAAGTAGATGGGAAAGTGACTCACTGTGTCACATCCTGATGCCGGCTTGTGGGATGCCACCCACCTCTGCAGCCTTGCAGTGTGCCTTCTCCCACCTTAAGTGAGCACAGATTCTTGCTTAGAAGAAAAATTATGTGATTTTGCTCAAAATGGATTTATTATGCGGGCAAAACCAGAGAAATGTGTATTTGTCATCATTGTAAAGCCAGCTGGAAAGATGGAGCCTGGCTGAACCTCCTTCCTTTCAGTTGCTGTTTCTTTCTGAGGCAGAGTCCTGGACCAAGAAGGGAGATGGTGTTGAGTGATGGGCTGGAGGGACTGATGGGGTGGAGGTGGTGACCCTGCCCATGAGCTGTCCCAACGTCTGGGGCCACAGGCACATCTCCATCCTAGTCCGGCACCACGTCTATGTACTCTGGGTCTCAACTGATGACACATAGATTGCCACGGGCTCCATCAGCGGGAGTCCAGCCACACTGAGTGGCACATCTCCCCTGGACCCGGACCCCTGGGCCCCTCCCCCGGGAGGCTCCTGGGCTGCTGTCTCCAGGGTATGCCAACACTGAGTGAGTTATTTCCCTGGGGCTCTAAAGTTGGATAAAAAGGCCCTGCAGTTGCTACCGTTACTGTTATTATTTAAAAGTGAGTGTTTCTGCCAGGAGGTTGCCCCAAGCTCGCCCAGCTCTGATCAGGATGCTAATTACAGGGATTCTGAAGAAGAGGGACACATGATTACTACCTGTCCCCACAGGCCCTCGCAGTCTCGGGGTCCAGGAGTCACGTGCCTTGTGGGGGACCCTGACTTGCCCTGACCTAGGTTGGCAGGATGGGGCTTTTCCACCACGCGTCTGTCCCCACACCTACAAACATCCTTGTTTATCTCGGGGCTTCCAGAGAGGTCAGAGGTCAAATATGAGCGGTGGGGCTGCAGGCGGGTGCAGGGGCTGGGGTCACCGTGGGGCCAGGCCTTTGTGGCCGCCCGTCTGCTCTAACTGCTCTGAATGTGCCAGCGAGACACCTGCTGGGTTTTTGTTTCCTCCCTGCAGCTGGAACGCACTGCACGGGTTTGCCTTTCTCCCTCCCTCTGGTGCAGGGGGAGTGGAGGACTCTGATGTTTTCCGGTTCCTTTTCCGCTCTTGCCAGGCCGACAGCGCAGCCGGGAGGGGCACCCTTCTCCGTGTCCCCTCTCCTGCACCGAGCCCAGACGGCTGCAGCGCTGCATCTCCATCGCCTCCCGTTGGCCAGGGCGGCCTCTGCAGACGGACGCGGGAGGCCGGTGCCAGTGTAAATGAGCCCCATTCATCTCCTGCCGCTGGCATACGGCATGTCATTGTCCTCGGGCACCGAGGCAGAAGCGAGGCAATCTGTTGGCATGTCCTGCCCCAGTGCAGACTGTCCACCCCACTGAGCCCCAAGAAAACAACAGAAGCCGAGAAAGGGCAGCCAGAACTTGCACAGCTTCCTTGCACATGCACACGTGGCTGGGGAGGAGCTGTGCCCTTGACCGCCGTGCCTGCTAAGGAGAGGGAGGGGAAAGGTGTCCCAGGCTTCTCCCTCATCTCTGCATCTCTGTGTCTCTGTGTGTGTCTCTCTGTGTCTGTCTGTCCATCTCTCTAACTACCAAGAGCGTCCGAGTCACTGGCTCCTAAGGGAACCGTTCTCAGAGGTCATCTGACGTCACTCACACGCACCTCTTCTATTTCTGCTTCCCATCCCTTCCCCCAAAACAAGACAAACAAGTGATGGGAATTTAAATGCATCTTCAATGATAAGAAACAAAACCCACTTGATTCGACTCGTATCCAGGGAGGAAGGAGGTTTATAAGAGGGCCCAGCGATGGCTTCATTAGACAAGAAGAAAAGTTGGGCAAACACAACCACAAAGAGCTGAGAGATAGAACACACTTCGCAAGGGTTAGGTTCACTCCTGGGGTGTGGGTTTTACAGAACAGACCGTTGTGAGCATCCGAAGCCAGTTTGAATCTCACAGTTAAGACCTGACACTGGGAGCTGAGGCCCAAGGCTACGGCAGGCTGGTTGAGCAGCGAGTTGCGAGGGCAGACCCCTGCCAGCCACCTGACACGGTGAGTCTGTCGGGGCGGGTCCAGGACGTTTCTCTCCACCTTCATTAACATCACAGTGAATGCAGCGATGCACGAGAGGTACTCAACAAAGACACTTTGACTAATTTGTAGATATATTTACCTCCAGAGGTTAGAGGACAGGGTAAAGAAATTAACTTTTAGCTTATGAGAGTGAAGGCAGGAATAGAAAGTGCAGCTTTCATTCCAGGAGAATTAAGACATTTTCCAGATTAGAAGACAAAGATTTCCCTGCATTTTGTAAAAGATGTGCCATTTTAATTTTATATTCTCACATTCTTACTTTGAAAAGAGGGAAGCAAATGGAAAAGGAAGATACGTGAAGGCAACTAACGCTCACTGCTTCTAAGTTGTAGAGAGAGGTTACGGTTATAAATACATAGATATAGACAGATAGATGGATGGATGGATAGATGGATGCATAGATAGCTATCTCTTATAGACTGGGGAAAAAAGCAAAATAAATATTTGTCAGGCACATACTGTGCATTCTGAGTGCTAGCAAGGCAACAAAGAGCAACACAGAAGCAATGCCTGCCCTTGAGGAGCTTAAATTCCTGGAAGGAGCCCCCAGGCCTTGCAGGTCAGTGGTGACTACTCAGGAGCAATGCCCCTCCCCCAGTGGCCCAGAAGAGAGTCCCCAGGGTCACGCGGACAGCGTCCAGCCGGTGGTGGCAGCTGAAGTCATGCCAGGAGCAGGAAGGCCCACCTCTACCGGGATCACAAGGACCTGCTCCCGTACTGGAAGGGCTGGGGGCGCTGGGCTCCATGTGTCCCACCCGGTCAGGGTGGGATAACAGGGGCCTGGCTTTCCCTCCTGCTGAAACAGCTCAAAAAACGACAAAATCGGTGAAAAAATGGCCCTGAAGACACTGGATGTCAGGCCACAAAAGACAGTGATTCTTTAAAGTCGAGAGAGGAAAGAGGTGAGCCCTGTGACACCCTGCAGGCTAGTTGTCTTGGAGTCACTGCCCGGGGACGGGACACCCAGGCACAGCCCTGCAGTCACCCTGGGTGGAGGGGCAGTGCTGGGTGTCCAGCCAGGCTGGAGCTGGAGCTGCAGGCAGAGCACGGAGAGCGACGTCTCGGAGGAGGGTGCTCTCTGAGGGCCAGAAGACCACGAGCGGTCAGCTCAGTGATCACTGGCATTAGTGCATGCACTTGGAGATCCTGGGGCTGGAGGCAGGGCTGCTTTAGAGGAGAGGGGGCGATGCCATACCTGCAGGGGGCTGGGAGAGGTCCCAGGTCAGAGGCCACCGTTAGTCTTCTGAGAAGACTCCTCGCTGCTGTTGTCCAGTCGCTCGGTCTTGTCTGACTCTTTGTGACCTAATGGACTGCTGCCCGCCAGGCTTCCCTGTCCTCCACAGTATCCTGGAGTTTCCTCAGACTCACGTCCCTTGAGTCGGTGATGCTCAGCTGCAGGAACACGTTGGCTGTAGACCAATCACAGCCCCTGGGGCCCCCTGATGAATCCATACCTCATTCTGGATAAAAGGCTCATTAACCAGAAGAGGAGCCCCTCCACCCGATAAAGGGCGTCTGTAAACCCCTCAGTGGACACCACGCCCCACAGTGAGAGGCTGAAAACTTTCACACAAAAATCGGGGATGACAAGGGGCGTCTGCCTCCACTGTGCTGGGGTTCCAGCCTGGGCGGGCAGCACTAGAGGGAAATAAAAGGCAGCTCTTTGCGGGGAAGAAGAGAAACTTTCTCCATTTGCGGATGATGTCCAGGTGGCGCTAGTGGTAACTCAGCCGTTAACAAGAATACATTTGAATCAGTTCTAATGAGGTGGATGAAACTGGAGCCGATTATACAGAGTGAAGTAAGCCAGAAAGAAAAACACTAATACAGTATAATAAAGCATATATATGGAATTTAGAAAGATGGTAACAATAACCCTGTATGCGAGACAGCAAAAGAGACACAGATGTATAGAACAGTCTTTTGGACTCTGTGGGAGAGGGCAAGGGTGGGATGATTTGGGAGAAAGGCATTGAAACATGTATATTATCATATGTGAAATGGATCGCCAGTCCAGGTTCGATGCATGATACAGGATGCTTGGGGCTGGTGCACTGGGACGACCCAGAGGGATGGGATGGGGAGGGAGGTGGGAGGGAGGTTCAGGATGGGGAACACGTGTACACCTGTGGCGGATTCATGTCAATGTATGGCAAAACCAATACAATATTGTTAAGTAATTAGCCTCCAATTAAAATAAATAAATAAATTTATATTAAAAAAAAGAAATCTGTCTACCAATGCAGTTTCGATCCCTGGGTTGGGAGGATCTCCTGGATCCAGGAGGGCATGGCAACCCACTCCAGTGTTCTTGCCTGGAGAACCCCATGGACAGAGGAGCCTCTAAGGCTACAGTCTATAGGGTTGTAGACATGACTGAGATGACTTAGCATGCATGCTTGTCCTCTTGCACATGGAAGACCCACGGAATCCACAGAAACTATTAATATGAAGCGAGTAAGTTGGCTCAGAGAGTTGCCAGATACAAGATCAATGCACAAAACTGACTGCATTCCACACATTAACACGACAATCCGAAAGTCCAAAAGTGAAGTTAAGTCCGTTTTCCACGGCAGCAGGATGTGCGCTGGGGTTAGGATGTGAGCCCAGGGCGTCCTGGACGTGGGGGTGGGAGGAGGGAGTCAGAGAGGGAGGGTTGGGCGGCAGGAGCAGGGCCTGTGGGGGGTGGGAGGAGGGAGTCAGAGAGGGAGGGTTGGGCGGCAGGAGCAGGGCCTGTGGGGGGCTGGGGTCTGAGCAGAGGGGGCCTGGGACCCCCTCCTGTACCCCACAGGTCTGGTGAGGTGCCCTGGAGAAATAAAGCAACGGTTTTCCCAGAAAAGTACACAGGCAGCCGGAGCTGCTGAGTTATCATGTCAAAACAACTGCCTCACTTGGATTCTTAAAGTTTAAGAAAATATTTAAATGATCTTTATCTTAGTGAAGGAAAAAAACTATGTGAAAATCTCAGAGTCCGGATTTCATGTGTTCTTTTGTTGTTTAGATTTTGCTTCTCCTTCCTGCTGCTCACTTGATAACTATGCTTGGCATAGGTTACGGTCACTATAATTAATCCATGTTCACAATATAAAAACTAAAAAAACCCCACAAAGAACAAGGAAGAAAAGTCACTGGGAATATACCCTTAGCCCTTCAGACATGTCATCATGTTGAACCATCTCATACTATACTTGTCAGTGAGGTCAGCAGTGGTTTTGCTTTTAGTTGAGGGAGATGAATAATAAAAATTCAAATAAATAAATAGAAAATGCATATCCAATATGCCTATCAACAAATGTACATTTCTTAATTGCAAGTCTTTTGCCAAGGGTTTTCATCTTCACTGGCCAGTTCGATGCATTTTAATATTTACTCACATAAAAAGGATGCCACAGTCTCGACAATATATTAGGAAATGAAATCATAATTTCAATAAAAGTATGAGTGGTTGATTGCAAATTCTATTTCTCCAGGGAGGAGTGTGACCTGTCTTGGGGTCATCCAGGGCTCTGCTGCATCCTCAGCCGTCCCTGCTGTGGTGAGGTTCAGGGTCAGGGTGAACCCCAAGTCTCACCCGCCTGTCCTTTCTTCCCAGCTCACGGCTGAGACCCGGCCCAGCAGAAGTTGAATATCATGGGATAGAAATCGAGGAGATTCTGCTATTACTGCTGACAGGGTGGGGAGTGGTCCTCCGAGGCTGGGTCCACACCTCAAGCTGCATACAGGGTCTTTCTGTGGCCTGGGGCTCCCCTGTGGATGCTCTGAGTCCAAGCCCGAGGCCCCTGGGCTCTGGATCAGAGCAGCACCTTCTTGCCCTCATTCATTCCTTGTCTTACAATCAGCTTCTTTCAGGAGAACTTCCCCAGGGGACCCCCGACCCCTGGCTCCAGAGGCAGGGTGAGTGGTTTTGCCAGGTGGAGACACTGAAGCAGGAAAGATGAGCATCCAGTGTCTGGGTGACCCCGAGTCATGGGTCCCTGGCCTTTGGACTCCTCTTCTGTTGCTCCAGCTGGAGGCCCCTCCAGGCTCCTCATTCCGTGTCCGCACAGAGTAACTGCCTGGGTGCCATCGCTGTTCGAGAAGCAGGAAGGTGTGGGCCCCAGATGGTCCTGCCTCTCCACCAGCCCAGGATGCTCGCTGCCCACCAGAACCACTGTCCGGGGAGCCACACCCCCTCCCCGGGGTCACAAGCCTTCCGGTTTGCATGGGTGTGTCCACCATCCTTTCGTAGATTTTCAGTAAGAAGGACTTGTACTTTGCTTTATTTTTCAGCTTGAATCTGACATCCCAGAGTGGAGGCCTTGGGCCTGGTGGGCCCTGAGAGACCCCTGGATGGCAATGTTCGGGTGTTAGTGTCTGTCCGGGAGGTTCTGGCCTGTCTGCGGGCTCCTGGGGCCCTGCTCACTGCCTGCGAGTCTCCTGTTCATGATGTGGGCCACTCCTGCTGTCTGGCCTTAATGGCAGGGAGAACTCCTGTGGGACGGATTCTAAGCTGAGAAACAGCAGACAGGGACGGAGGCCCAGGGCACCCTCTGTGCCCTAAAGATGCCAGTGGGGAGTCTGCAGAAAAAATGGGGGCAATTCAAAGCTTTGGATAAATAGGAGGGACATGGTGAGTGCATCAGATTGTCACTCGGTCCAGAGTGTCCGCGCATTGAAGATCTCCCTGTAGACAATAACGTTTTAGGACAAGGATTCTCCCAACTCACAGCTGGCAAGGATCTTGGCGGGTGTCTCCCCGGATGGTGACTGCTTTCTCAGCTCCTGGCTCCTGGGTGCGGGGGAGGGTCCCCTGCAGGATGGGGGCTGCAGAGGGTCTGTGAGGCCCGCAGCTCGCCCAAGACAAGCCTGCCCTGCCCCTCCGTCGGCCTCCTGATCTATGCTGATCTGAGGCCAAATGGACTGGAGAGGCTCCCTGTTCAGGGAAAGAGGGTTGAATTGAAGGCATTGACGCAGATGCAGTCCATTCATTTCCCACTATAGACAGAGTGTGAGATGAGCCAATTTAGGTTAAAATATCTTTAACAAATTCTCACAGGAGCTGACATTCAAGATTGATTTTTTTTTTTTTTCCTGGTGAAAATGGTTACTTTCCTGTGCATGACTTCCAAGCCCTGTGTATCTCTCTGGATGGACAGAACTGACATGCCAGGGATCCAGCCCGCCCCTCTGCCAGCCCTGCAGTGTGAGTCCAGGACTAACTTGGTGTGGTGATGGTCCCTGCGGTCATCACCAGCACATCCTGCTTCATGACCGGCTGACTCGGACTGACCAAGTCTGTCCCCAGAGGCTGGGCTGGCAATGCCTTTGTCTCTAAGGAGGGCACGTCACCTTTCCCCAAACTACATTTTCATTAGTGGGAAGCTTTGCAGTGCCCACGTCCACACTGAGGACACAGGGCGTTTTCTCCCTGTGACACTGTGATGCTTGAGTTCTTTGTCTGCTTGGCCCCAGTTACTCAAACCTTCACTGAGTGTCACCATAGAGGTGGTGGCTGGTCACGCCCCTTTGGCTCTTTGAGGCTGTGACGTTTCCTCAGAATGTCTTTATTTTTGGTGACTTCAGCAGTTTTGAGAACACTGATCAGGCAGTTTGTAGACTATCCCTTAATCTGAGTGTGTCTGATGTTTTCCCCATGGTTAGCCTGGGAAGGAAGACCAGCAAAATAAAGTTCCCTTCTCATCGCATCCCATCAACACGACCTATCAGTGTCCGTGCTGACCTTGAATTGTACCCGAGTACTTTTTTGGTGCTGTTACTGACGGTGTTTTGATATTCTTGCTTCTAGGTGCACTTGGCCGGTTTATTAATACTTTACTGTATTAATCTCCCATCTTTCAACCTCCCTCTTTTTCATTTGTTCTAAGAGTTTTGCCTTGTTTTTGCACCTTTGGTATTTTCTACGTAGACATACATGCCATCTGCAAAGACAACGTTGTTTTTTCCTTCCCAATCCATGCTTTTAAAATCTTTGTTTTGTTTTTATTTCACTGGCCAGGACTTCCACTGTGATTTTGAACAGTTATAGTGAAAGAATCCATCCTTACCTTCTTCTGAAACTTAGGGGGAAATCATTAAAAATTGTTTTAACTGTGTTTTTATTTTTTTTTTTTAGGGGCTTTCCAGGTGGCTCAGTGATAAAGAATCCACCTGCAATGTGGGAGACACGGATTCGATCCCTGGGTCGGGAAGATCCCCTGGAAATGGCTATCCACTCCAGTATTCTTGCCTGGGAAATCCGAAGGACAGAGGACCCTGGTGGGTTACAGTCCTTGGGGTTGCAGAGTCCGACACGACTTAGCCACTTAATAAGCATGTGCCTTATTAAGTTGAGGAGATTCCCCTCCTGTCCTAGTTTTCTAAGAGTTTCTATCTTGAATTATGTTGGATTTTGCCAAATGTTTTTTCTGCATTAATTGATGGGATCATATGCGCTTCCTTTGACTCCTCCCATGAAAAATTGTTTGTTATCAGACACTGTAATGGCAACAGCTCTGAATTCACTTGCCAGTCTATAACCAAGTAGACTTTTCTAAAACGCTTGGCACCAAATATAGTTTAATTTGGATGCCAGTTGTATTTAGGCTGGATCTATTCTAAAGCTATGTTTCTGTTACCAGCTGGAGTTTTGCCAGCTGGAGTTCTCCTCGCTGGCATTTTTCAAAATACACCTCAATGAAAATTTTGCCGCGGTGACATTCTCTGTGTGCATATACCAGTGAACAACAGATGATTAAATTATATTCAATAATTTACTTCTCTGACATCACAGGTCTGGTGATGCCTAGCTTTATGTCTATGACGCTACACCAGTTATGTAACTTAACATCTATGATGTCACATCTCTTTGAAAAATTGTCATCCATCTACATTACATGTGATAACTCACTATAATCTTTGATTAGTCAAATGAATTTGATTTCCCACAAATAACACAAAAAATATACAGCAACTTCATAAGTATGTTAAATATCTTCTTACATTCCTGCTATTTTTCTTGCTTTCTTTTGTCCCCTGCAAACAACATCTGTTCACTGCATTTTTGGTGTTTTTTGCAAATGGAAATGAATAATTCAGCTTGACAGTACAGTAGTCAAATGACACCTTTAGGCACTATTTACATCCAGTAAATAATTCCTTTGGCAAGGTAGGTGTTGGAGACAAAACAGCAGCTTCATGGGTCCAGAAATGACTTATAGGTTTCCCATCAGACTAGATCCTAAGGCTAAATTTGACACATGGAGGGAAGAATCTGATTAGTTCTACAGACCTTACTTTGGTTCTTGGGAATTTGAACAGTGATCTGATTGTTTCATGAAATATAGACTTATTGGTGACAGCCACATGCCTATCTGTTGTTCTTTTTAATTTCTGGGAAATATAAAAGAAAATACATTAGAATAGTTCCTAGCACAGAAATCTTTAAAAATTATTACTGAAGTTGTAAACACATAGAAAGTTCTGTAAGAAGCTTGCAGTGGGTAGCGGCTTCAGGACACATCAAACAATTAATTCAGTTCTCCATCTTTCTCCACTCATTTTTTGACTTCATTTTTTGTTACAGAGAGGAGGATTCATCAAGGCAATAAATGTTGCTGATTTCTTTCTGACCGATTCTGTTATTTCATTTGAAAATAGAGTTTTAATAGTAAATCTCTGGCTTCCTTGGTGGCTCAGTGGTAAAGAATCCACCTGCCAATTCAGGAGACTTGAATTTGATCCCTGGGTTGGGAAGATCTCCTGGAGGAGGAAATGGGCACCCATTCCAGTATTCTTGCTTGGGAAATCCCATGGACAGAGGAGCCTGCTGGGCTACAGTCCATGGTGTTGAAAAAGAGTTGGACACCACTTAGTATAAGAGTAAAACCAGCTTTCAAAGCTGTCAAAGGAAATAAAAAAAATTACTGGGGATCAGAGAATCTAGTCATTCTCACATACCTTCTCAAAATTTTGAATTTCATAACAAAGTGAAATAAAAAATGAAAAGCTGATTGATAAAGATTCAACAAAGTTTTAAATCTTTTCAACTAAGAACAGTAAATAGATATTGAAAACACCAAATGTGATCTATTATCACCATGTTTTTGTAAAACAAGCAACATTTTTCAACATTTTTAGATTTTTGTTCTTATAGTTCTTATTTCTTTACAGATCAGTGAAAAATCTTTACAGATTCAGCAGGGGCTGACTCTCCTGTATCAGGATCAACTTGGTTACCTTGTGCCTCTGTCCGGAAAATTGCAGAGAGGATGAATTCACCCCGGGCCAAGTGGTCGGTCAGTGCTGGGAGCTCTGGGGTGTGTGTGTGTATGTGTGAGAGTGTGTGTGTATGTGTGAGTGTCAGTGAGTGTGTGTGTGAGAGAGAGTGTGTGTGTGTGTGTATGTGGTCTCATGTAATCCCCTTACTGCTGACAAATGAAGAAACCAAGTTTCTGAGAGGTTTGGCAACAAGCCCGTGTCTGTCTGAGTCCAAGGCCTGTGGAATTCACACTCCTGGGGATGCCCCGGATGCTCTGTGCTCAGCAGGACCCGCAGGACAGCAAGACCTCCCGGCCGTGGGCTGGCGACCACACCAGCCGCACCATGTGGAGTGAGCCTCAGAAAAGGAGCACCAGGTTTCAGCAGAAGCTACAGTTCTAATGTTCGTATTGGAAGTGGAATTCCAGGAGTGTGGTGAGGAAATTGTTGGAAAGAAAATGTCCATGGATATATTCTTTGTAAGGTTTTTTGTCAGGAAGCAAAAGAGAGAAGTAGGGTCTATGCTTTAATGGAGATGTGAAAGCCCTTTAGGATGAGAGTTTCATGGATGGAGGAGTCCGTTTACTGACTCCATGGTCTCCCTGCCCAGCCATTTCCCACTCAGCCCCACTGTGAGATCGCTCCAGAGTCTAAGACTCATTCCCAGTTCTTCCCCACCCAGTCCCTATTCCAGTGGGTCAAGTCGGAGCGTTCTCACCCAGAACCCAAGGCTCCAGCCCTCCATCCACTCGAGCGTCCCCCCTGTTCCCGCTCCGTCTGCGCCAGCACATCTGGGGTCCCAGCACAGTCTCCATCATTGCTCTCTCTGCACCTTTACACACGCACTTCCTTGCATTTCTCCAGCAGCCCTAACACCACTTCACATTCCATCTGGCCCCTCCCCACCCAGGACCTGTCTTGACTTCCTGGCGTGCTGTGGGTGCTTCCTGCTGTGCCCCACTGCCGCCCCCTCCCACCGCTGCTCACCAGGGGAGGGAGTTTCCAAGAAATCGTTTGATGATCCCTCTGGGCTTGGAAATGAAAAGAGATCATTCTGTCGTTTTTGAGATTGCATCCAAGTACTGCATTCAGGACTCTTTTGTTGACCATGATGGCTACTCCATTTCTTCTAAGGGATTCCTGTCCACAGTAGTAGATATAATTGTCATCTGAGTTAAATTCACCCATTCCAGAGACATTACTTTGCCAACAAAGGTCCGTCTAGTCAAGGCTATGATTTTTCCAGTGGTCATGTATGGATGTGAGAGTTGGACTGTGAAGAAAGCTGAGCGCCGAAGAACTGATGCTTTTGAACTGTGGTGTTGGAGAAGACTCTTGAGAGTCCCTTGGACTGCAAGGAGATCCAACCAGTACATCCTGAAGGAGATCAGTCCTGGGTGTTCTTTGGAAGGATTGAAAGCTGAAACTCCAGTACTTTGGCCACCTCATGCGAAGAGCTGACTCATTGGAAAAAAGTCTGATGCTGGGAGGGATTGAGGGCAGGAGGAGAAGGGGACTACAGAGGATGAGATGGCTGGATGGCATCACCAACTTGATGGACATGAGTCTGAGTGAACTCCAGGAGTTGGTGATGGACAGCGAGGCCTGGCGTGCCGCGATTCATGGGGTCGCAAAGAGTTGGACACGACTGAGCGACTGAACTGAACTGAACTGAACTGGGCTTGGAGGCAGGATCATGGGTGACAGGACTTGTTTGGTGGAAGAAACTTCTGTTTCCGATCAAAAGGATGGGAGTGAAGAGTCACTCATTTTAGAGAGAAGTGTTCCCCACAAACCTCAGCAACTTTCTGTGACACTGAAAGTCCCACATGCGCTTGTCACCCGTGCGTCAGAAAAGGAGCATGGTGTGAGGGTGCTGGGTGCTGTGGGAAGCCCCGACCTCAGTGGATTCCTTTGATGCTGAAAGTCGCAATATGAACATGGCGTGAGCGTGTGTGCCAGCTCTGTGAGAAGCCCCCGACCTCAGTGGCCTGGGGAACCTGACAGGCGAGGCTGACTTTCCCCAGGATGGGATATGTTTGCCTCCCTCGCTGTTCACGACCTGCAGAGTGAGCTGCAGTCTTGGTTGAGAGAGTCAGTAGGGCTGGCCTGGGTCTTCAGGAGCCGGGAAGAGAAATGGAGTGGAGCCGGCTTGTATCTGAGGGGTGAGGAGAGAACCTGAAGTTGTGTCTCAGGGTCAAGTGAGGTCAAGAACCATGGAGACAAGGCCCCTGAAGGAGGTGAAGCCTGGGTTCCAGGCACACCGGGGCTCGACCAGCACTAGGTGGAGGGGCTGGGGGAGAGGCCTGAATGGACTCCACAGAGGTAAGAAGTGCATTTAGAGGGAGGAAGCTGTGTTGGGTGGGAGTTGTCTGTGGACCAAGCCCTTGGGGTTGCCGAGCTGGGACTGGGCTCCAGGACTGCAAAGACCAGACAAGGGTGAGAGAGATGTGAGAATTGTGGAGATGAGTGAGGAGACCACGGCGGACATCTGTACACTTCAGGGACTTTCTGATTTCTTCTTTAGCGAGCAGTTCTCATCTCCTGAGTGTAAAGATCCCTCATTTCACCATAACACCATCCAACAACGGGTTTTACAGGCGTTTTCATAATCGATACTGAATCTCCACAGTGGTTTAGTCACTAAGTCGTGTCCAACTCTTGTGATCCCATGGACTGTAGCCCGCCACACTCCTCTGTCCATGGGGTTTTCCAGGCGAGAGTACTGGAATGGGCTGCCGTTTCCTTCTCCAGGGTATCTTCCTGACCCAGGAATTGAACCCAGGTCTCCTGCATCGTAGGCAGATTCTTTACTGACTGACTTATGAGGAAAGCATGAAAGTGCCATAATCCAGGCAGGTCAGCGGTCTCTTCTCCTGCGGGTTCGTGACAGGCTCTCTGACCTGAGAGCAGGTGGCCTGGCCCTGGACACGCCTGCACATCACAGAGCCCCAGGGCCATTTTCCTGTTCTCACCTGACAGTTTAACACAGTGTCCCCCGAGGGCAGCTGAGCACAGCGTGAGTCAAGACTGCCTAAGCACCGGCTTTTGAGACACAGAGTAACAACAAATAGTATTACGTCTCCAGCTCTGAAACTCAGAAATTACTGTCTTACTGTGAAGGAAGTGGGAACACAGAAATCTTTCTGAGTAGGCCGTTTTATTTTTTCAACGTGAACTTTTTAGGAGAAGAGAAAGCACAGTAAACAGCTCTTAAATGAGCATTTGTTGAAACATTTAGATGTGAAAAAAAAACCAAATCAAACAACTTTTAATAATACTTTACTGCCAGAGGAAAATAAAATCAGA
Organism: Bos indicus x Bos taurus; assembly: GCF_003369695.1. Classification (NCBI taxonomy): domain Eukaryota; kingdom Metazoa; phylum Chordata; class Mammalia; order Artiodactyla; family Bovidae; genus Bos; species Bos indicus x Bos taurus. The sequence continues at coordinate 1,518,670 of NC_040099.1, forward strand.
GATGCCACTATAAAATAAAAAAGCAATTAGCAACTTTCTGATTGTATTTCTTTAAGGAGCTACCTCAAGAGGCAGGGGGAAAAATATCTACAGTCTTTCTAAAAGAAAAAAAGGAGAAATGTCCATAGTTTTTGAAAGACGTCTGGAAATCGGTGGTCTAGAAGGCCTGTGATCCTCAGCGTCAGACCGGGGCTGGTGGATACCGAAGGTATCAACCTGTGCAGGGACCCTGCGGGGGGTGGAGTGGGGGCCTGACAGCTGACAATGCAGTGGCCGGCTTTGCTCAGTGACGCTGATTTCATCAGGAGATGATGGAGCCACAGAGAGCTGAGAGTTCAGTCAACTCTGAGAAGCACCCATCTCTGTCTTTTCTGAAACTGTATTCGACTTCTGCCTGCTACTGTAATCCCTAAATTCTCTTTATTCAGAACTTGAGTGTGTGTGCATGCTCAATCATGTCTGACTCTTTGCGACCCCATGGACTGTAGCCTCATAGGCTCCTCTGTCCATGCGATTCTCCAGGCAAGAATACTGGAGTGGGTTGCCATGCCCTCACCCAGGGGATCTTCCCAACCCAGGGATTGAACCTGGGCCTCTTATCTCTTCTGCAGTGGCAGGCAGATTCTTTACCACTGCACCACCTGGGGAGCCAAAACTTAGAGACTGGGCCTTAGTAAGAGAAGCAGGAAGAAATGGTGGTTGGCCGGGACTTAGCTTGTCTATTTGCCCCAACTTCCTCGAAACGTCCATGTGCCTCTTGCTGAGTTTCTAGAACATTCCCTGGAACCTTCCCAGTGCTGTTCACGTGGCATGATTGACCCTACGATCAGGTTACCCGACACGCGTGTGCCAGGTGTCATCGTCCCAGCTCAGAGGACGAGCAGCTACAGACACTCAGTTCAGTCTGGCTCCATGTTTGCTGCCTCCATTGGCAAGTTCTTGCTCCTGCTTTTCCGTCTTTTGGGCCCATGTAAGTGTCAGTCTTGGGATGAACAGGAATTAACGGCCCTGCAAGCGTGATGTTTGCTGTGCACAGACACAAGACCAGTCCTCCCAGTGCCCTGAGCCCAGCACTGGGCTGGGGGATGCACGCACTGACCAGGACACGTGGGCGACAAGCCCGCGCAGCCTCGATGTGAGCCTCACATCCACCTCGACGCTGCCTCCAGAAGCGTACTCAGAGAAAATAATTAGCCAGATACATGGATGTTCGCTTTCTAAATACAGAATTGGAGAAGCTTTATTGTGAGCATGCACCGTTCTTTAGAACAGGTAGGGATTTAAGAAAAATTATAAATAGTCCCTGAGAGGGGAGTGGTGTGAAGCAATTACACGGTGTAGCATGACACAGAAACTGTTCGGCTATTAAAACTGAGTCCAGTGTGTTTATTAACACAGGAACACGTGCAAGATATACTGTTGAATGAAAAATAAGGTGTAGAACATCTCCATGCGTGCATGCTGTGTATCTATGCATATAAGCCCTGTCTGTGTATCTATCAAGCATCCCTCTATTTATCATCTACATACAAATAGGAAAAAAAATCTGGAAGAATATGCAACAAAACACTCAAGATGTTATATTTCTCTGGTGGCACAAAATAATTTTTTTTGGCCTTACCACAACACGTGTGGGATCTTAGTTCCATGACCAGGGATTGAACCTGTGCCCCTGCAGTGGAAGCGTGGAGTTTTAAACCATTGAACTACCAGGAAAGTCCCACAGAATAATTTTTAGTAAGTCTTCTGTGGTTTTGCTTCTACCCGGTTCACTTGCAAGTACGCCAGCACGAGTCTTTCATCCGTGGTCTTCTCCTTCCTCTTCAGATGCCCAGGGCAGTCCTCGTCCTGTGTCCGCGTTCCTGCCTCAGCCTCCATCCCTGTGTCCTGCACGGCCCTGCCAGGGGAGGAGCCAGACTGGAGCAGCTCACCCGAACTTAACTGTTCTTATCTCCCAGCAAGGACCCGTGATCTGATCGGATGAAGGTATGAAGATGGTGTCAGAGACACTCTTATAAAAACATATGTGTTCCACAGAATTTATGTCACTTAGTTTTAACTCGGCACAGCGTGGTGGCATAATAAATATTATAACATATTGTGAGGAGTGCGTGTGGCCATATGTTCATATCCGGAGACAGTGGGGCTCATCTAAGCGAGTGGAAGGCCCGGCAGAGACAGCTCTGATGTGACACGGCCTTGCTGGGGTCTCGCCCCCTGACAACGGTCCCGCTACCCTGGGAGCACGTAGGGCCTGCCTGCCCCTCCTGCCGCCCTGAGCCCGCGTCCCTGGCTCCTCCTGGCTCCTCCTATACAGCAGCGCCGGTCGGGGCTTCTGGGCTCAGCTTCGGGGGGCTCTGAGGAGTCCTGGGAGCCGAGCGAGTCAGGGTCTCATTACCGTTACACAATGCCCTGAACCCAGAATGGGTGGTGCTTCTTCAAGCACGACGCTCGTTTTCCAGCACAAACCCTGGAAGCCCTCCACTCCATATGGTGGAAATCAGAAGCTTCACCATCAGAGAAAGGACCAGAAAGAAGGATGCTGAAAAGCGTGGTTTGCCATCAAGGCTTCAAAGATTTCCTCTGAGCTGAACTGAGCTGCCAGTTCCTTGGCTATGATCTATCTCCCGCTCCCGCCATCTCCTCCCTCCTCACACTTAATTTTGCAAAACTCCGTCTTTGCTTGACTTTGCAGAGAGTCGAGGGGAATACTGCCCATTGCTGGACCACGCTCATCTCACTGTGAATAGACGGCCACCTTTCACATCACCTGACCTTGTTTCACTTGCATTTTATCTTCTCAAAACAATTCTTTTCAGATTAGCAGTCACTCAAATGAGCACTCATGAGCTCCCAGTACAGTTTATCAGACTTGGAAAAGCCTTCCCCGTGAGAAAACTTGTTTTTGTCGAGTCAGACTCAATTTAGAGACGCACCCTCTGCCCCCTGCCTGCAACCTCGGTCACCTGGTCCAGGCTCCTGTTGTGACCACCTGGCTGCTCTTGGGACCTGCCTGCAAGCTGGGCTGTCGAAATTAAAGATCTTTCTGGTGTTTCTAGGAAGAAACTCCCTCAATAGCACGAGAAAGCCCCACCTTGTCCTATAGCTTCTGTGCACTTCGCCACCTCAGATAATCACAGTCTTGGTTCCTAGGATAATTGCTTCATTGACCTATGAAAAGTTTTGATGGAAACTTGGCATTTGTCGTTCAAGTGGGTGTATCAGATCTAGGCTAACCTTTTAGAGTTTCCAGCTGTCTAGTGTTAAAAGCCAATTTCTAAAAAAAAAAAAAAATAAATTAACACTTAACAGTGTTATTTCAGAGCTCAATGTCAAAATAAGAAAACAGACATGTTTCCAAGTCTTGCAGCATGGGGTCTCCATTTGGAAGTAAAGCAGCCAGTATCTGCATTTTCAGAGAAAAGTTGCTAGAATTTGTGTTTTGACACTTGATTTTACACTTTTTCAAACTTTCCTTTTCTTGCTTGGAAAACTGAGCACGCGCCCCCTAAGAGGGGCCAGGGCAAAGGGACCCGGACAGCTGACCCCACCTCAGAGAACATCGTCTGAGTCCGAAGAATTCCAGGGTGAGAGGCAACCAGAGTGGCCGTTTTCACAAATTCTAGGGCGCACTCTGGCTTTAGAGGGGCGTATGTTTTCCTAGGATTCGTCTTTCCTGGCCGGGCCCTGCTGCCAGATAAAAACTGGACGCCAGACACTGCATGGTTCACAGTCACCCTAGAAAGTGTCTTGGTCCTTGTCTGAGATTCGGTGTAACCAGGCAGCCTGTGTTTTATTTGCTACATTTGGCGACTGTGGGCCGAGGACACAGACTTGGATTCAAACAGACCCACGTTCAGCATTGGGGTTTCTGAGTTCTGTGTGGCAAATGGAAAATTATATTCTGCTTATATTATACAGGTGTTAGTTTTTATGTCTAAAAACATTTGAACTTAATTTGCACCTCCTATGAAATTAAAGATAAGAGTTAATACGTTGACCTCTACTTACAGATTCACAATACTTCTGGTTCTTGTTCTTACTTATCAGCATGTGTTAACATAATTTAGGATTTTAGAGCCAGAATATTATTCAATTACCCATTTAAAATTGTATCTTTTTCCTTAATTTTTTTTTCTTTTAATTACATTTCATGTTATATGATGTTTAAATTGATCTCTGTTTTAGTGGTTTCTCTGCTTACAGCTAGTTCTGTTATACTGTGACTTTGCTACGCTTGAGGTTTTAATTTTATGTAGTTTTGAGGGGACTTCCCTGGTCCTGTGCAGGAGACACGGGTTCAATCTTTGGCTCAGGAAGATCTCCTGGAGGAGGAAATGGAAATCCACTCCAGTATTTTTGCCTGGGAAATCCCATGGATGGAGGAGCCTGGCGGGCTACAGTCCATGGGATTGCAGAAGAGTTGGATACTATTTAGTCAATAAATAACAACAACATCTACTTTTGAAGTACAGGAAAAGTGGCTTATGAGTATTTGCTTGTCTGTGATGCCTTTTCTCAATTTCTCTCTCTCTGTTTTTCCTTCCACATGAAGGACAATCAATTTGGATGTAACCTGAGTATTTTTTTTTTTAACTTAACAATATTTTAATCTCAAAATCCTACAGATGGTTCTTTCTTAAATTCTAGTGCCTGGTGCTGTGAGACAAAACTACAAGGTTAGTTAGTAGGTTATATTTTCCTGCCTAAAAGTTTCTGAAATTTTATTAGGATATGTCCAGGTGCTGCATTCTTTTTTAGCTTAGTGACCCCTTTTGATTGGCAGATTAAAGATGGTTTTTTTAAACTAAGGAACGTTTATTAGTATGCCTGGAGCTTACACAGCAGACATTTATTCTGTCCCAGTCCTGGAGGCCAGACGTCCAGGACCAAGTGTCCAGGGGGCTGGCTTCTCCCGAGGCCTCTCCCCTTGGCCTGCAGACACGCCTTCCTGCCGTGTTCTCCCGTGGTTTTGTGAGCAGGTACCTCTGGGGTCTTCGGTCCGAATGCTCTCTTCTGTAAGAATGCCAGTCAGGTTGGGTTTGGGTTGCCCTAACGGCCTTGTTCTTATTTAATCGTGTGGTTACTTTTAAACAATTCTATTGGAGTATAGTTGTTTTACAGTGTTGTGTTAGCTCCACGTGCACAGTGAAGTGATTCAGCTGTGCGTACACACGCATCCTTTCCTTTTTAGGTTCTCTTCCCATGTAAGTTATTACGGAGTATTGAGTAGAGCCCCCTGTGCTGTGCAGCGTTGGTCACCTCTTTAACCGCCTCATCTTCAAATATAGCCCATTCTGAGCTGCTGGGGGTTAGACGTGCAGCCTCTGAATTTCAGGAGGGGACACAATTCAGGCCAGAGGGAAAGATTTTCACTTCTTTTGTTGGTTGTTTTCGTTAAGTGATTTGCCTTTAAGATCCGTTATTGAAAATTACATTGAAAGTAACGTTTCCTAAGTCCTGCCATCCGTTCAGCTATGATTTCTCTATCTTTTGCTCTTGTTTCCGGGAGAAATCCTGCTCTTATCTCATCCGTTATTGATTTGATAGCCTCAGCGCTTTGCCAGTTGATAACTGACTCTATTGTCTCCAGTGCAGCACAAGCGTTTTCCTTCCCAAGGAGTCTCTCCAAATATCGCATGGTTCTTTCTTCTTGACTTCCTACTCTATTTCTACATGACTGAACTTATCAGTCTTACTGAGAAAATTATTTTAAGAAGGGTTCTGTCTCTTGTAGTAAGTATTTTGTAGGGAGATGTTCGATCTCATCCTTTAAAAGAATTACTGCAAGAAATAACTGTGGGAAAATATTTATTTGTTCACTTCTTATTCTTTCAGACTAAGTAGGGCCCAAGAAAGAAGCAGGAACACACTTCACAACTGTTACTTGCCTCAAACTTACAGGATATAGGGCTTCCCTGGTGGCTCAGATGGTAAAGAATCTGCCCGCGTTCTGGGAGATCTGACTTCGATCTCTGGATCGGGAAGATCCCCTGGAAAAGAAACAGCTACCCATTCCAGTATTCTTGCCTGGGAAATCCCACGGACAGAGGAGCCTGGTGAGCTACAGTCCATGGGGTTGCAGAGTCGGACACGACCGAGTGACTAACACTTTCACACCTGCATTGGACATAAAGCAAGTTCAAGCTACTTGCAGGATATTCACCAGCTCTAACAGCAACCGGACAAATGGCCAAGGTGGAGCCAGCAATGGTGGGACGGGCAGCGGCCAGGACCAGAGCACTGCTTTACTTAAGGCTGAATCCCAGGAGAGACGCCAACGCTGAGAGGCCGCAGGTTAGCAGAACCAAGACATGGCTTCAGAAATGGTCCCTGTCCACTAACTGAAAAGCTTTTTAAGCATCGAAAATAATTTTCACTCTTGGCTCTTTCTTCTGAGTTGAGAGCCATCAGCGCTGAAACCAGCAGAAGCTGAGTACATGGAGATCCACACTGATGCTTCCTTCTCCCTCAACAGCTCTGACTACAATCCAGGTCCCACATGGGTCCCAGGTCGGATGAGGACAACAGCTCGTCCTCCTGGGAATGAGGGCAATTTTGAAGGCTTTGCCTTGGAAACTGAGGATCCCAAATCAGGGAGATTCTTAGACATGATTCCCAATATCAGCCAATCATTTAAAACTACTTTTGAGTATTTCTCAAAAGTAGCAAGCCCCACCCAAAGGTCACAAGAACATCCTGGACTTGGGCTGGCATTTCCTTAGGATGCCCAGATTCAGCTCTCTGCTGCCTCAGGTCAGCAAGTCTTCAGCATCCTGACTTGCAGGGCTGCCCTATCGGTGGTCAGAGGTCCAGCTCTCACCAGCACTGCTGGCCTGGGAACCAGGATAAGCTGACTCTCCCTCAGATCAGTGTGAACATGTCCTCCCTCACAAAGACCCTCTGTGAAGTGTTTGTTCAAACCTTCTGTCCAATCTTTACTGGGCTGATGGTGTCTTTATTACTGACTTGGGAAAGTACTTTAAACATTCTGAACATGAGTCCTTTACCTGATATCCGTGTTTTGGTAAAATCTTCTCCTCATCTGTGACTGCATCTTCACTTTCCCTATGGTGGCATTTGAAGAACAAAGTCTTTAAATTTGATCAAGTCTAACTGATCAATTGAAACCAAGCAATTTTAGCTCTTTGGACTCTGGTTTCTGATGAGAAACCCAAGGTCATTCAAATCCCTTTTCCCTTTAGACAGCTGGTCTGCTTTCTTTAGCTCTTTCCAAGTTATTGTTCTATGTCTTAGGCCTTTAGCATCTTGACTGTGATGTGACCAGGTGTTGTTTTCTTTGATTTTATTCTGTTTGGATGTGCTGAGCCTCTTAAATCTGTAAATGTATGTTTTTCATCAAACTTGGTATGATTTGAGGTTTTATTTCCTCAAACGCTATTTTGTGTCTCTCTCTCATTTTCTCCCCCTGGTTGGACTTCAGTGACGTGTGTCTCTACTTTATTTGCTTTTTTTAATTGCCACCCCCCGCCCTCCCCAACCCCAGGTCTCTGAGGCTCTGTTGATCTTTATTTCCTCTCTCTATTTCAACTCGGAAGTCTTTCCTGCTCTGTGGTCTAGGTGAAAGACAGAGCTTTCCTCCATCAGCTCCATTCTGCTGTGTCCATTCAGTGAATTTGTCTTTTCAGACATTCTATTTTTCAGTTAATGTTTTTTTGTTTTTTTTTTTTTTTAGTTTCCTTTTTTAATCCTGCTTCTCTGCTGAGAATGTCTTCATTTTCATTTTTTTTTTCATGGGTATTTACCTTTATTTTATGAATCATTGCTATGTATTCACTGTTGTTAGTACTCCGCCCAGGGTTCTGGCATCTGTGTCATGTTTCATTTTGTATTTGCTGACTGTGTGACTGGTTTTATCCTGGTTTTTGATGTGTCTCTTATTTTTGTGTTTATCTTGGACATTATGTATGCTGTGTGCATAGATCCTACTACTACTATTACTACTACTAAGTCACTTCAGTCGTGTCCGACTTTGTGTGACCCCATAGACGGCAGCCCACTAGGCTCCCCCACCCCTGGGATTCTCCAGGCAAGAACACTGGAGTGGGTTTCCATTTCCTTCTCCAATGCATGAAAGTGAAAAGGGAAAGTCAAGTCACTCAGTCGTGTTCGACTCTTCACGACCGCATGGTGCCATTGCCATGGGGTGCCATTACCTTCTCTGGTCCTGTTAAAATCCTCTGCAGGATGTTTCTGCTTTTATTCTTCAGGCATCAACATGGTAGGTTCAGACCTTGTGCTCTGAATGGGAGCTCACAGCTGAGGTCTACACTTCTAACCTCAGATTTTTAATTTTTTTTAATAGTTTGGGATTTATATTTTAAAACAAACTATGATCTATTATCATTTAAAATATTCACTTTATTCCAAAGTAAGGTTGATATTTCAAAATGCAGCTGATCCTTGAACAAGCCAGGGTTGGGGTGCCAACCCTCATAGTCAACAATCCAAGTATAACTTTGAGGTTGGCCCTTGCTGTCCGAGGCGCCGTGGATTCAACCAACTGTGGGCCATGTGCACTTTCACATTCCCTGGCAAAAATCTACATGGAAATGGATTCACACAGTTCAAACCCACTGTGTTCAAGGCTCTGCTGTATATCTCCCTCCAGTTCAGTTCAGTCGCTCAGTTGTGTCTGACTCTCTGTGACCCCGTGGATTGCAGCAAGCCAGGCTTCCCTGTCCATCATCAAAGCCCAGAGCTTGCTCAAACTCATGTCCATCGAGTCGGTGATGCCATCAACCATCTCATCCTCTGTCGTCCCCTTCTCCTCCCGCCTTCAATCTTTCCCAGCATCAGGGTCTTTTCCAATGAGTCAGTTCTTCGTATCAGGTGGCTGAAGTATTGGAGCTTCAGCTTCAGCTTGAGTCCTTCCAATGCATACTCAGGACTGATTTCCTTTAGGATGGACTGGTTGGATCTCCTTGCAGTCCAAGGGACTCTCAAGAGTCTTCTCCAACACCACAGTTCAAAAGCATCAATTCTTCGGTGCTCAGCTTTCTTTATAGTCCAACTCTCACATCCACACATGACTCCTGGAAAACCCGTATCTTTGACTAGATGAACCTTTGTCAGCAAAGTAATGTTTCTGCTTTTTAATATGCTGTCTAGGATGGTCATAGTTTTTCTTCCAAGGAGCAAGCATCTTTTAATTTCATGGCTGCAGTCACCATATGCAGTGATTTTGGAGTCCAAGAAAATAAAGTCTGTCATTGTTTCCATTGTGAGAACCCCATGAACAGTATATCTCCCCTACTATTCCTGTTTTGTGGTCCACCCTTCCATTTTTGTTTTGTGAATAAAATTATTTATTAACACAGGCTTGCTTTCTTACACAAATGATAATACACCATACACACATTTTCCATTCTTGAGGGAAGTAAGTGTTATTTCAATTTTTGCTAAATATATGAAATAACTTGCATGGTGATGACATAATATTATCGAGACTGTTTGATTAAGTCAATAACTGTTCTTATTTCTTTGTGAATATGGACTTAAATGGATCAGTAGATTGTCTTACAAAGCTAAGATTGATATTATGTCTTGGTAACACAGTTTTCATTTATATTTATTCTGAAATGGAACTTTCCAGAGTCAACATTTAAATTTTGATTTAAAAACAAAATGATTACTTCATTCCATTAACATGAAAGAGCAGTTATGGTCAGTTTTTGGAGCTGTGATTTGTTAAAAAAATTCTGTGTTCAACCCTAAGAATCTTTTTTTCTGTTTTTTTTTTTTTTTTTTTTAATCAGCATACAGTTGGGTAAATAAATATTTAGAAGATGTGTGAACTGGTTTATAACAGTAAAGGGACTTCCCACAGGCAGGCGACGGTGCTTACCTCACCTGCTGAGCGCTTGGGAAGCCGTCTGATGAACTGTGTGTCACGGCTAAGACTCTGAGTGCCTGGTGCTCAGACGAGGCTTCCTGACCAAACGGCATCATCCTTGCAGCAGTTGGCTGATCCATCACGGAGGAGAAGAAGCGACTCTGAGACCTCGCTGGTGAACATATGGCAGCCTCTGATTCCCTCACTAAATCAGATGATATTACTAGAAGTGGGTCATTATGCACACATTGTAATCTATCGTTAAGCCCAACAAAGTAATATTTAGCTAGTGCTTTAATTGTGCTACTGGGATTTATCTCTTCTTTTCAAGGAAAAAAAAAGTCAAGCAGAAGGAAATAGGGAGAAGCAGTGAATTTTCCGTTTTGATAAAGAGAGAGTCATTTTTGACAAATGACATGTGGGCTGAGCAGCCGCGGTCTGATGAGGCTGGAATCCTGGTCTTGCTGGGTTACCGGCTGCAGGAATATCCATTTGAAGGGCTGCCCTTATGGCTCTGGTTGCAGTTTCTGTTCATCAGTTTACACAGGGAAATGTGGTTCAAGTCAGCCTAATGGGGTTGGAGTCAAATACATTAAATGTATATTTCATCAATCATTCCTTTCTTTAGATCTTTTCTAGAAGCACTCCTTTCCCACCAATATTTTGTCAACCGTCCATTCCTATCAGGCCCTTTGATTGTTTGTAGTCAGGGATAGAATCATTAAAAAGAGATGAAGGTGGATGTGCTTTGCTTTGCATTTCTCTCACCTGTTTTAGCATGCCTTCCCCCCCACATTGGAAGGTCAATGCTGTTCTGAAAATAGCAAGCATTTTAGCCTGAAACCATCCTATGCTTTTCTTTGGAATCAGTCTGTATCAGACATCATCACCTGCTTCCCAGAGTCTTGTGCTGAGTGGTCACTCCTGGTGGGCCAGTGGAGATGAGCCAGGAGTGCTTAGCATCTCTCAGGTATCTTTCAGGCATGGAGGGGGCATGCTCTGCTCTCAGAGGGGCCCAAGAAGAAGCCAGACAAGGCGTTAGAGTATGTTAAGCTCTATGAAGGGAACACGTGACATGGCTTAATCTAGACCCATTAGATTAAGTGACATGGCTTAATCTAGAATCTAGACTTAATAAAGTTCACCTCCTCAAGACATGCTGAGATCTGTTCTGTGCTGACAGATTGCTAATGACTCCAAGAGGGCTGGTGAGCACACCAGGATTTTCAGGGAAAGGGTTTCTCCAGTTCAGCTGGAAAGTACACGCCAGGTGCTGCTGACACAGATTATGGAATATTTTGAGAATTCTCCAGCTTAATTGAGAGGATGTCTCTGCAGCTTACTTCTGTTTGGAAGGTTTTAGGGACATAAGCCCAAGGAAATGGAATCAATGGTCTATCACATGCCTCTAGCCTTAGCTTTGAGCAGGACTGCTGCTGCTGCTGCTAAGTCACTTCAGTCGTGTCCGACTCTGTGTGACCCCATAGATGGCAGCCCACCAGGCTCTGCCGTCCCTGGGATTCTCCAGGCAAGAACACTGGAGTGGGGTGCCATTTCCTTCTCCAATGCATGAAAGTGAAAAGTGAAAGTGAAGTCGCTCAGTCGTGTCCGACTCTTAGCGACCTCATGGACTGCAGCCTACCAGGCTCCTCCGTCCATGGGATTTTCCAGGCAAGAGTACTGGAGTGGGGTTCCATTGCCTTCTCCTTAGCAGGACGGGGTTTAGAAATATGTATAAGCCCTGGGCTCCTGTCTGGTGAGAAATGGACATTATATGCTGTCTGCCAATGTACTCCTCATTAAGGATGTGTTACGATTGTCTTGGGACTTTTCTCATGGAGCAAAGATGGATGCTCTACAAGCAGCTCACTTACCTGGGACACTTTCTCTGAGGTCCTCAAATAGTCATGGCGATGTTTGTTTGATGCCTGAAAGCTTTGACTCATCATAGTCCTAAGAGAAGAACCTTAGACTCTGATAAAGGACATAATTCACCAGGGCGTCCCGAGCTCTCCTGGAGCCTTTCTCACGGTTCTTTACTCAGGTCAAACCACAGTAGTTCGTATTTGAAAGTTTCTCAAGTTTCATTTATTGCCACCAGCTATGTAACAGGTTCTAGTCTTGATGGTTTACACATGTTAGTTCATTTAACCCTGAGAACAATCCTGAGAAATGGGTATTAGGTATGTCTTGGTATACTGAGAATGAGGTTAAGAATGTCTTGATATATTAAAAATTAGATTAAGAAGGTTTAATAGTGAATTAAGCCTGTATTTTTTACTTGCTACTCCTAGAAATAAATTTGAATCAGACATCTAATTCTATTCATATCATATTTATCGTCATTCATCATATCTTTCTTAGCAATCTGTGTTTCAGTCTTCCCATCCATTTCCAGAGGATGTATGCTTTATTTATGGATATATTTCTGAACTTAGGCAATTTCTGTCTGTTTAGTAACACAAATCTCTTCGAAGAATTCAACCCTGTAAATGGCTATGTGTTTTTCTCCCAAGGAAATGACTTTTCATTTGTTTTGGGATGCAGCCAAATTTTGGTTGGTATTTTTCATATACTGAGACCAAGTTTGAAGTTTAAAGAAAAGGAAAGACTGAAGCCATCTCTTCATTGCTCGCTTCTTATGTGTCAAGATGAGCATATTTTCCAGAGTGACTTGCTCATTCCAGCTCCATCTATAATTAATCAAGAGGAATAGGTCTCGTCTTCTGAGCAAGTGGACCAGCAGATGGCCTCTTCCCAGGACACGGAGTTCGGACCCTCCCGTCTGCTCCCAGTCCCAGCCATCGTGTGGGTGAATGAGAGGCGGCTACTTGCTCAATTGCCTCCTGTGCTCCTGGGCTTCTCTACACTTGAACAGTTGTGCTGAAAACACATCCACATTCACCAAAGTCATCTCCTCCAGGAGGAAGTCTTGCAATGACGTGTTAATGGCGCTGTTTTATATGGCACAGCAAATTTAGCCCATCCCTAGAGGCGCAGCAAGTTTTGATATATTCTGCTGCTTCTACGTGATGCTTATCGGCTTGGTGTTTAATTTGCAACTTGTTAGCCATTACTCACGCTGTTTGCCAATTTCTCTTCTGTGCTTCATACCATTGTCAAATTAACTTCTTTACTGGAATATGCCTGGAAAAAAGGTAGGTGCAGCACAAAATAAACTGGTTTATTATTTGAATTTCTCTTTGCCTGAGTAGTTTCCAGAACTTTGGCATTTTCTACATCATAAGTCAAATTAATGTGTAGGGAGATTTATTGCCATAGCTATGAAGAAGTCTTTCTATCACTTGTTTCAGTATCTATCTGTCTGTCTGTCCATCCATCCATCCATCCGGGCATCCATCCATCCATCTACCAATCATTTATCTATCTATGATCTGTCGAATCTGAATATATACATACACATACTCAAACACACAAATAGTAATTGATAGAAAGAGTCCTTCTATGGAGCAATATTTAATTAGCCAAGTATCCTTTTTTCCTTGCAAGGAAGAGAAAATGAGGCAGGGGAACACAAAGTTAATATCACAATTCTATTCAGTTTTAAGCTAATATTAGATGTTGGTCAAAGGGCACAAACTCCTAGTTAGAAGTAGGTTCTGGAGATCTAACGTGCAACATGGTGCTATCAATAATAATGCACCATGCACTTGAAATTTGCTGAGAAAGTAGATCTTAGTCATTCTCACAACACACACACAACAAGCACACACACACACACAGATGGTAATTATGTGAGGTGGTGAGTGTGTTAATTAGTTTGGTTGTGGTTATCATTACAGAATGTGTACACAAAACATCATGTTGTTGCATAAATATGCATAATTTTTATTTGTTCATTATATCTCAGTAAGCTGGAAAAAATTAAGAAGATAAAAACTGTGTGAAACTATGGTATTTGACAAGTTCCTTTAGTTGCAAAATTAAAATGTATCAGCCTCATCCATATGTATTTTTGCTAATTTACTGGGTCTGTAGGTTCAGAGATGAACTTAGACAAACAGGTATTTCCCATTGTTTGGAGAAGCTGCTAAATGTGTGTGCATTTGTGTGTGTTTTGTGTGTGTGTGGTTATGTGTAGTTACATGCGTATCCGATGTGTGTGTCTGGTGTGTATACCTGGTGTGTGTGTGGTGTCTGCTGTGTGTGTCTCGTGTGTCTGGAGGGGACGGTGGTGGCAGGGATAAGGAAGGAAGTGGAGATGAGGCATTTGCATGCGCCAGCCTGAATGTCTGCACAGTAGCTGTGGCCCCAGTGGCAGGTGTTCTGAGCTGAGGGTGTGTGTGTGCACCGCGGGTGACAAGGAGTGACTAGAGCCTGGCGATTTGGAGGGAGGTGGGCACCTCGCAGCCTGCTGGAGCCCACGCTCAGCTGCTCCCCAGATGGGATCTGCTCGGGTCACACGTCACCTCCTCTGTGAAGCAGGGATGTCCATGCTCCCTCATCTTCTCTCACTGCCTCTCTGGAGCTCTGAAAATTTGTGAATAAAACGTGTCTTCTCTGAATTTGTCTAGCTTTTCTTCCAGATGAAAACGGCAGGGCTGCGACCAGCTGCATTTGGGTCCTGGTTTTGCCACCCTCCATGTTTCTAGAAGCCAATCCCAGGACGCCTGGGACTCCCTTTCCCAACAGACACACTGGGGAAGCCAGAGGATGGGCTGCTTCGCTGGACTGAAGCTTGCATGAGAACCACTGGCTGGGCTTTAACATTGCAGAGACGATGGCTTGAGGCAGCAAGAGCAGAGGGAAGTAGCGTATGTTCAGGGTCACAAGAGTGACGGCTGTCAGGGACTGAGGTTCCTCCAGGAGGGCTTTGTTAACGCTACAGAAACTGATCAGAGTTGCATATCTACCTGCATCTCAGTGTCCACATGTATGTCTACATTTCCACCTCCAGCATCTACTCCTGTATCCACATTTACCTGTGTCATCTCTCCCTGCATGTGCACCCGCCCATGTGTGTGTCATCTGTGTATACCTCATCATCTAGGCATGTTATCTGTACAGGTATACATGTGTGTGCGTGCTCAGCCACTGAGTCATATTTCTGTCCCTGGCATCTATACCAACATCTATGAAAGTGAAAATGTTAGTCTCTCGGTCATGACTGACTCTTTTGACCCCATGGTCTGTAGCCTGCCAGGCTCCTCTGTCCATGGAATTCTCCAGGCAAGGGTATTGGAGTGGGTTGCCGTTTCTTTCTCCAGGGGATCTCCCCAATGCAGGGACCGAACCTGGCTCTCCCACACTGCAGGCGGATTCTTTGCCTTCTGAGCCCCCAGGGAAGCCCTGATCTCTAACCCAAACCTCCATCTCCACCTGCATCTGCACTCCTGTCTCCATCCCATCATCTATTCCCATATCCTAACCTGAACCTAAACTCATATCCATGTCCACCTTCAGGCTCCCCTGGGAGATATTTTGGTTTTACTTCCAGACCGTGGCAATGAAGTGAACATCGAAATAAAGCAAAACACACAATCTTTTGGCTTTCCAGGGCTTATGAAAGCTATGTTTACACTAATACTGTAGTCTATTAAATGTGTAACAGCACTATGTCTGTAAAAACAATGGATGTGCCTTAACTAAAAATACTTTGCTGCTAAAAATGCTAACCGCCATCTGAGCCTTCATTGAGTTGTGATCTTCTTGCTATAGTAACATCAGTCACTGATCACAGATCACCAGGACAATTATAATAATAGTGAACAAGTTTGAAATATCGTGAGAATTACCAAATACGACACAGAGACACGAAGTGAGCAGATGTTGTTGGAAAAATGGTGCTTGTAGACTTGCTGGACACAAGGTTGCTGCTAACCTTCAGCAGGTGAAAAAGCGTAGTGTCTGCAAAGTGCAAAAGGAAACTGCAGCAAAATGAGATGTGCTTGTATGCTGCATCTGTGTCGACATCAATATGCACACCTGTATCTGCACCTGCGGGTTCCTCTGCATCTGTCTATATCATCTCTCTGTGTTTGCATCTAGTCCTCCACATCCATCCCGTATTAATGTCTACACAGTCAGCTTCTGCTGGACCAACACAGATCCACACAGTTTGAATTCTCTTGATCAGCTGCTAGTGTGTTTGCTACCGTGTTACAAGCTGGTTGCAATTAAGAAATCTGTTAATAACCATGGGAGAATTTTACTCAGGTGCAGAGATAAATAAATTGAGGGTGAAATTAGATTATAGACGACAGATTATCATGGGTGAGATATTTCTCCTTTTACCAAAGAGAAATACATTAAATGAACACTCTGGGAACAGAGAAACCAATTCATTAAAATCCCATTTTTAGGGGCCTCTAAGAGACCCTGCGAGATGTTCACTATAGAATATTTCTTAGGTTTTCAGAAACTGGAAGGATTTTTTGTGTGTGTTTTTACTTCTCTATGTGGATTGAAACACCAGATTAAAATTGTTCATTCTTAGTTCATTTTTTCACTGACTTTGATATTTTCAATGAAACTTTTAGGTTATCTTACAGGGAAGAGGGGACAGGGACCTCATCCCAGTGCTGTCTCGTCCAGGAGCCTGGAGACAGTTGGGGTTTGGGAAAGTCAGGAGAGCCAGCTCTGCTCTGAGTGAGTCATAGGGAGCCTCAGCTCCTGGGAGAGCTGCAGCCCCACACCCAGTGCTAGTGGGGGCCCTGGCCTAGGAGTGTCCTAAGAGCCGGTGGGGGCCCTGGCGTAGGAGCACCGGCGGGGGCCCCCGGCCTCGGAGCGCCGGTGGGCGGGGGCCCCGGCCTAGGAGCTGGTGGGCAGCTGGCCGTCCTCCAGGAGTCCCTGGCTCTGGACCCCAAAATAACGCCTATCTGGTTCCCTTGGAGAAAAACCCGAGCCTATGATGGATTTAAACGTTTCTGTGGCTGTGGACCCACAGGGAGGCTCCAGCACAGTGCATGCACACCTGGCTACCCACCCTCAGTCCCCAGCCTCCTCCCATCCACACAGCGACTTCATGTCCCAGGAAAGAGCCTCCCGGGGACCTGCCCAGTGAATACGCCTGAAACCTGCCTTCAGCGCCTGGGAAACGGTCTCTATCTTCTCCCCAGGCCCGACTCTTATACTAGTGCTTAAAACTGTTTTTCTGTGAAGAGGTAATCCAAGGTCATGGTATAACATAGAGATGGGATGAAAGTTGCCCAGAGCCCTTTCATCTCCCCAAAGTCAAAGCCTGTTAGCCGTCCTGCATGTCCTTCAGGAGAGGTTCTCTCCTCTCCCGGCCTCGAGCGGTTGCGTCCATTCCTAAGCCACCTCCTGCAAACCATCATTTAGACTGCTTCCCTGTCTTGAGCTGTTGGCGAGCAAAGCTGTCCTGGAGATGTTCTGGAGATGACCCTGCCTCCCTGGGTCACACACAGGTCCGTGACTGCAGGAAGCTCCTCTACAAGTGGGATGGCTGGGACCATGAGCTTGTATGTTTTAGATACTGAGACACATTTCCAGTTTTGACAGTCATTGCTAGGTTACCCATAGAGCTTGTGTGGATACCCCCATATCTGAGTGACTGATCAGACCCTCATCCTCAACTCTGACTTCTGAGTGTGAGTGAATGTTAGATGTTTGTCAATCTAATGCATGAAAAATTGTATCCCTACTGTGTTAGTCTGCATTTCTCATAGGGTCAAGTTTGTCCATGTGTTTCGGGGTTATTTCTTACCGCTTTTGAATTTCTTTTTTGTTCATACATCCTGCCTCTCTTACCACTCTTTCATCAATCTTTCTCTTATTGATTTGCAGAAGCTCTTTACATTAAGGGGGCAGGGTTTTCTCTGTGATGTATGTTATAAATATGCTGCCTGTTCACTTCTCTTTTTGCCTATTTGGTGGTGCTTTGCCATTGGAAAACTTCTATTTTGCATAGTTAAATGTATCACCCTGTTCTTTTATGGCCTCTGGATTTCTGTTTTTCTTCCTCAGACATTCTTTCTCACTCAGTGGTTAGGAACATCTGGTATTTTCCTCCACTATTCTGTTTTGCTGTTATTTTGTACTTAGTGCTATATTCCATATGGGATTTATTTTGATGTCTGTTGAAAGGTAGGAACCAAACTTTGTTTGCTTGGATTGGGCCTCCGTGTCCCTGGGGCACTTATTGAATCTTGGTTTTCTCTGTGATATGAAATGACACTTTATTATATACTGCGACTCCAGTGTAGACATGTGGCTCTATCTCGGGGTTTCTTGCTCTATCCCATTGATTTCTCCGTCCACTCGATTCAGCTGCTGTGACATTGATATTGTGGTGTGTTTCAGCATCTGCTGTGAAGAGTGCCTCTAGTCCTTCTTTTTCCTCCACAGCAGCATTATGGGTGTCGTTTTCTGGTTTTGCTCTTATGGATGTTTTATCAGGATCTCACAACATTTTAAAATAATTCAAGTAGAACTGACACCCTCATGGTTCGGATGTCTCAGCTCAGTTCAGTTCAGTAGCTCAATCATGTCTGACTCTTTCCGACCCCATGGACTGCAGCACGCCAGGCCTCCCCGTCCATTGCCAACTCCTGGAGCTCACTCAAACCCATGTCCATTGAGTCGGTGATGCCGTCCAACCATCTCATTCTCTGTCATCCCCTTCTCCTCCTGCCTTCAATATTTCCCAGCATCAGGGTCTTTTCCAATGACTTGGTTCTTCGCATCAGGTGGCCAAAGAATTGGCATTTCAGATTCAGCATCAGTCCTTCCAATCAATATTCAGGACTGATTTCCTTTAGGATGGACTGATTGGATCTCCTTGCAGTCCAAGGGACTCTCAAGAGTCTTCTCCAACACCACAGTTCAAAAGGATGTCTATCTAAAAGTAAACTGTGGCTTCAATGCAGAAAAATTTTCTTTCAGAACATTCAGACTTTCCAAAGTTTTCTCCATAGGTATCTTGTGAACATCTCATAAATTTATTTTTTTCCCACATTTTGTTTATCTGATAAGATATGAAATGGTAATGCTTTGGTGACTAACTTTTTACCCAGCTGCCTCACGGGCTCATTTTATAGCTCATAGCATTTTCAGGTGACTCCATGTATTTCCAGGTCTGTGCTCCTCTCACCTGCGAACACACCTGGTGCTCCTTGGCTCGGCTCCCACACCCATCCCACTGCTCCTCCGCATCTTAGAGCCACGCTCCAGCCACCACCACACCTTAACGAACTTTCCCTTAACTTCCCTCAACCCCACCTTTCCCTTCTCTTGCACTCAACACACAGTTTCTACTTTCTCAGCATCTTAGATTTGCATGCTTATCTAGCTTATCTGTGTGTGTGTGTGCTCAGTTGCTCAGTTGTGTCCAACTCTTTGTGACCCCATGGACTGTAGCCCACCAGGCTCCTCTGTCCATGGCATTTTTCAGGCAAGAATACTGGGGTTGGTTGCCATTTCCTCCTCCAGGGGATCTTCTTGACCAGCTCTTCTGAGTCTCCTGCACTGCAGGTGGATTCTTGACTGCTGAGCCATGGGAGAAGTCCTTAGCTGCTTGTACGTTAATATAAATACCTTACAGCCGATGACGGGAGTCAGGGACTGTACTGGGCGTGGGGACAGAAAGGAACAGCAGGTCCTTGCCCTGGGCGAGCCTTCACATGGCCTAAGTCCAGGTTCCGTCTGTCCACTGGATGACTGTACTCTGCTGTCCCACAGTCCCCGACTTGTTCTCTGCAGCTCTCAACACGACTCGTCATATCTGCTCACCCAGACAGGGCTCTCACCCCAGTGCCAGGCCTGTCCCAGCCACTTTCTAGTTTCAGTCCGCCTGCTCTGACTCCACACCTACTGCCCAGCGGCTGTTCCCTTGAAGCTCCACCGGTGTCTGCAGACCCGCTCACTCCTTTCTCCCATTCTTCTGCCCACTGTCCAGCTGGCCGCCTGGCCAGAGAGCAGAGGTGCTCAAACCCTCCCCTTTCCAGCATCCTGCCTGTGGTCTGCCATCAGGGGCTTTCACTCCAACCCCAGCACTGACTTCACGCCAGGTGTGACCTGAACTTTCTGTGTCTGGTCCACTCTTGACAAAACTCCACACAATACTTGGTGTTAAATCTGCTTTTCTTCATTGTATCTTATTTATCTGCCTACAGAGCTGTGCCCTGACTAACAGGTGAGCTTCAATTTTTTGAGCAAAGGATTACAGGATCTGGCATGCTCACAAATACTCAGGGTTTTATTATTCAGTGAAGACATTAAATATGATTTTGCTCTCTGTCTTTGCAAAGCACAATTGACAGCTACATCCTCTGTTCTGCTTATCTGCATTGGATCTGATCCTCACATTGCAACGTTCAGATTTTTTCACCTCCTCTTTCAGACCAGTGACTCTGGGGTCTTGAGGTAGGCTCGCATTTTCGACAGCAGCAGCTAACTCTGTGCTCTGAGGTCACTGTTGAGCACTCGGAGTGACAACTCACTGTGGCTGATCAGTGTCCAGGAACTCAGTGTGGTCTCTTGGGGGGAGATCTCAGAGGGAACCACCACGGTAATGATATTAATGAATATGCTGAGTTCCTCAAATGTTACACTGAAAGGCTCATGCCCCAGACCCTGGTTGGTGCTAAAGTTCTAATCAGATGAGAATCATGAAAGGCTCACAGGAGCTTGGCCTTATGCTGAGGACTTGAAATGCTTGAAATCCTGTGATTCTCAAAATCACCCTCTGAGCAGCCCTTTCATCTGGCATCAGTTTTCTGATTTCAGCCTGAGGTTGACGCCCGGTTGCTGGGGGGCCCTTCACCTGGTGAGTGGGGCACTGCTGTCTTCTCGTGCTGTGACCACCTAGCTGCAGGACCCCGCCCAGAGACGTGGAGTCCGTGCTTACCAGGGCCGGCGCCCGCTCTCAGACAGCAGGTCTCCACTCTGCAGCGTGCACGGCCCTCGGAAAGCTCTGTGCCCGGTTATGTGCTCTGACCGTCTCCTCCATGGAAAGTCTCTGCAGTCAGAACCTTATCTGTCATTTTTGTCATTCTAGCTCAGCCGTCGAGCAGAGACCCTGGTGTGTGTTATAGGGGTGAAAACTACTCGGAAAAAATTGAGTGTTTATCTACAAACATCAACCACTATCCTGTGGGATGGAGGTACTTTTTCTTTTGAGTTCTAATTTTGGAAATCTCTCCATCACTCATAGCTCATTGCTGTGAAGCGGTGAGTCTGTGTTTTTTGTTTTGTGTGTGTGTGTATTGGGAGGGGGTGTAATGTTTCCTTTAGTGGTAAAAGGGGAACATTTCTTTTCTCTATAAAAGCCATCCATCTCTACCACATGCTGGGAACACACGTAGTAGAGTCTAGGACTTTACTTGAAAACCAACTGGTGGCAGCAGAAATGGATTTAAGGCCGAGCACCCAACAAAAGAGGGCCTTTCCCAGCTCTGCGCTGCTGTCGTTAAAGGTAAGCGACGTCAGCGGAGACGACAGAATTGGCCTCGAGACGGAAGTCTTTTTCAAACGTCCTGCTCAGCGTGTCACCGTCCTGCCGTGCACGCCTGCAGGACCTGAGCCTGAAGGCCGTCCCGCAGTCCCTCCTCCGCTTCACGCGGGGTCCTGGGAGCCAGACGTGCTCAAGCGCTCTCTGAAGGGAACGCTTCAGTGACACAGAGCTGGGGGAGAAGTGCCTCGGGCAGACCCGAAGAGCGGGGCGCCCCCCACCCCAGTGACGCGTCTGCGACATGTCCATCCCTGGGACCCTGTGACACGGGGCAGACCTGGGACAAGTCTGTGGGGCCTGGCTCCACTCTGCCGCGTGTGAACCCGTCTGAGGATCACGGCTTCTCTGCAGAGAAGGGTGTAAGAAATTTCGATTTCATGAATAAGCGATATCATATGATATTTGTCTCTCTGGCTTACTTCACTTAGCATGATCTTCTCTAGGTCCATCCAAGTTGTTGCAAATACAAACAAATTTGTTTCCTAAACAGAAACAGACTCATAGGCAGAAAACAGACTTATGGTTACCAAAGAGGGAAAGTGGGGAAGTGATAAGTTATTACTATGTATAAAATAGATCTCCAACAACAACCTGCTATATACCACAGGGAACTGTACTCAATAATCTGTAACAACTTATAAGGGAAAAGGATCTTATATATATATATACACACATGCGTAACGGAGTCACTGAGCTGTACACCTAAAACTAACGTGACATCATAGACCAACTTCAATAAAAAGTGGGGAATGCTTCACTGGTGACTCAGATGGTAAAGAGTCCTCGCGCAGTGCAGGAGACTTGGGCTCGATACCTGGGCCTGGAAGATCCCGTGGAGGATGGCATGGCAACCCACTCCAGTATTCTTGCCTGGAGAACCCCATGGACAGAGGAGCCTGGCGGGCTACAGTCCACGGGGTTGCAAAGAATCGGACATGACTGAGCAACTAACACTTTCATACTAAAGCTTTTCAATAAAAATAAAATAAATAAATACATAGAAAGAAAGAAGCATCAACATTTGGAAACATCCTTGAGAAGAAGGAGGTGCCCAGATGTGAATGTTTACCCAGAGAAAGTTTTCCTGGGGCACTCGGGGGTCGGCGTGTTAGACGCCGCGGGGCGCAGAGGTGGTTGGGTCGGCCCGGGGGCCGCGTGTCCTGAGCGTGGTGGGCGGGGCGATGGGAGTCCATCCTGGACCCTCCTCTCAGCCCGAGTGCTCACGCCGTCCCCACCTGCTGTTGACGGCTCAGACTCCGCCCCTCTGCCTTGCTCAGCGTCAGTCCTACTGTGTGCCATCCGCACTCCTGCTGTTTTCTTTTTCTAATAGATTGATGTGCTCATTTCTGCTAAAAAGAGATGCTTCCAATGATTAGGTGGGGTTAAAATGAACGGAAAATGGTGAACTTTTCGTGAACCGGGGGACACTCGATCATGGTGAGTACCCATATCTGACTCTGAATCAGAGGAGACGCTCGTTCTCTGCCTCAAAAGGTGGTGGGTTTCCTTCTTGGGGAGGGGGGGTTGTGGTTGGACAAGGGGTTGGGGTGAGCTGACACCCCCTGAAAACACAGGGGGCTGTTTCTGCAGCAAGAGGGAGGAGGTTACAGGTGAGATGCGGTAGGGGTGCTTCTTGGAGAAAAGCTGTTTGTGAAAATTCCAGATGATCTTAGGGGCATCTCGTACCCCACCTGCTTCAGCTGCATCCCTGTGATGCAAGCCCCTGCCCTCATGGGCTCCAGGCTCCAAGCTCCATGAGGCTCTGGCACACACGCGCCCTGTGAGGTCCTCAGGGTGGTGGCATCTGATATACAGTGTCACAGGAGAGATGAGTCTGATGGAGGGGGCACTGATGTGCCCTGCCCTCCTCTCCATTTGGGACTCTGGACCCTCATTCGGGATGCTGGAGTCGGGGTCGCGGTGCCACTGTGTTTGAGCTCCTCTCAGGAGAAGAGGGGCACAGAGCCCAGCTCACTGGGGTTTCAGGGAAGATGACCCGAGAAGCAGAGTTCACTGGCTGCAGTTTAATAAGAGGGAAGGAGGGAAGCCGGGCTGCCTTGATGGGGCTGAGGGACCGGCCTGGCCCGCTGTGGCCTGGACAGTGAAATGTGTGAGAAAGCAATACGTGGGAAATTCCCATATGCATATGAGAAATCACAGATGAAAGGCACGGGATTAGGACAAGATAAATTTACACCAGCTTTGCACATTCCATTGACAAATTTGCTGTTTTTCGTTTTTGCCCCCGACCTGCCGGTTACCGAGGGGATGACATTAAAGTGGAGAAAATGGCTTATTCTGTGCGATAAATTCAAACAGAGATGACGCACTTTACCCACCGAGTATATCTAAGAAATTGTGGGGAAATGTCAAGCATTTCGAGGGAAAGTGGCTGTAAATTCTGAGGCTGGAGATTTTTCACAATTTCTGCCCTGGAGAAAGGGCTTTTTGTTTGCGCTGGGCTGACGCTCAGTGTGCAGAATGTTATGAGCTGGGGTCATGTGGAAGGTGATGGAGGAGAAAGAAGTGGGGATGTGACTGGAGTCAGGCCCCAGAGGTGGGCTGCAGAGAATGGGGTGGATGGGGTAGATGGGGTGGATGTGGAGGATGGGGTGGATGGGGAGGATGGAGAGGACATGGTGGATGGGGAGGATGGGGAGGACAGGGTGGACGGGGAGGACAGAGAAGACCAGGTGAACAGGGAGGAGGGGGTGGATGGGGAGGACAGAGAGAACCAGGTAGACGGGGAGGATGGGGAGGATGGAGTGGACGGGGAGGATGAGGAGGATGGGGAGGATGGAGAGGACCAGGTGGACGGGGAGGACGGGGTGGACGGGATGGACGGGGAGGACTGAGTGGATGGGGAGAACGGGGTTGATGGGTAGGACGGGGTGGACGGGGAGTACGGGGAAGACGGGGTGGACGGGGAGGATGTGGTGGATGGGGAGGATGGGGAGGGTGGGGAAGACGGAGAGGATGGGGTGGACGGGGAGGATGGGGAGGACAGGGTGGACAGGGTGAACGGGGAGGACGGAGAGGGCAGAGTGGATGGGGTGGACGGGGAGGATGGGGAGGACCGGGTGGACGGGGTGGAGGGGCTCTGGCCCGTGCTCACTCCCCAGCTCCTTCCTCGCACAGATCCCCTCTCCAGACCTGGGGGAAGCCCAACATAGGGGTCTTGGGCCTCTCAGTGTGTGGTCAGCATGCCTCTGCTGGGGCTTTGGGGTGCGTATGGACCCTCCTCTGTGGGATGCAGGGGGCTTTGGGGTGTGTATGGACCATCTTCTGTGGGATGCAGGGGGCTTTGGGGATACGCATGGACCATCCTCTGTGGGATGTTGCAGGTGTCAGGGCCATTATTCTAGAGACTGGCAATCAGAGGAGAGCAAAGAACTCCATCCTGCAGGTTCTGGGAATTTGTTCTGGTTTGGATGACATTTCATTCAGGAAAATAAAGGAAATAAAAAGGAACACATGAGAAAACCCTAACTTCAGAACAAAATAAGCCCATGCACTGGTGCTGAGAGCAGGTGCAAGACAAGGGACGGTCTCAGTCACATGACCCTCGCGTAGGCCCGGTGGGGGGTGGGCGTTGGGGGAGAGGAGGACAGGGACCCACCCCCGACCCCACAGGGTCCCCTCTGGGCAGTTCTTTCGTCGCCGTGTCCTCTGGGCATCTGGAGGGTGGAGCCTGGAGGCCAGCCTCAGTCCTGTGGGCAGGTCAGATGAACCCACTGTCCCCCTGTGCCTGGCGCCTGCCCCCTGTACCCCTCCTCCCGGCTCCATCAGGCCCCGCTGGTGGCCCCTCTCCCACCAGAGAATCCACCAGGCAGGCCCATGTTGCTGCGAATCTGTTACTGGGGTTCAACTCTCAGCCCCTCCCCCGGTGCCCCCCGAGCTGCACTTACTCTCTGGGTCTGGGAGCCAGCTCACTCAGCCGTCAGAGCAGGTTGCTGATAATCACCGGGACACGGGAGCTATCGGCCTTTTTTAATGAGAGATAAAGATTCTCTCATGTGATGACAGAAAGACGATGACCGTGTCTGCTCTGCCGCGGTCAATACACTGTGCTCCGAGGCGGCGTCATCAAGGTTTCATTATGCAGGGGGCCGGGCGGGGCCTCCCGAGGACGGGGTACTGTGTCGCCCACCTCTGGTCTGCCGAGGAGGACATGCTGTCTAGCAGGGGAGGGGCTTTGCAGGCGGGTTCTTTACCGTCTGAGCAAGTGGGGAGGGCGCAGGCGGGAGGGGCTTTCCGTGTGCTTTGGGTTCTGCTCCATGTGACCTCAGCACCCTGACCTCTGCCTCTGTGCGCTCCCCTTCCTCTGGGGGTCGCCGCCCTCCTGCCAGGACCCTGTGGTGGCTGAGATCCCAGTGGATAACCCCAGGTAGATCCCCTTCAGAGACCGTTGAGCTAATCAAGCTCACGAAGACCCCGTTTCTGTAGAAGCTTCCGTTTAGTTTCCAGGACTGGGAGCCGACTCTGTGGGGGCCACTGCAGAGCTCCACTCACCCACGTCTGTCTCGGTGCCTGTTTCCTCTGTGGACATCTGCCCCTGCCGGGCCTCTCAGGGGACGCTGACCCCATGCTCAGCTCTTGGGCCAAACAACCTCCCTGCCTCGTGCACCCCCACCCTGACTCGCTGGGCCTTGGACTGGCCTGGACAGGGTTTCGGATAGACTTGGAGGAGCTTGCCAACCCTGGTCTGACTCTAGCTCAGCACCCCTTACACCCTGTCCCGGGGGTTTGTGGCCTTGAAGAGGTTCCTGAGACTTTATGCAGCTTGGCCTCCTCACCTGCAGGTGGGCGTGGTTTAGAGCTCCCCACAGAGGGCCCCGGGGACTCAGTGCGTGGTCCTTACAATGGTGTAAGCTCTGCCTGGTGCTGGGCAGATGCTGAGGACGCACCCACATGAGACCTGCCGTGAGGGCCTTGTGCTTCTAGGTCCTGGGTCCCTGGAGTGACATGCATGCTCCCGGGACTGCGGTTTGGGCTCCCAAACACAAACACAGCCCTGCAGCACTTCCTCTGGGAGCCACGCGCACCTGGGAGCTGGGCGTCTCCAAAGACACGGCGAGTTCTCGAGGCTGAAAGACCAGCTGAGTGAGAGGTAGCGGGCCAATGCTCCCCCGCCCCCAGCACCTGGGCTGCAGGTCACCGGTCAGTCCATTCCGACACCGTCTCCCTAGACGTGGAGCGGCCACCTCTGTATTTGCTGCCTGGTGTCCGTGCGTCTACCATCCTGTCTGTTTGGATGGACTCTGTTGAGCTTTAACTCAAATTGCTTTGTGTGCCTGAGGCCCGGGGACCCTGGAGTCTGAGCGCTGGGCTCTGTGGGGCCCCAGCGGGCCTTCGGGGGTCAGGTTGTTGGGAGTAGAGGATGAGGACGACTCTGTTCCTGGGGTCAGGACCCCATCACCCTCCTGGTGAGCATGAGCTGTGGGAAAAAGGTCTCATCCTGCCTTCATGGGTAATAGATGGGGTCCAGGGGGTGTGCCTAGGGCCTGAGAGACTTCCCCCTAGAAAGCCCCTGCCCAGGGCCCTGGCCTTTCTGCCAGATGGCCTCTTGTTCCCTTTTACGGAGGCAGAAGCAAAGTTTCCCTGAAACTGTGGGCAGAGCGCTTCCCTGGAGGGGCAGTAGCCCCGTCGCGGGGCCTGGGGGCTTCCAGGCCTGGGGGGTGCAGCCCTGAGGGAAGTCACCCCCCTGGGGGCACAGGGACAGGCCTGTCCGGAGTGGCTTTGGCTCCCGCCCCCAGTGGCGGCCCAGCCCCTCCATGCTCTGTCCTCTCAGCCACGTGGGCTGAGGCCTCGGGGGCACCTGGGAGGAGCTGGGACCTGGGGCCCCTGTGCGCCCCACCCCACCTGTGCCACGCAGTGAGCAGAATTCCACCCTCTCCACCTGGGGCAGGTCAGACGTGGAACAAACTGCATGTCTGTCAGGTTGGCATCCCTCCGGCCTGCCTGGTGCCTTAAAGAGAACCTGGGGATGTGGACTCATGGCTGGACAAGCCCTGCTGAGCCTGGTGATGAAAACTGTGACGTTCGGAAGCTCTGCCAAAGGCCTGACTCCAGCTTCACAGAGAGGCAGGAGGTGACGCCCGTTTGCAAGGAATGGCCCGTGCACCCAAGGCCATCTTGGCCTTGAAACCCCTGACAGCTTGTCTATGGGAGACCCTGCTTTCCAGGGATTTATATCTCGGCCATAAAAATCCACTCTGAGCTTCCAGTTGGTGGTGGGAACTGGATTCAGGAGTGAATGAATCATGAACCTGCCCTTTCTTCCCCTCTGTGACTGACGCTTCAGAAAGGCCCCCAGAGACGCGGTCTCTGCAGGCCCCATGAAATGAGCAGCCTGGGGCTCGGCCAGGCCTCTGAGGGGAGGACTCAGGGCGCCGAGCCTGCAGGACGCTGCAGGGTGGCAGGCAGAGGCCCTGGGGCCCCTCAAGACTGGGATGGTGTTGCCGAGGGCCGGGCCCTGCAGGTGGGCCTCCGACCCTGAGAGGGCCCTGACTGGCGGCCTGTGCCATCTCGTGGACCGAGCTGGAGCCTCGCAGGCCCCTCCCCACTCTCCCATCCTCCTGGAGCCTCTGCTGTCCCGGAGCGGATGAAGGACCTGCCCTGCTGCTCCTGCTCTGCCCTGGGCGAGGGCAGTCTGCCGGCCGGGCGGCAGGGTACCCTGACCTGGCAGGACCTCCCTGCCCTACACCGAGGCCTCAAGCCCAGACTTCCCCGGCGGGGGCTCACATTGACGGCTGACTGTCCCTGGGTCCAGGGTCATTTCAGTGCAGCTGGCCTTGAGTTTTTGGAGGAGCTGGAGGCCAGGGGCCAAGTGGTGAAGGTCTGCACCCCCTCCCTGGGTGGGATGCATGGGCTGACCTTACTGGATGAGGGAAACGTGAACACACTTCCTCCACCTGCAGGAGAGGCGAGTCATCAGGATGTGCTGGCCTGGAGCCTGCAGATGTCTTTAGGTGGGGTGACCGCTGGGCCCCTCAGGCCTGGCCATCTGGCTGTACCTCTGTGAGCGGAGGATGGACGGGCTTTCATGCCTCCCTGACCTGCTGAGGATGAAGCGGGGAAGAGCAAGAGGGTCTAAGATGGAGGCACGAGCCAGGGAGGGAAGAGTCCTGAGTCAGAGGGGACAGAGGAGGGTGTATGGGCAGGGGGCAGCCAGGCCTCCTAGGAAGCAGGCCAGTGTCCCGCGGCCAGAACCCAAGGGGCTGCTCGGCCGTCCACACGTGGACAAGTCTCAGTGCTGAGGAGGGTGGGAGATGTCCTGTGGGGGTCCCTTGAAGGCTGAGCCACGCAGGAGGCGGGAGCGGGACCGCGGTGTGGATTCACACCCTGGGTCCCTGCGCGGGAGGGATGGGTGGGGGACAGCCGCGGGGCCTGGCCCAGATCTGGACTCAGCTGAGATGGATATTATCAGTGTTTGACACTGGGAGGGGACACTGTGTCCTGAGGAGCTGACTGCACCCGCCTTGGGTTCAGAGAGGGTCCAGCCTCACACCCCGCCTCTGCATCTACTGACCGAAGGTGAATGCGTGGCCCTCCCAGAGTGGTTGCGGGTTCCACATGGTCTGAGATCAGGACTGTCCATGGCTCGCCAGCCGCACTGCCTGAGCCCTACAGCCGAGTCCTGATACTGGAGGAGAGCCCTGGGCAGCGGCCCTCTGGCTGGTGTGAAAGTTCACCCTGATGGTCTGGGGCTCCTGGACCCCAAGGCTGAGCCCCTGCAGAGACAAGGCTGCCCCCCACCCCTGAGCAGATTTTCCTGAAGATCCTTGGGTGGCGGAGGAGGAAGTGGTCCCCTCCTACGATAAATCTCTACGACAACCACTGCCTGCTTTGCTGTCAGCCGATTCAAAGAAGAGATCAGGAGCCTTTTGGAGGGAAGGTCAAGCCTCTGAACATCTGAGTGTCTGAAACCACGGTCTCTAACAGTATCTGAGGTCACCCCCCAGGGCTGGAGATGGTGTCCTTGTCTTCTCTATAAATGAAAATCTTTTTATTTTCCTAATGAAATTTACCTTTAATTAGGGCACACCAAGAGATGACTGGGCTTCCCAGGTGGTGCTAGTGGTAAAGAACCTGCCTGCCAATGTAGGAGATGTAAGAGACACGGGTTTGATTCCTGGGTTGGAAAGATCCCTTGGAGGAGGAAATGGCAACCCACTCATTATTCTTGACTGGAGAATTCCATGGGCAGAGGAACCTGGGGGCTACAGTCCATGGGGTCGCAAAAGAGTCGGACACGACTGAAGCGACTTAGCACTGACACATGCAGGCAAGAGATGACTGCTTTTGCATCTTACGTTTGGGTAACTAAAAAAGAAAAAAAAAAAAAAAAACATCAAACACAAACCAAATCAAAGCAAACAAAAGTGAGGACCAAGCAAGTGACAGAAAAAACAAAACTAAAAAAAAAAAAAGCAAGAAGCCAAGAAGTCAAGTTTGAAAAAAAAGCACGAAGTTCATTCTCTGTGTAGTTACTTATGATCTAATACCCTTTATTTTTCTTTATTTGTCTCCTGGGTGTGTGGGTTGTTGGCTTTTTTTTTTCCCCTTAGACAGGAAGTAATTGAAGACTAATGAGGCAACTCTGAGCAGAGGAAGTTCACTTCCTGGTCACAGACTTACCCTGGAAGAGCCCAGAAACTCAGGAGAAGAGAGCAAATGAAACCACCCCGAGGCCACATTTGATGTCCTTCAAACAGTGTCACTGCGGGCCTGGAGCCCTGAAGGTCCATTCTTTCTACTTAGAAAGAAATCTTTTCCACAGCCTGAGTGGTCAGTGTGAAAGGGAGCCCTCTTGATGAGAGGGTGGGGGCTCACAGATGTGGCCCCAGGCGTCTAGGAGGATGCCGGGCAGGCACCTGGTGCGATGCTGGGGGAGGGACCGGAGACCACAGAGGTTTTGAGCCACTGGTGAGGATGGGAGCCTGGCAGGCAGCGGACAGTCCTGCCCAGGCTGAAGTGGGGCGATGGCCTTCTCTCTGCACTTCCTAGACAGTTTGTGCTAGGTTCATGTCACGTGGGTTTAGGCAGAACTCGATAAGTCTGTTTTCAGAAATAAGTTAGCAGATGTTTCCGTGTTAGTTCAAGTCAGCTGGTTTGCTCCTTTGGTACAGGCTGATGAGGAAATATGTACATGTCCTGTGTTGGCCGGAGAAGCCCTGATGGTTACTGGTGTGCTCGCGCGTGCCGAGCTGTATCTTGTCTCGTTTCCATCTGTATAACAAGCTTCCCTTCCCAGTGTTTAAGACTGATTTGTGACTCTCCCCAAATTCCAGTGTTGAAGCTCCAACACCGAGAACCTTAGGATGGAACTTTGTTTGGAATTAGGATCATTACAGACTTAAGTAGCTAAGAAGAGGTCAGACTGGATTCACTGTGACTGCTACATTCAGGGTTTTTTTTTAAAGAATTTTTTTATTGGAGTCGAGCTGACTTACAATACTGTGTTATTTTCAGGTATACAGCAAAGTGAATCAGTTATAGATATACACATTCTTTTTAGATTCTTTTCTCATATAGGTCATTTCAAAGTATTCTGCAGAGTTCCCTGTGCTATACAGTAGGTCTTTATTGGTTATCTATTTATATATAGTACTGTGTATTTGTCAGTCCCTATCTTTCAATTTATCCATCCCCTAATCCCCTCCATGGCCCAGTAACCATAGTGTGCTTTCTACGTTTGTGACTCTATTCCTGCTTTGTAGATAAGTTCATCTGTACCATGTTTATATAAAGCAGGAAATCTGAGCACAGAGACACCTTATGAAGAGTAGGTCAGGGATAGGGGTGATGGTTCCCTAGCAGAGGGACCCCCAAAGATAGCCAGCTGCCCGCAGGCTGGGAAAGGGTGGAAGCTTCCCTCAGGGCCTCGGGGAACCCAGCCGGCTGACACCTGAGGCTTCCAACCACCCGGAGCTGTGAGGAGATAAACCTGCCTTGCTTTTGAAGCTGCCCTATTGGCAGGGCTTGGTTACTACAGTCCCAGCAAACTAGTCAAGACTCGAGTGGATAAACTGGTGAGGAGAGATCCCTGACTCTGGAGCTGTCCCATCGCCGCGGAACCACGGTGCCCTCTGGACGAGCTGAGTTTTGGGAAGCTTACGAATCAGCTGCTGGGTTCAAGGTGCTGCTGAGAGTCTGTTGCACGGGAAGAACGGCTCTGAGCCGGGGACAGAGGGAGGCTCGTGGCCACGGACAGGCTACCCGGCGCCTCCCTGCTGTGTGGTCTTTACTGTTCAGGACCCGGTTTCTGGAGCCCGAAGGACCTGGGTTTGTGCAGACGGGCCGAGGCCGCCTCTGGGTGCCTGCTCCTGCTCCCCTTGACGTTGCCCAGCCCAGGGTTCAGAGCGCCCTCCATCTCTCACTCTCTGGCCATCGCTGAGGTCTGGGCTCAGCAGGTGTGGGGCCGATGTCTGTACCCGGAGCCCAGGGACTTGTCACACCGCATGGACGGGGGCCACCCCCTTGTCCTGTTGGCGCCCCTGAGGCCGCTCCTCCCTCCCCTCCTGGGTCTCTGGCACTCAGCACTGGGCAGGCAGGATCAGGGCCACGTCCGGGCCGCCTGGGGCCTCAACTGGTGCCTCCCGGGGAGTGGACCCCTGAGGCACCCACTCATTCCAGAGGCGTCCTGCCCTCAAATTCTGTGAGAGTATCCATTACACTCTTCTGAATTATTTCATAGAAAATCAAAGGGAACTGTTCATACAAATATAGTCTTCTTATAGCCAATCATGAATGAAATATATTTTTTAAAAAAGGAACATTAAAAAAATAAGACTATTTTGGGGAAAAAAAGGGAATGTTTATATTAACTTCTTTCTAAGGTTTTAAAAAAGAAAACTATAGCATCATATGGATGTTGTTCTAATACATTTGGTGAATATTTGCAATCTTGCTTCCCATGCAGATTTATAATCAGGTGAAGTATCTCACAGAAATAAAGTAAAATACATGTTTAGGGATCCCTACCCCCACCCTCCCCATAATCCATTAGTCTAAGAAATTGTCTTAAAAGCAGCATGTCATTATTTTAGAGTTAAACAGTTTAACGTTTTTATACAGGAACATCAAAACCATATATGCTTCAAACACCAAACCTTTTTTTAATGGCTTTCAGATAAAACAATTTATTTATGCAATTAACAACAACATGCAATTTCTAATAATTAGCAGATAATAGTTATCTGCAAAGTACTTTATAAAATTGCCTTTGAACTGCATTCGTTCTGTGGGGAATCACTGAAAATTGGACTATAAAATTGCCAGAAAATGTACTGCATTAACAAGAATTTTCTGTATTCAGTTTCCCTTCAAATTTATGGGCTTGAATATTTGTAAACATTTGGTTTCATAGACAGAAACCCTATCACCTCACCTCTCTAAAAGGGGAAGAGACACATTTTAGTGCATTCGGTTATTATAGGATTTTTATTTTCTTTATTTTAACTTTGCTCTCTCCTCTTTCCCACCCACTCCCATAATGAGGACATTATTTTGTTATTATTTCTTCTTTGAGAATTAAGAAAAAATCCCTAATATGCCATTTTTATTGGTATACATCAGTTCTTTATAATTCCCTCCTATAAACAATATTATACATTCAGCAATTGTAAAACATTTCTATTAAACTGAGCTGTCTTTGAAGGAAGGACAATAAAAAACATTAAAGAGATATGCTGGGCACACATCAAGAGGGCACCGAATGTGAACGGGCGTTTTCCGTCGCCTCTTTGTTCTCCCGGAGGAGCTCCTGTCGTGTCGTCCGCAGGCCACCCGACTCTGGGCCCTGGTGCTGGAAACCGTCACTAGTTAGAGGCATGCTTCCTTCTTGTTTCCAACAGGACGTTCTTTGTTAATGCGCTGCCATAACCGCTCAAACCACAAATCCAAGTTTGTTCTTGCCAAGAGGAGATCATCAAGCCTGGAAGGCCAGTCGCCGTGGCTGGTGGCCTGGGCTGGCCGGGACCCCAGGCCCCACGCGGTCACAGAGGCATCTGGATGCAGGCCACGCGGGGCCGCTGCCGGGCACCTGCAACCTGGCTGTGGAGCCCCAGGCTGGCCTGCACGGGGTGGCCGACTTGAGCCAGGAGATGACCCCCGGCTGACAAGGCAGGTGGGGTTTGAGGAGGAGGTGAAGCAAGGGCTTCTCTCGGGCCCCTCCCTGGGCCATTCGGCACCTTCGAGTTCCGGGAAGCAGCTGGGAGAGATGGGAGAGGACGAGAGTCAAAGGGAGAAATGAGAGGAGGTCAGTTCTGGGAGGAGGGCTCCACACCCTCTCCTGGCCATGCCCTCGAGCACCCAGTGAGCCCCAGCCCCAGCCCACGTTCCAGACGTGCCTCCAAGTGACCAGAGAAGCTGCTCACTCACTTGTCCCCTCCATGGGCTGGGTTCCTGTCCTGCTTGTCTTCTGATGGACAGTGACTCGGGACAGGAGGCTGGGGGTGTCAGGGATGACCCCAGGGACAGGAGACTGGTGGGGAGTCTGGGGGCATGAGGGATGACCCCAGGTCCTGCTGGCCCAGGCTGTTGCTCCCCCACAGCCCTTGGCTCTGGGCTGAATCGTGTCTCCCCAAATCCTGTCCCCGAGAACCTCATTTGGAAGCAGGTCCACATTTGCAATGTGGTCAATTCAGAGGAGGCTGACCGGCTTCGGTGCCCAAGGTCCGCAGCTGGGTCCACGTGGAGTCAGACCCACAGGGTGGAGCTGAGTGACCACAGGGGCAGAGACCAGGGACCTGCAGCTGGGAACCAGGGCAGCCAGTGCCAGGGGCTGGTCG
The DNA here is from genome assembly GCF_003369695.1 of Bos indicus x Bos taurus. Classification (NCBI taxonomy): domain Eukaryota; kingdom Metazoa; phylum Chordata; class Mammalia; order Artiodactyla; family Bovidae; genus Bos; species Bos indicus x Bos taurus. The sequence continues at coordinate 1,552,751 of NC_040099.1, forward strand.
GGGCTGGGAGGACCTCCCCAGAGCATCTGGAGGGAACACTGGGACTCCTGGCCTCCAGGCAGTGACAGAAAGTGTGTCTGTTGTCTGAGCCCCAATTGGCAGATCTGGGCACTCAGGGCCTGCAATGCAGCCGCCTCCTGGGACCAGGGCCTCCAGCTCCTCCCCCGCCCCCGTGACCTGGTGGACAGGCTGGGTGTGCCCTGCTCCAGGGTCCCGTGGTTTCTGTGCCCCAACCCTGATGCTGATGGTCCTGGTTCAGAGTTTGCCCCTCTCTTTCCCTGCCTTTCTTCTCCCTGTCTCCTGAACACATCACCTGCCACTGTCATCGCCATTATTCTGGTCTCCCTCACAGTCACGCCCTTCCTGGTCCACTTGAATGTACCTGTCTTCCTGCGTTCCCTGCCTCAGGGCCGCCAGACGGAGGACCCTGCGGCTCCCTGCTGCTCTCGGGACATGGAGGTGGCAGGCCTGCCAGGCAGCCCTGGGCACAAATGGCCGCCCTGACCCCTTGGGAGGCAGTGGGGACGGGCGTTCTGCTGAGGACGCAATATTTAAAGCACGAGATGCGTGTTCATTCATTCGGCATTTCGAGCTCTATAAGTGATCAATGGCATCGACAACTGAGGACAGAACGTCAGAGGGAGAAGAAACCGATGGTGCCAGCGAGAGGTCACCGTGAAGAGTCCCCAGGCTCCCGTGACACCTGGCTTGGTGACCAGCACCTCGCAGAGGCCGGTCCTCCCCCTGCTCGACACCAGTATGTAGATAGGGGGGGCGCTTTCCCTGCCTCGGTTTCCCTTGCTAAGTAACGGGAGCAGGACGACGTGGAGACCGCCCTGAACATGTGAGGCGGTACACATTCCGGACAGATAGAAGGAAGGTGGGAAGTGTGTGCATGGGTAAGTGTGCATGGGCGTGCACAGACACACGGGAACTGCCCCCTCCCTCCCAGCATCTCAGGGTGACATCCCAAGGCAGAATTCTCTCCCTGGCCCCCAAATAAAGCCCCGAGTTAACCGTAATAAGAAAAACAGCGGACTGAGTCTAAAATGGCCCAGAAGAAACTAACCTGCACTTTAAAAAGTACATGAAATCCTTTATGTGTGTGAAATACTTAAGCCAGAAATTTATAACTTTGCATAAAATGCAAGGTATCACTCTGTAATTTTAGTCAAAGCCCATGCTATATATTTTGTATGTTCTTAATAGCAATGGGCTTTGGTGAAGAGATCGTTTGGCAAATTGGTCCATCAGCAAAATCTATCCTGCCAGCTGGCTTGCAGACATGGGTTTGGTTCTACGAATTTGTTTACTAGAGGGTTGATATTCTCCACATTGATTTAAGGCAAATTAATCTTTGATGAATTGACTCAAAGTTCCGTCTTTAACTAGAAGTTTTTTAAATTAAACTTTTTACTTTGAGACAATTGTAGATTCACTGCAGTCATAAGAAACAACACAGGGAGGTCCTGCAGACGTCAGGACCACCTTCCCCAGGGGCTGCATCTCACAGAACTGCAGCCCGTCTCGAGCAGGGTGCCTACCCTGACATGGTCCAGACACAGGCATCCTCCTCCACCAGGGCCCCACACCCGCTCCATCCTCCCAGTCCCTTCCCCAAGTTAACCCAGCCACCACTGGTCTGCTGTCCACCCTGTCCTCCTGTCACTGCAAGAGTGAAAAAATCACATACCACCTAAAATATATTTTTCTTAATTTCTATTTTTATTTTTTGGCTGAGTAACAGTTGGGGTCTTAGTTCCTTGACCAGGGATCGAAATTGTACCCCCTGCATTGGAAGCAAAAAGTCTTAACCATCGAGCCACCAGGGAAGTCCGTCTACCTACTATTTTGAGCATTTTCATTTTTCTTTCAGTGTGTAATTCCTTGAACATCTCTTCAAGTTGTCGCATATGTCAACAGTCCCTTTCTTTTCATTCCTGAATGGTGTTCCGTGAGATCTCACAGTTTATCCGTTCACCTGCTGAAATGCATCTGGGCTGATTCCGGTTTTTGGCTGTATTATTTCTAGAAACATTCACGTACAGATTTTTGCATGAGAATAACCTTCTATTTCTCTGTGATAAATGCCCCCGAGTGCAATCACTGGGTCATGTCACAGTTTCACGTTTAGATTTGTAAGACACTGCCAAACGCTTTCCCAGAGTAGCTGTACCATTTCACGTTCCCACCAGGACATATGAGGATTCCAGTTTCTCTGATTTTCATCAGCATTTGGTGTTGTCCTGATTTCTGTTTTGATCATTTTGATGTGTGTCGCTGTACTTTACTGTGATTTAATTTTTCATTTCCCTGATGGATAATGAGATTGGAAATCTTTTCATGGGTTTATTTGCCATCTGAGTATCTTCTTTAGTAAAATGTCTACCCATAACTTTTGCCCTTTTCTAGTTGGCTTTTTTTTGTGTGTGTGTGTAGAGTTTTGAGAGTTCTGTATATATTTTGAATACTAGTCCTTGAACAGCTATGTGATTTGCATTTTATTGCAGTGTGCAGCTTGCATTTTCCTGCTTTTAATAAGACCATTCAGAGACAAAAGTTTTAAAGAATTTTGAAAAATACAATTTATCAAGTTTTCCTTTTGTGAGTCATGCTTTTGCTAGCAAGTCTATGAAATTTTATTGGAGAAGGCAATGGCACCCCACTCCAGTACTTTTGCCTGGAAAATCCCATGGACGGAGGAACCTGATAGGCTGCAGTCCATGGGGTCGCTAGAGTCAGACATGACTGAATGACTTCACTTTCACTTTTCACTTTCATGCATTGGAGAAGGAAATGGCAACCCACTCCAGTGTTCTTGCCTGGAGAATCCCAGGGATGGGAAGGCTGGTGGGCTGCCATCTATGGGGTTGCACAGAGTCGGACACGACTGAAGCGACTTAGCAGCAACAGCAGCAGCAGCTATGAAATTTTTGCTCATTTCTATATTCTAAAGATTGCCTTTGCTCTATTTTTCCTAAAGTTTATGGGTTTACACTTGAGTCTCATGACCCATTTTGAGTTAATTTTTGTAGAAAGTGTGAGGTTTGGGTTGAAGTTTATTATTATTATTTTTTTTTGGCTATGAATGTTTAGTTGCTCCAGTGCTATTTGTTAGAAAGGCTGTCCTTCCATCAAATTGCTTTTTCATATTTGTCAATGATTAATTGGGCGTATTTGTGTGGGTCTGTTTCCTTGCTCTCTATTTCATTGAGTTCTGTGTCAATCTCAAAATCACAATGCCAATACCCAAACCAACATCACACAAGATGCATTGGAGTGTGTTTGACCAGTTAAGGAAAGAAAACATACAAGGAATAATAAGAAACACATATTTTGAGTCATTGAATTGAATCATGGCTTTTTAATTCATGTTCAGTTGTGTAATTTCACCTAGGTGCAAGACATTTCAAGATCCTACAGAGTTACCTGCATGGAGAAATGCTTGTTGAAACAGCATTTGCCCAAGGATACTGAAAAGTTCCAAGAAAACAGAACACTATGTTTATACCACATTGATTATTTAATCGTCTGCATTAGAGGGTGCCTCTCCTCCACGTCACCCTCACCGCTGGCTGGAGGAGAGCACCGTGGTTCTGAAGCATCACTGCCCCTCCGTCCTCTCTGAGCCGGTACCTCTGGCCGGGCCGCTCCCATCTGCCTGCCTCCTGCTGTCCTCCCACAGAGGACACGCACCTCGCCGGGGGTGAGTTCCTGATGCATGAGACAGCTAGCAAGGTGTGTGCTTCCCGGTCATCACCCGACGCCTCCCTGTTCTCATAGTAACACCAGCAGTGGTTGAAAAGGGGTTTGGATAGGGCACGTTAGAGTATTTCAAATGACAGAATTTAAGTCACAAAGATGGAGAACAGGACGTGGAAAAGTAAAGATTTCAAATTCCCTTAAGAAAGCAATAGGGGAACTTCCCTGGCGGTCCAATGGTTAAGAATCCGTCTTGGGACACAAGGGGTGCAGGTTTGATCCCTGGTTGGAGAACTAAGATCCCACGGGCCGTGGAGCAACTGAGCCCTCGTGCCTCCACCATCGAGCCAGCACACCACAGCTACAGAGTCCGTGCAGTGCAACGAAAGACCTCACACGACGCAACTAAGGCCCAATGCAGCCAAATACACAAAATCAGAAAGAAGCACTGGGCTGTGGGTCTAAGACTCCGGGCTGCTTGCTTATGTTTTTAATTGTTCTGTACACGCACTGCCCTTGAGTGATGGCAAGAAGCAGGCTGGACAGACACAGGTTCTAGAACTGCCTCTCGCTCTGACCAGACTTGGGGAAGAAGGCTGGAGGTGGAGAGGTGGGTGTGAGGGCACCTTCTTCACTTGGGTTGTTTGGCTCTGGACAAGTTACTTAGTCCCTTAGAGGCTTTTTCCTCCTCTTTAAAATACCTGCCTGCTTAGGTCACAGAACTGCCCACATTATCTTTAAGCTATACATGCATCCACATATATCAGCATATACTATTTTTAAGATGCAAAATAGCACATGGGTGTGGATATTAATATCACATTAATCAGTATCAATATCATTCTTGGACGTTATGTAGCAATCCATATCATACAGGATTAAGCACCAATGTGAAATCCACATATTCTGGAAGCAATGATGAGCTGGGCTGTCAGGGGCTTGGATGACTGTAGACCAGCTCTGTGATCTTAACAGATAACAACAACCAGTCTACTCTGAACCATCAAGTCCCTTGTTTATAATATGAAGGGTTTGGATTATATGTTCCTTTCTCTTCAGTGACTGAGTAGTGAGGGCTGTGAGTGGGGTGGAAGTTCAAAGAAAAAGAAATTAATAATGTGAAAGCAATATGAGAAAAAGGGAATAAAAATTACCGTACAGGTAATAGAAAAAAAGAGAAGGCAACGAAGTACATTAGAACATAAAGAAGAAACAAATCAGGCTGAAACACAGGTGATTTCCAGGCTGAGACGGTGAAGGGTCGGCCCCGGCGCTGCCTCCGTTATCCTGGTAAGCACTCACCCCCAAGGACCCAGCAGGTTCTCAGGCCCACCCTGCCCCCTCTGCTACCCACGTCAGCGGAGAGAAGACAGACGGGAGGGGAACTGCAAGCTGCTGGATTGCTCCACCTCCTGAGCTGTGTCCTCACTGATGACAGCGCCAAGGGGAGCGTGCTGCCCAGCACCTCAGGCACCACTCACCCCCTCACCCCATCTCCCGGGCCCCACCCCACCCTCCCATGTTCACCCACAGACTTGTAGCATCAAGGCCTGTTGTGAGTGGACTAGGCCAATGACAGGTTTCACCCTCAAGTTTTCTTGGACATCTATGTGCTCAATCATGTCCAGCTCTTTGCAACCCCATGGACTGCAGCATGCCAGGCCTCCCTGTCCATCACCAACTCCCGGAGTTTACTCAAACTCATGTCCATTGAGTCCATGATGCTGTCCAACCATCTCATCCTCTGTTGCCCTCTTCTCCTCCCACCTTCAATCTTTCTCAGCATCAGGGTCTTTTCCAATGAGTCAGTTCTTTGCATCAGGTGGCCAAAGTATTGGAGTTTCAGCTTCAGCATCAGTCCTTCCAATGAATATTCAGGACTGATTTCCTTTAGGACAGACTGGTTGGATCTCTTTGCAGTCCAAGGGACTCTCAAGAGTCTTCTCCAACACTACAGTTCAAAAGCACCAATTCTTTGGCACTCAGCTTTCTTTATAGTCCAACGCTCACGTCTATGAATGACTACTGGAAAAATCATAGCTTTAACTAGATGGACCTTTGTTGGCAAAGTAATGTCTCTGCTTTTTAATATGCTGTCTAGGTTGGTCATCACTTTTCTTCCAAGGAGTAAGCATCTTTTAATTTCACGGCTGCAGTCACCATCTGCAGTGATTTTGGAGCCCCCCAAAATAAAGCCTATTACTGTTTCCACTGTTTCCCCATCTATTTGCTATGAAGTGATGGGACCAGATGCCATGACCTTAGTTTTCTGAATGTTGAGTTTTAATCCAACTTTTTCACTCTCCTCTTTCACTTTCATCAACTTCTGCCATAAGGGTGGTGTCATCTGCATATCTGAGGTTACTGGTATTTCTCCCAGCAATCTTGATTCCAGCTTGTGCTTCCTCCATCCCAGTGTTTCTCATGATGTACTCTGCATATAAGTTAAATAAGCAGGGTGACAATATACAGCCTTGATGTACTCCTTTCCCTATTTGGAACCAGTCTGTTGTTCCACGTCCAGTTCTAACCGTTGCTTCCTGACCTGCATACAGATTTCTCCAGAGGCAGGTCAGGTGGTCTAGTATTCCCATCTCTTTAAGAATTTTCCACAGTGTGTTGTCATTCACACAGTCAAAGGCTTTGGCATAGTCAATAAAACAGATATAGATGTTTCTCTGGAACTCTCTTGCTTTTTCAAAGATCCAGTGGGTGTTGGTAATTTGATCTCTGGTTTCTCTGCCTTTTCTAAATCCCCCTCAGTCAGTCTCTCCTATCAGGAAGCTTCCATAAGTCTCTTACCTTTCTCCATTAGAGGGAAGAGAGACTGAAAACCACAATCACAGAAAACTAATCAATCTGATCACATGGACCACAGCCTTGTCTAACTCAATGAAACTATGAGCCATGCCATGTAGGGCCACCCAAGACGGATGGGTCATGGTGGAAAGTTCCGACAAAATGTGGCCCACTGGAGAAGGGAATGGCAGTATTCTCGCCTTGAGGATGCCAGGAACAGCATGAAAAGTCCATCACATTATTCCAAAGGAATCAAAATTAGACTAGAATTGGGTGAGCAGAATAAAGGTAAAAATGTTCAGAGAAAGGATGACTTCCCATCCTTCCAGGAAACAATCTTCATGTTCCATGAACAAACATTATTTGAGAACCACTCAAAGGTAATAAATAACGTGTATACTCCACAGATACTTTTCTGGGAGAGCTGACAAGTGTATCTGTGGAGTGTGGGGACTTCCTGATTCTGAGATTCTTCTTACAGAATATGTTTTCTGAGCTGTCATAATGCATCGTCACCATCCTGCCTTCTATAAGAAGCAATGTAAAACACAGTGCAATCTGAGTGTTCCTGGGTCACTGAAGCCAGAGGTGGATGCTCGAGATCAGCATCCTGCCTGTGCTTCCTCCTCCTTCTCAATGACATAAGTGACTTGTCTTAAGGGGACAGGAAGTCAAATGAACAAGTGCAGGCGTGTCCTCCCCTGGAAGGACCACGTTACAGCTTAGGTTGGGCCACCTGTCACTGGGGAAGTCCCCATTTCTCAGGGACATGGTGTGTACAAAGGCAGTGACCCAGACTCCAGAACACTGGACTCTGGGCCTCAGGGCTGCGGTGTTTTGAGCTCATCTCATGAGATGAGGGGCAAAGTTCAAAATTTATAACACATCCATTTATCCAGGAGAGTAGTATTTTTAAAGAGTCAGTTTTTAAACATAGTTGAGAAAAAAGAATGATTTGAAGAGTTAACAATAAGATTATCTGTGTGTTTAGTTTCTGGTATCTTTAGGAGGAGGATGGGAGCTTCCCAGTGGTGTTAGTGGTAAAGAACCCTCCTGCCAATGCAGGAGACACAAGGGACATGGGTTCCATCCCTGGGTCGGGAAGATCCTCTGGAGGAGGAAATGGGAACCCGCTCCAGTATCCTTGCCTGGAGAATCCTATGGACAGAGGAATCTAGCAGGCTACAGTCCTTGGGGTCACAAAGAGTCAGACATGACTGAAGTGACTTGGCACACAGGCACATCTTTAGGAGATAAAAGGAAACAGAGCCATACCTCTTCAATGGTTGAGCCGTGTTGTTAATCATCTTAAAAAATATACATTGAATACTTGTCTAAAAATACAACTGCATGGGACTTTTTTGCTTGTTTTAAGGTTTGGTGCGTACAAACCGAAATTGATTTTTAAATTAATGTTTTGTCTCATGTTCATACACAGAAAGGTACGTACAAGCAGCATTTTGGAGAAAGTCAAAGAGAATGTCAGTAATGGACAGAGACAAGAAGCAGTGTTTGTATAGCTGTGGATGGTTTATAATGCGGTTTACATGCAGTGGTCAGTATGTATACAGCAAATATTACTACTGCTTCCGCTTGCCATGAAGAAACTTAAAACCAGGGAGTTTAAATCATCTAAACAAAAAGACAGAAAGACTTAAACACAGAGAGAAAGAGCAGAGGGAGCAGACAAACGTGTCTGGAAGGTGGGCTGCTTGATGTTCGGACAAGCTGCCCTTTCACCCCATGGTCACCTAACAAGGGGCAGGGGCCATCCTGCAGGGGCCCTCGTTCAGATGAGCCCCCGTGCAGGGTCAGCCGTGTCTGACACCCCAGCCTCACACCCCTTCTGCTGGCTCATCTCAAACGCATGTTTCTGATGTCAGTTGTGTGATGACTGTCAGCCTGGCTATTGCCTGTGAATCTTGAGATTTATAGTTTCCCCACACCAGGGCACGTGCTGAGAAAGCACGCGTCCATTGTATGTGTTAATGGGCAGAACTACAGATGAAAACACCCCATCGCACTGGCTAATCGTGGACCGTAGAAAATGCACACAGAAGCGCACGACTGTCACGGAAGACGTAAGGGAATCGAATGTGAGAGCAGTAATTTTGTTTTCTTCCCCCTTCTACTGCTTGATCTGTGGAGATAATCACTCAGCACAGTTAAGACAGCTAAATCACATTACCAACCTGCTCAGATTTGCCTGGCATATTAACTCCCTCTCGGGACCATGCTCCTGAGATGCCAGGGCCCCTCTCTCTGCAGGGCTATTGACATGTGTTGTTGAGATCGCGGAATGTTTTATTGACTTCATAATTATTCTGTGTGTGGTTAGCTTGGTTTATATCTATGTGCAAGCTTATTTGATGCTCTTTAAAATGTAATACAACTAAATTATGTATGGTTCTCCAAGAGTAGAGAGGGTCTTGGTGAAGAAAGAAGAATTCTGATTCCCATTGTCTTGAATGAGTCATTAAAAGAATAGTGAGTCCCTTCTACATGCTGGATGTTGTATTAAAACATGGCAGACCAGTCCTGCCTTCAGAAAAGTTTATAGTTTGGTAGGGAAGGTGAGCAACTCAAACAAATAATCCGTATTTTCTCCAGAGAGAAATGCTGGGAGGAGGTGCAGACTAGCACAGACGTTTAGCGGCAAGACCAGCCGCTTTCCGATTCAGATTCAGATTCAGGAAGTTTTTAGGAAGGCAGTATTTAGCTAGATCTTGAAGGCTATGTACAATTTTGAGAAGCAGAAAAAAGAGTGAATATGTCCAAGGGAAGGAAAAAAGGGGAAAGGAACTTTTGGTTGGGCAGGGGTGGGGGGATTGTCCTGTGTGATGAATAAATGTATATACAAAGCCAGAGCTCCAGATGGAGGAAGTTGGAGAAAGCCTTGGGGGTGGGGAGGGGGCTGAGAGCCCCTCACCACGAAGGGCAAGGCGTGGCTTACATCTCCTGGAGTCAGAACAACCCGGTCTGGGAGGGAGCTTCTGCTCCTGATGGAAACCTCAGCCTGCTGATCTGAGAAGTGGGTTAAGATGGCGTGCCTCTCAGAGGGTGGTTGAGAGAACAAGAAAACAAACGTGAGGGTGCATTCACTTTCCAGTATCCAGAAAGTGGTGGCTGAGTGTGAACTGTGTTTATTAAAGACAAATAGAGTCGTGATCACGAAAAACTCAGTTGGGAGGAGAGATGGGTGTGACGGAGGGATGGCATGGAGAGCTGGAGGAATGAGAGGAGAAGAAACTGGGACCCGTGAGGAACACAGAGGAGAAGCCATCCTGGGAGGAGCACAGAGGGCGCACGGGCTCCTTGGGGCCAGGACACGGAGCATCCCAGAGGGCATCGCTCAGGAACGTCGGCTGTGGGCGGGAGGGCCAGGCGGTGGCGGACAGAGGAAATTTACTTAGATTTGTCATTCTGAAAGGGCTTGTAAGAAGCTAGCCTTTATAGACATAGGAGAAGAAGAGTGAATTGTAAACAGGTTCTGTGGAGAAGGCTGAGCGCCGAAGAATTGATGCTTTTGAACTGTGGTGTTGGAGAAGACTCTTGAGAGTCCCTTGGACTGCAAGGAGATCCAACCAGTCCATTCTGAAGGAGATCAGCCCTGGGATTTCTTTGGAGGGAATGATGCTAAAGCTGAAATTCCAATACTTTGGCCACCTCATGCAAAGAGTTGACTCATTGGAAAAGACTCTGATGCTGGGAGGGATTGGGGGCAGGAGGAGAAGGGGATGACAGAGGATGAGATGGCTGGATGGCATCACTGACTCGATGGATGTGAGTCTGAGTGAACTCCGGGAGTTGGTGATGGACAGGGAGGCCTGGCGTGCTGCGATTCATGGGGTCGCAAAGAGTTGGACATGACTGAGCGACTGATCTGATCTGATAGGAGTGAGTTGGTGGCAGGGAAGGAGACAGGAGGCTTGAGAACTTGGGTCGTTGGTGATAGACAGACAAACCGCAGAATGAAGTGGTGGAGATGGCAAGTCTGCGGGTAGGGTCTGTGATGAAGGGTGCCCCAGGGGGTGAGCACAGTGGGAAAGGCAGCCGGACCAGTCCAGGAGGAGGGTGGTCCAACCAGAAGGTGCAGACGGGAGGAGGGGTGGTGAGGCCAGGACGGGGCGGTTAGGGAGCAGGGACCCAGGAAGAGGGGCCTTCGGGGAAGGACGAGGGCAAGTCTCAGGAGAAGAACTCTGAGAAACAGGGAGTTGCACCCACTTGTGGGTGCACTGGGCAGGCCCCGAAAATCTGAGTTATAGTCTTGGAGGCTTGACCGCCCTCCTGGCCTCATGCACCACTCTCCATCTCAGACATCGTGCTCTCACTGGAAGCACAGAATCTGAATCATCTTCAAGGTCCTTTCTAACGTGAACTTGCTGTGCTTCTCGCTGGACGATGTCTCGTTTTCCTATAACTCTGGCTGGAGTGAGGGTTGTTTTACACAGTTTTCACTTTTACTTAATGCTGCAGTTGAGTAAGTATTGACTTGATGTGTAGGGGTAGAGGTCTGTGATGTCGAATTTATGACTTGGATGTTCAAAGTAAGCAATTTCAAATTCACAACATTAGAGAGGCAGGCCGCGGTCAGGAAGGTCCCCTGGCCTCCGCGAGGCTGCGGGCCTCTCTTGCCCGGCCCTGCCTTCGTCAGGTGCTGGGTGCTCTGGGCCACCTGCCTGCCTTCAGAGTTCCCAGCTGCCCCCAGGCTGTGGGGATGGGGAGCCCCAGGCTGGCAGGAGGGGTGCCCAGGAGTGTGCCTGAAAGTAGGTGTCTTCTTGAGAAATCTCTGGGCCTGTAGGTCACACCCACTTTGTCACAGACCGTGCTGTGTTTCCAGAGTCACATCCTGACAGAGTAACTGGGGAGCTGGTGAGGGAGTGGACGGGAGAGAGGGTGCCTGAGCTGCTCTCCATGTGCTGAGGTCTTTCAGCACCGCTGGGAGGGTGGTCCCTGGGGACAGAGGCACTGGCCAGCCTCTGGGAGAGTCAGGACTCCACCAGCAGCCATTGTGGTGCCAGTTTTCCCAAAAAGTCTCTAATATAAAATACTTTTCTTAGGGAGAATTTAAGGATCCATAATGGAGAAGGACATGACAACCCATTCCAGTATTCTTGCCTGGAGAATCCCAGGGACAGGGGAGCCTGGTGGGCTGTCGTCTATGGGGTCGCACAGCGTCAGACACGACTGAAGCGACTTAGCAGCAGCAGCAGCAGCAAGAATCCATAAAGCAAAGAAGATGACCAATTCTACCAGCAAAACGTCAACTGTCCACGTCTTACCGCAAGATCCTCCCCCTCACCATTTCTGAGTGTAGATTTTGGTAGGTTTTGTCATTAGAATCCTGCCATATTCATTCTTTTATTTCTCATTTTGTTGCTGACACACTCAGTTTCCGACATCATCTGCAGCTATGTGCCCTCAGCAGAACTCACCGCTCAGCGGTGGGTGAGCTCCCACCGAGGATGGGAAACTTAGAGGGTATTCCTAGCTCTGTGAGGTGGTGCCGTCTGGGGGCGGGCCTGTGTAGGGGGTGGGGCCTGCATGGGCGGGGCCTTGCAGGGGGCGGCATGTGGGCCCAGAGGGCTGAGCTTCTGTCAAAACTTCCACAGCACAGACCTAGCAGCCGGCAGACTGAAATTGGCTCTTGCACATTCAATCAAAGTCAATTAAAAATGAGTTGATCTGAGAAACAGGAAAGCACCTAAAAATGAAGAGCCACGTGACTTAGGTGTACATGTAGGTCCTGCAGATGTAGGTGAACCAGCAGAAAAGCCCCTGCAGAAACAACTGGAGGAGGGCAAGCCAGTTCTGGGTTCTCCATTGCCTCAGCTGTCTAAACACTTAGTAAACGAAATCGATGGGTCTTAACCATGGAGTCGATGTCTGGATGGACCGACACATCGAAGCCCAGCAAGAGGCTGGGTTTCATACCAGGCCGCAGAGAACCTCAATGATTCTGCAGAGAACGGCCCAGTCGGAATCTTGTCCTCCCTGTAGCAATGTAGTCAAGTTTTCATGAAAATAAGATTATCATATGCACTTGGGGTAAGCAGTTGCGTGTGCGCTCAGTTGTATCCGACTCTTTATGACCTCATGGACTGTAGTCTGCTAGGCTCCTCTGTCCATGATATTTCCCTGGCAAGAATACTGGAGTGGGTTGCCATTTCCTCCTCTAGGGGATCCTCCCTAGAGGGAAGACATGCGTGGGTGATCCATGCAGTCTCAAGAGCCTTATATCAGCAAAAGCACGGCCAGCTTTGTCCAACAGGAACAGAGAGCGTATGAAATGAAAGAAGCCTGGACAGACAGGATGCAGACTAATACAGCTACTCAGGAGAAAGTAGGTGCTATCTTTTGTGAGAAAAGAAAAAGGGATCGAACCTATGTCTCCTGATTCTTTACCACTGAGCCACCTGGGAAGCCCGATATATAATGTTATTTGTAATAATTGATAACGATGGACTCTTATGCCCAGACTACTTAGAGAATAACTCAAAATCTTTGCCTTGAAAATGAGGTGCTGCTGTGACAAACCCCTGAAACTGTGGTAGTGGACTTAGAATCAGACAGTGTAGGGGAGGTTGGAGGACTGGTGGGGAGGCATACTGGAACGATGGGTTCTAGGTGTGCTGAGCAGACTATCTGTAGAAATAGGAGCTCTGAGGATGTAGCCAGTAGGGACTCCCAGATTGCCTGCAGAAATCTGAACGGAGGAGGCTGTCCATGAGGGCTCGGAAGGAGCTCAGGGAGGAAGGGAGAACCTCGTCACACAGGGGCCAAAGCCCAGTGGAACTGTGTCCTGCAGGTACGTAACAAGTAGAATCATAAAACTAGACATTCAGCTGAAGAGACTTCCAGGCAAAGTGTACAGCAGTAAAATGCAACAGGGAAAAGATAAATTGAGGGGAGAACTGTTTACTAAAAGGATGGTTTGGGCCTGTTTACTAAAAGGATGATTGTCAGCCAATCTAGATTACAAAACACACCAAATTAAGAGATGCACACACAGAAGACTGTTCTAGAGGAAAGCCAAGGGTGGGGCTAGACCATCTGTCAATACCTTAGAAAGATCAAAAGGGCGGAGTAGGTAGTCACACAGCAGGCTTTTTGAAGAGATTCAGGGTGTGACATAGAGAGCCCTTCAGTCAAACCGGAGAACAGCCAGCTGACTGCATTGTCCCTCAGGCATCTCAGCAAGAGCCCAGGATCGGATGGTGCTGTGCAGGAAACTCGGTGGACGACCCTCTGGCCTAATGGACCAAGTCCCGGTGACATACATGGGTGATCCATGGAGTCTCAAGAATCTTATATCAGCAAAAGCACTGCCAGCTTTGTCCAGGAGGAACAGAGAACGTATGAAATGAAAGAAGGCTGGACAGACAGGATGCAGACTAATACAGCTACTCAGTGCTTTCGTCTGTGAGAAAAGAAAAAGAACTCAGAATGCAGACCCCTAAGAGGCAGAGGGCTGATTCCAGACCTCACAGGCTAGTGAGTTTTGAAATTTCTTGGGATCAGTGACTTTTTTTTACCTTCCTTTTCTTCCTTTTGAACCAAAATGTCTATAACTTGTACCTGATCCTCATCACATCATAGTATTTTGAGGGTCAGTAACTTTTTTTCTAGTTTCACAGGTCCACAAATAGGGAGGAATTTCCCCCCAAGATGGATCATACACAGATTCCCACCCATATCTGATTTAGATTATGATAGTGGTAAAGAATCAGTCTGCAATGCAGGAGACTGCCTGCAATGCAGAGACGCAGATTCCATCCCTGGGAAGGGAAATCCCTGAAGAAGGAAATGACAACCCGATCCAGTATTCTTGCCTGGAAATTCCATGGACAGAGGAGCCTGGAGGGCTACAGTCCATGAGATTGCAAGAGTTGGACATGACTTAGCGACTAAAGCATCACCACCAATGGAAAACTAATACAATGTTTTAGGAAAGAAAATACAACATATGATCCACAACTGCCACTTTGTTCCACAGACATTCAGCAGATTTTGCTGTACGCTTATTTATTCAAAACCTTGTACTTAAATACACAGCTCTGTTATTTATTTATAGGTAGTAGTTGCCACTATGGCTTTTAAAGGCCAATATAAATGCAAATCCAACACGACAATCTTTATGAAGTTTCATTTTCTTTTCAGAATAAAAATGAGAATCATGATAATTCTTCCCATAAAAGATTATGTCATAATCCTACATTTTACTAAAGTTATTCTTATCACCAATTAGCAGAGAGTCATTTACATATAAATTTTAGACTAGTATAATCTCATGGGAGCTTTGGGAGGTGAAATGAATCAGGCAGTATTATCTCATTGTGTAAAAGAAGATGCTTAGAGGAGAGAAAGGTTTTCCTAAGGAAACATCGGGAGTTAGTGACAGGCTTGGGAGCAGAACACAAGTTTGCTGAGCTTGAATTTTTGCCTGCGTATCAGCTATCACCAAATTTTCCTCTCATGACCTTGACTGACATTGTGACTGGTCCCCATCCTCCAGGGAATCGGCACCGAAACGCTGGAAATTTTTCATTATACAGAACAACTCCATTAGGTCCTAAAACAATAAAACTCTAGAGTTATTATATTATACTGTACCCTCAAATGGCATAATTACAAACCAATCCCTAATTTGAGAATTCCAGTGAGTTCAAAGGGGTCAAGTGTTTAATTGAAATGGAATATTTAAACTAAATTGCTAGCGCACTGCTTCAATATTATTGAAGTACTAATAAATACATTAAAAGACTGTTAGCAGAAGTACTTCCTGCTGAAGAATGATCATCCCAGGAAGACCATTAGCTCATTTTGTAATATACAGAGAACGTTGTTTTTAGCTAATTAAATGCCATGCATTTTTGATAGCACTTAACAATATGTGGTTAATTATTATTATGCAGGGTTTGTTCTATAGCATTAATTATGATGAACTCATTTGGCTTTTATAAGGATGGGAAATGTGTTGGTTTGGGAGGTACAGCACTTAGGGTGTTTTATTGTAATTTAGATGTAAATTAATAAACTTTGGAACTTGATATGAAAGACAAAGAGTTTTGCAAAGAGGGTCTACCACTGAGACAAAATAATGGTGAAGGACAGAATCTTTGTAGGTTTGACAATCTTTATAAAACTGAGTTTATTCTACATTAAAAAGCTTCATCTTTATGCAAGTTACTTACTATAAGAAACGCATAAATGAATGGAATCTCAGTACCTGGCTCAAGGACCCTGTTCATGGAGTAATTTGAAGAATTTTGACCCCTTAATCGTGCTCTCATGGCTTAGTCACCTTGGTCCTTGGCTCCTCCATCTCCAGGCTGTCTCAGGGTGCCCTCTGCCCATCAGCGCTGTTTCCCACTATTTCCCTGCCGAGGTGTCAGAACACACTGTGTCGGACCCAGACCCACACCCTGACTCGGGGTGTCCAAGTGGGCCTGGACAGTGTACTTTCCCAAGTGGCCGGGTGCCTGGACTGATGGGGGCTGGGGAGTGATGGCAGATCACTTTTCAGGGTGATAAGGATGTCCCCAACTCAGGCTGCTGGTACCTGTGTGCCTTCATAAGTTTAGTAAAAGTCACTGACCTGGACGCTTAGAAGGTGCACAGGTGGTGGTTTGTAAGCTTCCTCTGGGCACAGGGGTTAGACGAAGCCGTAGAAGAGGGGCCCACGTCATGAGTGGCTTCCTGCCGGGCGGAGTCCACACAGCGCTTCAGACCTGCCAGGACATGCATGGCAGTCAGATGACAGGACCGTGGGGCTGCAGGCAGACGCACCTGTGCTGATACCAACCAGCTGCAGGTGGAAAGGCACATGATTCACCCTGGCCTCCTCTGTGCACCTTTCACACGTTGCACACGTGTCCCTGAAGGCTAGCATTTCCGGCCACATGCAGGGCACACGTCTCAGCCTAACGGTGCCTGGACGCTCAGTAGTGCCTCCCTCTCAGGAGTCTGGGGAGGGGCCAGCTCGCCGCCCCTGCCCAGCCATGTGAGTGGCCACACCAGTGCAGGCCCTCCATCTGAAGGAACCACGTCTCTGCAGGCCCCCACCTCCTGGGAGAAGCGAGCTCTCATGGCTGGAGGACGTGTGGCCTGCTCCCAGATTCCTGACTCTGTGTCTCCGTCTGCATCTCAGGAACCTGCCACACCAGTGTGAGGCTCCCGGGGCCACAAGGGGCTTTTGTGGGGGAGAGAGGGGGCTTGAGGTTCCCAGGGTCACCTCTGAATGTCCTAACTCCCAGTGATTTTAATAAAGTGTTCTAGAAGCTGTGCTATATGGTCACAGGAGGGTCATTTATTAGAAGGAAGAAGACTTGCTTTAGCTAAAAAAACAAAACGATGTCTTTTGTGGCCTTTGGTCTGAGGTGGTGGTCTCTGCAGTAACTCGGTGTGTTTGGACAGGAGCGGGGGTTGAAGCAGGGGCAGGAAGGGTCTCCAGCACCCTGGCCTGCCCAGGCTGCAGCCCCTGCCCCAGTGGAGCCGTTGGGGGGAGAGGTCCCGCCACCCGGGTCCTGTGCTTCCACTTTCTCATTCGCAGCCCTGCCGCCCACCCTTTAAACGTCCCTCTGAGAATTTCTGGGCAAGGGTTGCTGGCCCCATTTCACCGATTTGGTACAAAGGCTGGGTGGGCTGCACTTGAAGGTTACAGTCAGGGTCAGGACAAGGTTCAGGACAGGGAGCAGCGGCGGCGGCCGGGGCATCTGGAGGGCCCGGCCCCCACGTCCCCTCACCTGCAGGAGGGGGAGCTGCAGATAAACAAGACTGCACAAGGAGGAGCACTCAGCGTGGAGCCACTCCTCAGCCATCCAGCCCCTCCCCGCCTCTCAGAGACCTTCTCATTTCCTCTCAGTTGTGTGTATTTCTAAGTGACTTTAAGGCAGAACAAATGAAGAAAAGAAGGGTGATGTCTAGGGTATGAGGGGAGGACTGCCATCACAGGTGCACCTGGGAAGGGAAAGTCAGCTGGGAAAGGAAAGTCACCTGGGAAGGGAAAGTCCACTGGGGAAGGGAAACTCAGCTGGGAAGGGAAAGTCATGTGGGGAAGGAAAGGGAAAGTCCCCTGGGAAGGGAAAGTCATGTGGGGAAGGAAAGGGAAAGTCACATGGGGAAGGGAAAGTCACCTGGGAAGGGAAAGTCACCTGGGAAAGGAAAGTTACCTGGGAAGGGAAAGTCACGTGGGGAAGGGAAACTCAGCTGGGAAGGGAAAGTCATGTGGGGAAGGGAAAGTCACCTGGGAAGGGGAAGTCACCTGGGAAGGGAAAGTCACCTGGGAGGGAAAAGTCACCTGGGAAGGGAAAGTCACGTGGGAAGGGAAAGTCAAGTGGGGAAAGGAAGGGAAAAGTCAGCTGGGAAGGGAAAGTCATCTGAGGAAGGGACAGTCACCAGGGAAGGGAAAGTCAGTGGGCTTGCAGTCTGACCTCCTATCCACCTGATTGCACCAGTTCCTGATCTCGTGACCTTGGAAGCCGCTCTGTCTCTCTGCCTGCGAGTGTCCCTGAGGATGGAGCGTGGTCAGTGTGAACTCCTGGGTAACGCGTGGAGGGCAGGCGCCGCCATGGGAGCGGTCGCGCCCCTTAGCGGGGCTTCCCACAGTCACCCCTCAGCCCCCTTCCTTCCCACGTCCTGGCGCGTTCAGGCTGCTGTGCGAACGCGGCAGTGAGGCGGGCTCCTCTCCTCTGGGCGCGTAAATTGGTTTTGCTCTGTGTTAACCCGGTGCTCAGCAGCCGCACTTCAGTCAAATGGGAGCGGCGCTCACACAGCTTCTGTGCGTGAAGACGGCAGCCTGATGCTCGGGAACATCACAGAAAGTTCTTCCTCGGTACCCCGTATGGTTGGAAGAAATTAATGCCGTGAGACAGCGGCACAGGTACACGGCAGCGCGCGGCAGAAATGAACATCAGCTGGGAAACACGATCGTTCAATCGTCTGACACAGTTGGAAATTTCCATTCATTGATAAGCTCTTCAAATAAACAGAAGAATCAGGTTTTTACTGTGTCTGATAATGTGTTGTTGTTTCTCAAATTCAGGTTCACTTCTCAACTATTAATAGCTAACTCAGACCCATCCCCTCTAGTGCTAATTACCAGCAGAGAAAGGAGGGAGAAAACTAATTTAGACGAGTGTATTAGTCTTGCTAAATACGTTAGGAGAACAAAGGCGGCTCCTGCAAATGTTCTGCAAAATGTCGAGTGTTGTTCTCACCTCTGTCTGCTCTGTAGGTGTGGACGGGAAAGAGCAAAGTATGCTTATTTTAAAAGATGCTTAAAATTATAATTACTATATATAATAAAATTTCTATACTAGAGCTAGAATGGCAATTAAGAGTACATTCTTCTGAACGTTTCAAGAAAAAAAAATCACGCGAGTTACACTGTAATTGTTTTCATAGAGAGAGTGATACAAGATATTAAGATAAAGCTATAAATATCGCTTGAGATTTGAGGTTCCCATTTGTGATGGATGTGAAGCACTACAAAAACGCCAAGGGCTTGGTGTGATGACTTTCTGAGTGAGAACTCTTTTCCTTATTTTACTCTTTCCCAGAATGTATCGGCCAGAAGCCACTTTGTCGCTGTGGCCTGAAAATATGCAAACACGTTTAGACGTCAACCAGCGTATTTTTCAGATTTAAGCAAAACTTGCTGAGACATAGACACAATTTCATACCCTTTGGCGTTTGAATAAAAAGCGTCAGTGATCACAGAGGCATTTACATTTTCTGTTTTTGTTGCTTTGAAATAACAATTCACAGCACCGCTTTGTGGGCTTCGGGATGGGAGCTCAGGGGAAAGATTACACAACAGCATCTCAGAGTCGCCACTCTGAGCCCATGGATTTCAGGCTGCAGAGGGAACCAATGGCCTCAGTTATCACAGCGCTAGTGTGGAAAGTACCTCTGTTTACAGTATACTGCTTGCTGTGAATGATCAGAAGTGGAGGAGGCAGTGTGAGAGGCCATAGCAGACGTTTGGGCTGAGGGCAGAGGACAGAAGCCAGATTCTGATGGGAAGAAATGAGCCAGGCCAGGCCCCCATGGACACTCTCCAGGTATGCTCTGCTCCTCATGTCCACCCAACGGTGCCACGTGTTACACGTCCTTTAGGAATTTCTCAACTAACAAAAAGATGTACCGGAAATTACTTATAAATGATTCCCCCTGAAATGTCACCTTACCTGATTATATATTAAAGTCCAGTCTTCCCATTACTTTGGTGGCTCAGATGATAAAGAATCTGCCTATTAATGCAGGAGACCTGGGTTTGATACCTGGGTGGGGAAGATCCCCTGGAGAAGGGAATGGCTACCCACTCCAGTACTCTTGCCTGGAGAATTTCATGGACAGAGGAGCCTGGTGGGCTACAGTTCGTGGGGTCACGAAGAGTCAGACATGACTGAACAACTTAACACTTCACTTTTCCTATTGCTTTAGTGTTTTTTCACAGATAAAAGAAAAATAACAAGAGAAACTATCTCAGACTCTATAAAAGTAGTTGTTAGAATCATACGAATTAATACATGAAAACACTTAAATACTGTCTGGTTTTAGTACATGTTATTTAGATATTAGTCATCTTCATCACCAGAACTATCATCACCCAGATAGAATATGACTCAGAAAATAGGCACTGCCTTACTACCATCTTTAGAAATGAGCCTATTTTTTCCATCAAAATGTTAACTGAAGTTTACTGCATTTTTCATCATTTATTTCTTTGGCTTTCCTAATAAATACCCAAGAAAAACTAGTTGTTTGAGGAAACTCAATGTAGCACTTGAGAAAAATGCCGATTAAAGACATTTTCTATCAAGACTGAGAGGTCATTCAAGCTGTGAAGGTGGGGCTGGTGCATGAAACCCAGGGGATTCTCCGTCCTGCTGCCCTGGGTGTTGGGCAGCTTGCTTTTCTGAACAGAACAGGTGAAATAAAGGTCACAGTTTGAGCTGACAGGTTCGCCCCCTGCCTGGAAGTCCCACCTGCAGAGCTATAAAGCTCGGGGACTGACAGATTGACCTCACTGGATCACTGAAACTCAAAGATCCCTGGGACTTGGCACACACGTATCTGCTGGTGTCCCTCCTCCCTCCAAGGCCTGCTGCTCCTGGGTCCTTCCAAGCCTCGTCCCAGCCTCTGACCATTTGCGGGCAGTCCTCAGTGTTGCTTGGTTTGCAGCTCCTGACTCCAACCTCTGCTTCCATCACAATCGGCTCTCACCCTGTGTCTTCCATGAGGATACCAGTCATGTTGGATCAGGCGTCCCCACTCCATCGTGACCTCATCTTAACTGATTATATCTGCCACAACCCTATTACCAAAGAAGGTCACATCCTGGGGTTTGGGGGGTTACGACTTTGACCGATTTCTTTTGGGGCACAATTCAACCCATAAAACATAGGAAACTGTAATTAGCTCTCACATGAATGGCTAAACCTTCACTAAGGAAAGTCACCCCAGTATTTTTTTCTGAAGTGCCATCAGCTTAGTGTCCATACAGGCAAATCATGGGTTGGCTTAAGAGCTGGTTGTTGTTGTTGTTCGGTTGCTAAGTTGTGTCTAACTCCTTGTGACCCCATAGACGGCAGCTCACCAGGCTTTCTTGTCCATCACGAACTCCTGAAGCTTGCTCAAACTCATGTCCATCGAGGTGGTGACGCCATCCAGCCATCTCATCCTCTGCCGTCCCCTTCTCCTCCTGCCCTCAATCTTTCCCAGTATTAGGGTCTTTTCCTGTGAGTCAGCTCTTCACCTCAGGTAGCCAAAGATCTGGAACTTCAGCTTCAGCATCAGTCCTTCCAATGAATATTCAGGGTTGATTTCCTTTAGGATTGACTGGTTAACAGAAAACCAATCATGTATCTTTTCTCTGAGAAAGAAAACAGCAAAGAAAGAAGTAAACTGGGACAGGCAGGTGTTTGGAAAGCATGCCTGATATATAAAGAGTGTTTCTGGGAAATGAAAACATGGTCAGTTGTTGGAGAGAAGATGTGTGGAGCATACCTTCCAGCTTTGGAAGGACACACTTGCAGAGAGGAAGTAGACTCATTTTCAGGGGGCAGGCAGCAGGGAGCAGGACAAGCCTTACGGCTGAAGGTGGAGGCTTTGCTGACATCAGAGCTCACTGGGAACTTTGGTGGTCCAGCGTTTAAGACCCTCCCTTCTGACGCAAGGGGGCAGGCTTGGTCCTCTTCACTTTGTCTGGGTCCCCAGTGCTGCATGCAAATCCAGGAGGAGTCAAACTTGTATCAAACCTGAGGCGTTGTCCTCTGTCCTGGCTCTGTGGTTGTTTCATCACCTAGTCTGAGGGCCTGGGGGATTCCTCCCGGCCTCGCCCTGGCCCCTAAAGTTCACTCCCTGCTTGCTCTCTTCCCTCTTCTGTGGCCTTCACTCAGGAACTTCACTCTGTGGCCTTCTGTCTGATCCTTCGCTCTGGAACTTCACCCTGTGGTCTTCACTCTGTGGCCTTGACTCTAGACCTTCACTCAGGACCTTCACTCTAGACCTTCACTCAGGACCTTCACTCTAGACCTTCACCCTGTGGCCTTCACTCTGGACCTTCACTCTGGACCTTCACTCTAGACCTTCACTCGGTGGCCTTCACTCTGGACCTTCACTCTAGACCTTCACTCAGGACCTTCACTCTAGACCTTTACTCTGTGGCCTTCACTCTAGACGTTCACTCTGTGGGCTTCACTCTGTGGGCTTCACTCTGGACCTTCACTCTGGACCCTCACTCTGTGGCCTCCACTCTGTGGCCTTCACTCTGTGGCCTCCACTCTGTGGCCTTCACTCTAGACGTTCACTCTGGCTTTCACTCTGTGGGCTTCACTCTGGACCTTCACTCTGTGGGCTTCACTCTGGACCCTCACTCTGTGGGCTTCACTCTGGACCTTCACTCTGTGGGCTTCACTCTGGACCCTCACTCTGTGGTCTTCACTCTGGACCTTCACTCTGGACCCTCACTCTGTGGGCTTCACTCTGGACCTTCACTCTGTGGCCTTCACTCTGTGGCCTTCACACTGTGGCCTCCACTCTGTGGCCTTCACTCTAGACGTTCACTCTGGCTTTCACTCTGTGGGCTTCACTCTGGACCTTCACTCTGTGGGCTTCACTCTGGACCCTCACTCTGTGGGCTTCACTCTGGACCTTCACTCTGTGGGCTTCACTCTGGACCCTCACTCTGTGGGCTTCACTCTGGACCTTCACTCTGTGGGCTTCACTCTGGACCCTCACTCTGTGGGCTTCACTCTGGACCTTCACTCTGTGGGCTTCACTCTGGACCCTCACTCTGTGGGCTTCACTCTGGACCTTCACTCTGGACCCTCACTCTGTGGGCTTCACTCTGGACCTCCATTCTGGACCTTCACTCTAGACCTACACTCAGGACCTTCACTCTAGACCTTCACTCTGTGGCCTTCACTCTGGACCTTCACTCTGTGGCCTTCACTCTGTGGCCTTCTCTCTGTGGCCACCACAAATCCCTGTGTCTCTCAGCAGCTAACACAGAAATACTCTAAAAACGAGACCTCTATATGTGTAGCCTGTTGGTGAAATGAAAACTCTGTATGCCTTTGGGGACAGACCCCTAGGCCCATGGTGGCTCGGCATGTGGTGTAGGGCACCCCACAGCCTGAGTGGACACCTGGCACTTGCCCTGGTTGCTGCCCTCACCCTGGTCGCTGCTCCACCCTGGACATCTGACCTTGGCAAAGCCTAGTCTTCCGCAGACAAGACTGTCCAACCTGGCCTGGGTTTGGTATTCATTCACACTCTGGCCCCATCAGTACCCTTCTGCCCTCATGATTTCAGATTCCCACTATTGTGTCCTGGTTGGAGGAAGTGACTCCTTTTAGCTTTAAAAGTTTTGTTGCTGAAGAGAAGCCACACAAGTATATAACTTAGAACATTCTGTCTTTATTATCCAATCATAAAACATCTTGTATGGCTTGTTTGAGTTGGCAGCAAAAAATATATTCTTTTTCCTGAGTATTGGGGCATTATATCTGTTTACCATATAATCCTGCTCAGATAATCCAACCACTTCTTTTTAATTGTCAGACAGAAAATATGAATGACATTATTCCCTTTTATCTGCTGGCACGACAGAGAATCAGAAGGTTTTTTTTTTTCTTCCCTCTTAGGAAAACACAGTGTCTGTAGATTATCTCGTAGGAGACGCTTGCATTGTTTTCACAGCTCCTTAATTTTCATACGTTGGAAATACTTTTCCCCAGCCACCTTACCTTTTTTTTTTTTTTTTTTGTATGAGCCTGTTTATAGGTAGACACTTGAAGCTATATCTACAATTGCAATCATTAGTATCTAGCGCTTCATAAATATCCCTTTAAGATGCTATTTGATACCTTCCATAGACTTGGAGGAAACAGGCTGGATAGTCCTGTTTCCAGAGCAGGTAAATGTATTACAATAAATTTGCTTTCTCTGTGCTGTGGAATTGGAAACCTATAAGACGTTGAATAAGAAAACTGATACCACTGCTTATCTGTCCGAAAGCTAGTGGTGTTAGGAAGCCCAGTAATTGAAAAATGGATAGCATTGATATTTGAACCTTTTTATATAACCTTTGAAGTGTAAGCCTTTTGGGGAATAAATTGCTTTCTGTAACAAGAACAATGTCAGATCCCATATTTAGAAACCGTGCACTTAATTCATTTTCAGACGGAGAAACTCATGTTGTCTTGTTGGGAAAAACATTGCAAAATGGATTAAGCTTCACCCTGGAGAGATGATAACCCAATATAAATAACTGTGGGCTGATCTTTATTAGTTACTGAGCAAATATTGCCGAACCGGACAGGCGACCTTCAGTGGTGATTGATCTGGGATAAGTCATCAGCTACCTGGTCTTTGGAGGGTAACTTTGGGGCATTTTGGGAACTTTAGTCTCTTCTTATTTGAGGGGATATGATGAAGCTAATGGTCGGGAACAGTAAATTCATCTTATTTAACGGTAAGGATTAGCACTCACGCTGGGTAGGGTAATGACACCCACCTCCAGGGTGGGCAAAGGGCCCGGTGTTGGGGGAACTGCAGGAGCGAGGCACTCACTTGGCTGAGAACCCGCCCCTGATAAGCCTCTCGCACCCAGGGCATCCATCTGAGCTCTACATCTCAGTGGTTCTGTGATGATGAATAATTCACCCAATGTGCCTCAGGTAACTGCACCGTCAGCTCAGAAAGAAGGAAGGGGTGGGGAGGGGTCAGTTATGTCCACGGTATACTGAAAAGCCTATCAATTCAAAGCGGAAGGAAGATCAGTCAGAGAGATTATTTGTTATCATAAAAGTAAAAAAATGAAAAGGAAACAGTTACGGACTCAGATGGCAAAAGAATTCACCTGCAATGCAGGAGACCCGGGTTTGATCCCTGGGTCGGGAAGATCTCCTGGAGGAGGAAGCAGCTACCCACTGCAGTATTTTTGCCTGGAGAATCCCGTGGACAGAGGAGCCTGATGGGCTACAGTACATGGGGTCACAAAGAGTCGGACACAACTGAGTGACTAACACCTTCACTTTCTTTATACTTCATTTAGAGCTCCACAGTTGTTACCTGAAAACTTTCCTTCTGTCCCAGGGTCCCTTCCAGGACCCCACAGGACATTCGGTCATCACAGCTCCTCAGGCTCCTCTGGGCTGACACAGGTTCTCAGGTTTCCTCGAGTTTGATGACCTTGATGGTTTTGAAAGGGAGCAGCCAGAGTGTCTGTGGAATGTCCTCTGTTGGGATATACTTGCTGGTTCCCTTATGATGAGACAGAGTTCAGATGCCCTGTTCTCACCTCACATCATGTTGACATTCCCAACATGAAGTCCCCGTTGGCCCTGGCATTAGTCACCTGGCTGTGGCGTCTGTCAGGTTTCCAGCTGTAAAGCCACCTCAATTCTTCCTTATTTTCGTGTTGTGTTCTTTGGAAGGAAGTCATGTGTTGCCCGCATGGGTGATGAGGAAGTCAGTCTCCAGGTCCCTGAGGAGAGAGCCCCTGCATAACTTATCTGGGAATTTGCTCCAATGCCTCTGTCCTCCCTGCTCCTCTGGTCAGTCACTTGTTTTTATCAGGATGGATCCATGAGTATTTAGTACACCCTTGAGGCTCCAGTCCGATATTCTGTTCATCTTGTTACTCGGGTTGCTCCAGCTCTTTCCCTTTGACCCTCTCCCCCAGCATTTTTCAGCTCTTCCTTTCTTCCTGATTCTCCAGCTCATCTCGCCCTAGCCCAACAACCAGCCATCACCCCCAAGACTCAGTTCCTTTTGTTGGAGAACACTATCAGAAACCAAGATCTGCTGCCAGGTGGATAGTTAGGTTTTATTGGAAAGCGTGGAACCAGCACGGAGGTGCCGGGATGGTGGTGTGCTTCTGCCTCGTGTGGGGATGACCTGGTGGCTTTGCTCACTGGCTGTGGGTCAGTTTCTCTGTGGCCCAGCTTCCTTGTTGTTGGGATGGAGACCCCAGAAACACCTGGCTCACAGGGCTGCTGTGAGGATGCAGGAAAAAGCCCTGCTGCTCTCATTGTGGGGGCTGGCCCAGAGCGAGCCCCTAACAGATGCCGGCTTGTCCCGTTGAGTCTTGGCCCCACGCCTGCTCCAGGGGCTCTGCTGCCACCGCTGGCTGTGGGTTGGCAAGTCCCCTCATCTGGTTCTTACCATTCGGCTATTTTTTAGCATCTGCCCAAAGGAGGCACCGGTGGGAGCTCCGAAGCAGGAAGAGGAGAAGGGAGCTTCCTGCCTGCTGTCCCCTGTGGGCAGGGACTGGTCGTGGCCAGGGAAGCACGGGGTGGCAGATACAGAGTCCATAGGAGCATGGTGGTGGGAGATGTTTTCTTTGTCTCGTGATCGGAAATTGCTTCTCTACTGGGTACAAAGTGCTCAGTGGGTAGCAGGTAGAGTCTGTGCAGGGCACCCACATTCTCTGCACCCCTTTCTCTTACAAACATTGTTAACACCCAACAAACCACCTCCCATATCACTTCCCCTGTCTCTCAAATAGCTAGAGAAGTTCTTGTTTCCCTGGCTAATGCATCATCACTGTCATCATTTTTCACTTTATTGCTACTACTAATACATAATTAAGAGAGAAAAGCAGTTCTCGCATCTGTCCACTTCCGCTGGCAGAGTGTCCATCCGGTTTACACATCTTACATGCGGTCCCCAGGGCTGCCTCCCGGCGGGGGGAGAATAATTCTAAATTTTTTGGCTGTTCCCTGATTAGAAGTCACTGAGCAAAACATAAATGGGCAGATCCATTATCCCTTTTATAAAATCAGAGTTGAGCACAAGTTCTTTTATAAGCCAGGTGCTTTTGGAATCAGGAAAGCTGCCCACTGCTGGCTCTGCCTCTGGAGGAAATTGTGGGCTTGAGAAGTCCTCTTGGTTTCTTAGAAAGCATCCTTGCTAACAGACAGGAAATCTTGCCCAGCAGCATTTTCCAGCTATGTGAAGGTCCTTCCAGAAGGAAGAGTGTGTCCTACTCAGAGAAAGACACTGGGCGGGGGAGTAAATATGAGCCACGGCTCATCTTTCTGAGTTTGGCAAAGATCCATGACGTTCCTTCTCTCTTTTTATAACTCTGATATAAATCTCACTGAGGTCTTCCAGATGGTGCTGAGGATAAATTCTACATGAACTCTTTTCTGTGTGTGTTCCAGGCTGTATCGACATCACTATCACAACCAGTTAAAACTTGCCTTTTTAAAAAAATTGCATAGTGCTAAAAAGCTTTGATTTTTAACTTCATTGAGCCTTTTGCCGACTGGTCAAATAAACCCAACATTCCGGTCCCGTCAACTCACAATATTTGTTCCTCAAAACACGTTCCAGGGTTTTCATTTCCTTGAAAAGAAAAGGAAATAACTGTAGCATAAGAAGATGATATGAAGAACCTACTCATTGGAAAAGACCCTGATACTGGGAAAGATTGAAGGGAGGAGGAGAAGGGGGTGACAGACGATGAGATGATTGGGTGGCATCACTAACTCAATGGACATGAGCTTGAGCAAGCTCCGGGAAATGGTGAAGGACGGGGAAGCCTGGTGTGCTGCAGTCCGTGGGGTCTCAAAGAGTCGGACTCGACTTAGTGACTGAACAGCAGCAAACAAGAAGGAGATGATGGATAGATACTCCCTGTTGACCCAGGTTTGAATCCTAGCTCTGTCTCTTGCAGAGGCTTTTTGGAATCCCCTGGTCTTCAACAATGAGGGGGAAGCAGGGTTGGAGTCATGTGTTACATGGGGACTAAACTGATCAGTAATGTACAGATGGGACCCGCCCTGGAGATGGGGTCCTGAGGACATGGTGTCTTAAACAGTCACACTTTGGTTTCCAAATTCCCTGATTTTGTGACTCACATAGTCGCCTTGTGCTCATTTCTACAGCTGAGAAGAGGGTAGATGAGTACCTCCTTCCAGAGTTAAAAATTTTCTGAGATTCTTAAAAAAAAGAAAAAATACAATGAACCCACCTAATTACAGTTTAATCCCATTTTGTTTTCAATTTTTTTTTTTTTATTGAAGTATGATTCAGTGGTAAACAAAATGAAAGAAAGTGAAGTTATGTCTGACTCTTTGTGACCCCATGGACTGTATGTAGCCCACCAGGATCCTCCATCTATGGGATTCTCCAGGCAAGAATCCTGGAGTGGGTTGCTATTCCCTTCTCCAGGGGATCATCCCGACCCAGGGATTGAACCCAGGTCTCCCGCATTGCAGGCAGACTCCTGACCATCTGAGCCACCAGGGAAGCAGTGGTAAAGAATCCAGCTACAATGCAGGAGACACAGGAGATGTGGGTTCAGCCCCTGCGCCAGCAAGATCCCCTGGAGGAGGGCAATGCAACCCACTTCAGTTTTCTTACCTGGAGAATCCCAGGGACAGAGGAGCCTGGTGGGTGTCCATAGTGCTGCAAAGACTCAGACACGACTGAAACAATTTAGCACACCTGTTTTGTTTTCAGTTTTTCTAATTGAAGCATAGTTGATTTACAAAGTTATGTTAATTTCTGCTGTACAGCAAAGTGATTCATCTATATATGTGTATCAATATATACATTCTTTTCCACATTGTTTTCATTATGGTTTATCAGAGGATATTGAGTATAATTCTCTGTGCTATAACAGGACCTTGTCATTTATTCATTCTGTATACAATGATTTATGTTTCTTTATCATCAGATAGTGAGTATTAATTTTTTTCTTTTTTCCTCTGAGTACTGTTGAGATATTTATACACATAACATTGTGTAAGTTTAAAATGTACAAACATGTTGCTTTATACTTTTAAAGTACGAAATGACTATCATCAAAGCATTAGCTACCACAGTTTCTTAGTATTAACGTCTATTGACTATTAATATAGTCCACAAGCTTTTATTAAAATTAGAACTTCTTTTCTATTATATCTTCCCCCATTTTTATTTTTCCAAGATACTATACTTACACATTATATTTTTATTTCTTTGCTGGTGTACTTGTGGACATCAGGAAAAGACCCTGATGCTGGGAAAGATTGAAGGCAAAAGGAGAAGAGGGTAGCAGAAGATGAGATGGTTAGATGACTGAATGGGCATGAACAAACTCCGGGAAATAGTGGAGAACAGGGAAGCCTGGCATGCTTCAGTCCATGGGGTCACAGAGTTGGACATGACTTAGCGACTGAACAGCAAGTACTATAAATATTTAAGAAGCATTCTTGACCAATTCTAAGCATTAGCAATATCTCTACTTCCTCTCATCCATAAGAATCCTTAGAATTCTTTAACTCTGATCACCCCTCTGACAGTAAATCTTATTATTGTCTAGTATTTTAGTTCTTACACTCTCATATTAGTCATCATTGTTGCACAGTGTTTTATATAGGTAGAGGTTACTAAGATAAACCCATTTGTTTATGAATATTTTTGCCCACTATTCTTTCTTTTTAAGCCACCCTGTTTTATTTCTTTGGAATCAATGTCCTTTTCCATAAAATATACCCTTTGGGAGTTTTCTTCTTGGGGAGTGTGTTACAGTAAATTACCTTAGTCCTATCAGGTGTGTGAACTTCGGGTAACTACGTACAGCTTTTGTATTAACACTTACACTTTGCTGTCTGTAGGGTGAGGACATGAACAGTGCCTTTCTCATGGGGGTTCTCATGAGGATGAAGAGATTTTATGTGTGCGAACACTGGGACCAGAGTCTGCACATCGAAAGCAAATTGTAAACGCTGTAAATATTAACATCATCATGATTCACCATTGCTTGTGAATGACAACTCAGCTGGAAATTCTGGGTGCACGTACATTTTTCTCAGTGTTTTACCTTATCCAGAGGCATGTATGGCCCTGAGTCATCTGGGGTGGAGCACTTCCCATACTCTTTTCAAACATGGGAAAAATGAGCAGGAAAAGAGGGACTGATGTTTGCTCTGATGACAAAAGTCCCTGCCAACAGAAAGCCGAATGGGAAACCTAAACAACTTTCACCAAAACGTGCTCCTCCCCGAGGAAGAGGATCTGCTGTCCACATGGTGCTGCCTGACGGTGTCTGCCTCACAGCGTCACATTCCAACCTCCGCTTTGCCGGAATAACCGGTAACACACCAGCCCGGGGAGTCTGTCGTTCACCTTTTCAGACTGAAGTTGGTTGATTTTCAGGGGAGGCCAATGGGCTTGGCTCCACACGGCACTATCCACATCTTCAGCTTCAGACGTTGCTGAGAATAAGACTGTCATGTCAGATTCACTGTGTAAACAGCTTTCTTCTCATATTGGTGACTATTGCATAATTTTATAAGATGTGTTTGAAAAGTACCACCTTTCAAACAGGCTTCCCAGATGGTGCTAGTGGTAAAGAACCTGCCTGCCAATGCAGGAGATGTAAGAAACTCGGGTTTGATTCCTGGGTCAGGAAGATCTCCTGGTGGAGGGCATGGCAACCCACTCCAGAATTCTTGCCTGGAGAATCCCATGGTCAGAGAGGCCTGGCAGGCTACAGTCCATAGAGTTGCACAGAATTGGACGTGACTGAAGCAATTTAGCGTGCACACACTCTCGGAACACGACTAAAGTTTGTTTGGGCTTCTCTCCAATCGTCTCTAAATGGACTGACTAGCACCTGTTCTGGAAGATGTGCAGTCAGTCCCAAAACCCTGCCAGGTAATGAAGGAAAAATTCTAAGACACTCTTTAGATGGAGCAATTTTAACTGAAAACGGATTTGAGATTGTAAAACAAGCTGGCAAAACAAACAACAACAAAAAAGACTTTACCACTAGCATGGACTTCCCTTTATGAACCTTAGTTTGTTTTTATTATTGCTTTTGTCTTTGTGCACTAAAGACAAAATCCAGCAAATCTGAGGAAGACATAAGACTGCCATTGTGTCTCCATGGCTTCAGTCCAAATTTTATATGTATTATGGCAGTCATGGTCTTTTTGTAATAAATATAGCAGATGATAATTCTTACAAAATTAAACATGAGATATAAATTAAAATGTAAACTAAAAAATAACAAAGTACAACTTTGTTTGGAAAGTTGATTCTCTGCTTTAGAAAAAAGCTCAAGTTTCTTTTAAGTCCCTCCCTCCCAAGCTTGTCCAGTTGGGACATTGGGAATGCAGGCATTTTGCTCTTGGGTGATGAAGTAGCAGGCCTTGAATTAAGAATTGAGAACTTTGAGTTTTCTCTTGTAAGAAAATTTATTTATTTGGTCACCAAATCTGGAAGTTCTTGACAGCTTTTTAAATAGCCATTGAATTTTGAGATACTTCATATACTTAGTATTGTATACACACACACACATGCACACATACACACGCACACACACACGCACACACACATGCGCGCATGCACACCCACGCGCGAACACACACACATGCACACACGCGTACATGCACGCACACACACACACACACACGCACACACACCCATGCGCACGCGCACACGCGCATGCGCACACATGTGTGCACACACACGCACACACACCCACGCGCACAGGCACACACGCACACGCACACGCGCATGCACACACGCACACGCGCACACATGCACATGTGCGCACACACGTACATGAAACCACAAAGTCTTAGGTGTGCCCGCGCTCCCTGCTTAGAGAGTAACTACAGAAACAGCGGCTGCCTGGCTGCTGGTTAAACCAGTGGTTTGGGAGATCCAGGGTGAAGCCGCAACCAGGGCTTTTCACGCACCTTTACCTGAATCCAGGTGGACACACTCTTTGCTTGAGAGCAACGAGCTGGCCATAAAGAAGAGTCAGAGCCGGGAGGAACATGGGATTCCTTGTTGCTAACAGAGACCCCAGATGTGTCAAGAGGAAGCTGGCTTACTGATAGCGTGTCTCCCAGCCAGTCTTGAGCATCAAACAAGAGGTCAGAAGGCTGCATGTGTGCCTTCTGCATGTGGGTGCATGGAGCTTGGCAGGGTGTATGTGTGCCTTTTGGGCTTCCCACATAGCTCAGTCGGTAAATCATCTGCCTGAAATGCAGAAGCCCTGGGTTCGATCCCTGAGTCGGGAAGATCCACTGGAGAAGGAAGTGGCTACCCACTCCAGTATTCTTCCCTGGGAAATCCATGGACAGAGGAACCTGGTGGGCTACAGTCCATGGATTTGCAAGAGTTGGACATGACTTAGCAACTAAACCACCACGTGTGCCTTCCGCATGTGTGTGCACATGTGTGTGCACAGGGGCTTGGCAGTGTGGGTGTGATGCCATAAGTCCAACTGCAGACAGCAGAGAAAAACGTGTCAGATGCAACATCCTGGTGATCACCTAATTACAAGAAGATGCCTGCCTCACCTCGGTTCCCAACATCGGGACAATCGACTCTGCCCAGCCCCGTCTGAGATGGAGACAGCAATTCACCTTCAAGAACAGACTCGTTTTACTGTTTCTTCAAGACCAGCCTTTCATTTTTTTAGGGTTGATGTTACAGGAAAAGGTCAGGGTGATTATTTAGTGGGAAAAATTGTATTTGCTGGGAGTTTATTGGTTCTCTTTCAGAAATCTGACTTATTTATGACAGAAGTCATTTTAGGGCAGTGGGTAGGAGTTATTTCTCTTTTATGACACTTCTTCCACAGAGTAAAATTGTGCCATAAATGATATTGACAGTGTCACACAGGACTACTGTATTTTTTGTATGTTGTAAAACTTTGCTGCTTTACGGTCAGAGTAAAGTTGTGACTGTCGGCTGCTCAGAAAAAAGCATCAGGGTCTTTCAAGTTCTGAACAAAGTGTTTAACAGAGTAATATATGGAGGAAGGAGTTGCATAGAAAGAGGAGTAACCCAAGCTTTTATTTTTATATTTCGCCCTAGATGTGGAATCAATTTGGGGTCACATTCCATGTTCCAGGCACTAAACATCCGGGGTCTTCCCAGTTTCCTCTCCAATCTCGCTGTTGTCCATTCCTCACCTTGGCATGAGGTCTGAGTTAACAAATTTCTCAATCTGCGTGGACACCCAGATGGATCGCTTTCTCAGGTTGACAGAAGCTACTGGAAAGCCTGTGACTTCTGGCTAAAGGAGGAGACATGGCTTCTTAAGCCCCTGCCCCTGGGATTTTCCACTCAAGTCCTGCACTTTGGGTTGATGGGGGCCAGACTTCCATCCAGGGTCCATATCAGCCCAGGCCTGCGCTTAGGCTGGCCTGGGCGGCTCCAGTGTCACCGGCAGGGCCTTCCAGACTCAGCTTTCACCTGTTTGCCAACAGGAGGAGCTCATTCTAGCAACAGTGAGCTGCCTTGGGCTGGTTCCTGTGTTCTCACTTCCTGGGTGTGAACATACTGCGGGTGGGACGAGATGCCCAGGGATGCCCAGAGCACATTGGGAATAGTGACTATATTCGCTCTGCAGGTAATGCTGTCCACGGGATTCAAACAACCATGTCTAGACTTCGAAACCTTCACCGCAATTTGAGGAACAGACTGGGAAGCTGTGATTATCTCCAAGATTTTAGTTGAGGAAAAGCCACACAGATTATAGGGCATGCTCAGGACCCCCTGGGAGCTGGAGGGGAGCAGGACAGAGGTTGGGGGATGCAGCTGCCCCCCGACTCCAGGAAGGATGGGCTGAGGATGGAGCCCCATGTCGGCCTTGGGTGGTCTTGGGGCCCCTGTGGACGTGGGAGCAAGCCCCGAGGGCGCTGTGACTGCTGCGTCTCACCTTCACCCTGCACGGGGCTCACAGGGACGCGGATGTGGAGATGTGCAAGGGGAGAGCACCATTTGTTGTCTTTGGAAAAGCTAAGGTGGAGGAGCTGACCTCTCTGAGCCAAAAAGAAATCTAAGGATGTTACTGGACCATGAAAAGAGTGAAACAAGGGCACGTGCAGCAACGTGGACGGAAATGATCCTGTTTCAATGATCGTTTCACGATCATACTTGGAGAAGGCAATGGCGCCCCACTCCAGTACTCTTGCCTGGAAAATCCCATGGACGGAGGAGCCTGGTAGGCTGCAGTCCATGGGGTAGCTAAGAGTCAGACATGACTGAGCGACTTCACTTTCACTTTTTACTTTCATGCATTGGAGAAGGAAATGGCAACCCACTCCAGTGTTCTTGCCTGGAGAATCCCAGGGACAGGGGAGCCTGGTGGGCTGCCGTCTATGGGGTCGCACAGAGTCGGACACCACTGAAGCGACTTAGCAGCAGCAGCAGCAGGATCATACTGAGTGAAGTCAGACAGAGAAAGACAAATAGCACATGACATCACTCATCTGTGGAATCTAACAAATGATACAAATGAACTCGTTTACAAAACAGAAATGGAGTCACAGATGTAGCAAACAAACTTTTGGTGACTCAGTGGTTAGTTGGGGGAGGGATAAATTGGGAGATTGGAATTGACATATACATACTACTATATATAAAATAGATAACTAATAAGGACCCAGTGTTAGCACAGGGAACTCTACTCAATATGCTGTAATAATTTATACAGGAAAAAAGTCTACAGAAGAATAGGTAAGTGTATATGTATAAGCAAATCACTTTGATATGCACCCAAAACTAACACAGCATAGTAAATCAAGTAGACTCCGATATAAAATGAAAATAAAAATTTAAAAACCCGAAGGCAATTGGACATCACAGCTTAGCTGACACCTGCCCACGCATGCGTGCTGTACGGGACGCCAGTCGTGTAACATACTTCACTGCACACGGCACCCCGCATAGTGCTGCCAGACTGTTTCGGCCAAGAGCCCCATTTTGCTGCTGAGAAAACAGGTCTGAGGAAAGCAGGGGGCCGAGTCAGGCTATCCTGGGTGGCTGGGCTCGGGAGAAGCTGTGTGGTTTGGAGAGCTGTCTGCAGGGTGACTGGGAAGATGGATATATCCCCAGATCCATGAAGGAATATTTGATGAATCAGCATCACGGGCGCCTCTGGCCTTTTTCACCTGGGGCTTTGTCCGGAGGTGTGTGTACGTGTGGCCTGTCTGGACAGGAATTGGGCCTGTCTGGGCCAGGATTGTTTGTCTTTGAAGTTCCCCGAGAACCCTTGTCTCTCTGTGAGGACAGTCTTGGTGACGTCCATCTCATTGGTCAGGGCTCCCTGGTCAGACCTCCACTCCGATGGGTCAGCCCTGAATACCCGGCCTGGTGCCCAAAGTCCTAAGTAGGTCCCCAAGGATGTGGATATGCACTGAGGGACACCTCCCTTTTCTCAACAAAGGCAGGGACATTTGCACTTGTGGTTCTGGAGAGCTCATCAAGGTAGTAATATTTGGGGTTTAGTTGTAATGATAACTCAAAATGGAAATCTTTTGTCTCTTGCTGACACTAAGAGTGTATTCGTGATTTGTCTTTGCTGAACAGAAGGAGAAATTAAATGATCTTCTCACTAATAAGTATGGCTGGTTGGGTAGACAGTCTTCAAACTCATGAAATCTGTGGGTTGCAGAGTTTTGAACCCACCAGCATTCAGATTTCTTAGAACACACACAGAGTTTAAATGAAGGTTCTTCTGGAAGGAACTTTACTCAGAACTCAGTGCACAGGTTTCTGCCAGGAAGGATGTGTGGCTGACCATGGACTGGTTCCCCAGCTGCCCTCTGCCACCAAGAAGTGGGTTCAGCTGCTGTTTAGTTTCACTTTTTGAGTCTCTGTTTCCGTAGGAATTTTATGGAAATGCATGACTACATGTTCTGAAGACGATTAAGTGAAATGGTGGATGTCAAATCCACAGTCAGGGAAACAAGGTGGTCCCTTCCTGTCCTGGGAGGGCCCCAGCGTGGTGTATACAGCTGGCGTATACAGCAGGTGTAAGGCGCACAGACGTGGGCTCACAGCCAGCCTTTCTGCGGGTTCTCAAGCATCCCAGGGAGTCAGGGAACACTTGAGTCACTGAGTCTGCCCACCTGTGCACTGGGGCTGTGACACTGCCCTTGAGGGGTAGGGGTGGGCCACTTCTGGCATCTGGCGCATCCTCAGAGCGTGAGCGGCCGGCTGCCCTTCTTGGCCGACGTACCATCTTTACATTGGTTGTCCTCTACCGTGAATTTACAGGTCAGAAGACTCTGTCTTTTCTGGTAAGGAAGAGTATGAATTTATTTTCCTATGAATTTTTGTCAGATCAGCTTTTCCACTTCTCCCCGATTATTCATTTATTAACATCACAAAAAATTTGCAAAACCTGTATGTAGCTGGCATAGGTGTGCAGACAGTGAACTGTGAGAGGAAAGACACGGCAGGAGATAAAAGCAAACCTCATAAGCACGCACGGCCGACATTACAAAGCCCACGTGGTACCTAAGGCTGGTCCTCAGTGACACGCATGCCTGGGGGCAGGGGTGCTGGGGGTGGGGGCAGAGGGGACCCAGGAGCCCTCGGCCACACTCAGCCAGGGTTCCTCGGGGGCCTGGTGTGCTGGGCCCTCCTGCCTCCATTTATCATCCTGAGTCCTTTTCCGGAAGGTGACTTCCTCCCAAAGGCTCACAAAGCTTTTCCAGGATGTGGTACCACAGCCCCCATCAGACTAAGGGCTCTTGGCCTGGGGTGTGCTCCCTTCTCAGCCGGTGCTCCGGGAGCCCCAGGATGACCCTTACGCCCTCTGTCCCTTCCCTGTGTGTCTTTGGCTTTCTGGGTCCCATGGTGCAGGAAAGACCTGCTGGGACTTTGCTGTCCTGCTCATTCTGATTTTTTATATCCTATTTTTCAGTTCATGTGTAAATGGTGAAGTCAGTTTTTTACATAAAATGGTATTTCCAACTTTAAAAAGTTGTGTGTGGGGTTAGAGGAGATTTTGTAATACAAAATGCCCACATTTTTTTTAACTATGAAAAGTAAAATAATGACAGTTTCTGCATGCCCATTTTTTGTCAATAATATCCAAATGGACATTGCTATGTACATTTTATACGAAGCAGTACACAAGCTCTCTCTTTGCAAGTGTCTTCAGGTGTCGTTCACTGTAGCTCAGGAGACAGAACGTGAGGCGTCGGCTGAGCTGAGGTCGAGGAGGGAGGCATGCTCAGTCCTCCGCCATCGGGGTACCAGGGAGGACCACCCGGCAGGGTCCACGGAAGATGATGCTTTTGCCTCCCAGGCCTGGAGAGCGGCAATGTTAGACCTTCCATCTCTTGCAGTCGTGTGTGTGTGTGTGTGTGTGTGTGTGCACGCACATGTGTGCATATGTGGTTCCCAGGGACTCCAGGGCAGGACTGCTTTTGGGTTCTTCCAGTTATCCTCCCATGGAGACCTCGGTGCCAAGTAAAACTGAGCAGGAGCTGCATCCTGCAGATGGGATGAGTCAGGGACCCTGGACAGAAGGAAGGAGGCTGATGAAGAGGGAGGGGCAGGAGGGAGAGATGGAGAGAGAGACAGATAGAGACAGGAGGGAGAGATGGAGAGAGACAGGAGGGAGACAGGAGGGAGAGTGGAGAGAGACAGGAGGCCGAGAGAGAGAGACAGGAGGGAGAGATGGAGAGAGATTGGAGGGAGAGAGAGAGAGAAACAGGAGGGAGAGATGGAGAGAGATTGGAGGGAGAGAGAGAGAGAGACAGGAGGGAGAGTGGAGAGAGCCAGCTATAAGCCTTTTCCGAGTCCCTCCCTCCCGTTCCAGCCCCCTCTCCTCCAGGAGGAGAACACAGGGAGGCTTCCAACGCTGTGGCCTCTCTGCTCTAGAACCTGCCCACTCTCCCCAAGAGTGTCGGTTCCCCACCCCTCCTCCACTGTTCTGCGATGCCCTCCGCTCCTCGGTGTCGGTGTTGCCGGGGCCCCAGCGGCGCGGTGCCTGGTCCCGGGGTGCGGAGACGCCGGGCGGTGGGAGGCGGGATCCGGGCACCCAGGGACGTGGGATGCCAGCCGGGCGCTGCCGCGGAGCCAGGCGGCGGCGGCGCGAGTGCTAATGGCTGCTGCTCATTCGCGGCCTCCCTGAGAGACCCAGTGGCAGATTGTAGACTCAATTACTCTCCTGTCAGGTGATTATCCCAGGTCTTAATGTAATCTTCCGCTCACACACACCATATTTCAATTACGGCGGCGATGAAACAAGCTGTGTATTCAAATCGCCAATCACCTTATCACTGCTGAGCAATGTCAACTGTAAAAAACGCCAGCTGAAGGCAATTACACATGTGTTGAGAACCGATTATGATGACTCTCTGTGGTATTTGTGATGAGCTGGGGAATGTTCTGAAAATTTAATTTAATGACAATATGCTTGCTGTACAATCCATAATACCTCCTGAATCCAGCATGGGGCTATTAAAACTGATAGGCGCGTATTATCCCTGTGCTGAGAGGCTGGGCCGGGCGGCGGGCCGATGCCTCTACAGGGAACGCGGGTAATTTCTCTGCACGTTTCTAACGGCCGGGCCAGACAGCTCCGCTCCAGCTGCACTCCGAGGGGGTCCCGCGCTGAGTTAAGGTGTTTTCTCCATCGCTGCAGCTCCTGGGGCCATGGGGGTGCTCTGGCCGCCCCCCTGCGGGGTCCCCAGGTCCCGGCCCGTTGGGCTTGGGGGCAGAATCCCGGGCAGGAGCAGGGCTCCGCACAGCCACACGCCCTGCCTGCCCTGGCGCCCCTGTCTTCCTGTCGGGCTGCGTCACACCTTGAACAACCACCCAGAGCAGCTGCCAGGCCAGGCCCCCCGGAAGTAGGTTGCCAGAGAATGGGTTTCGTGGTGGAGAGCAAAGGCCCATCAGAGGGGTCCACATGCCGGGCGAGGGGCCATCCCATCTGAGAAGCGGGTAGGCTGCGCTTCCTCCCAGGTGTTCCCTCCATACAGGTCTGGTTCCGGACCCTCAGGACCGTGTGCTGCAGGGCAGGTGGGCAGGAGCCAGGAGGGGGATGTGGAGCCCAGGGCTGGGGCCACAGCCTCCCGAGGGTCCATCGAGGCAGCTGGCCTGAAGTGATGAGGGGTGAGCGACCCCAAAACCTTGTGAAGATGCTGAACCCAGCTGCCTGGGGCCACCTCCCTGACCTGTAGGCCTGGCTCCCACTTGGATGCTCTGGTCCTCGGCAGCCAGGCCTCATTCTCTTGAGAGTCACACGACCGTCCTACCTGCACGAAGGCAAGATGATCCAGAGGCAAACGGTTTTGCGTGAAGATGTTGAAAGCCAGCCTATTAATTGAAGAATAAACCTGTTATCTGGTTATCACCGTTATGTACTGCTGTACACAAGTGAACATGCATTCAACACTGTGTATTTCTCTAACAGAAAGTACATTTTAAATTCGAGTGTCTTGTTATTTAATTCCTTTAATGAGAGAGACCCTCACTGTGACAGCAGGAAGGCCCTGCCTGAAATTTCTCTTAGTAGTATTATCACTATCTAATATTGTAAATATGTTCTAATATTTTCTAATTTTCTAATATTGTAGATGTTTTTCCTTATTTATTTTATCATCTGCCTCCTTTTACCAGGATGTAAACTGCATGAAGAGAGGTGTTTCTGTCTGTTTTTTAATGTTGAACTATAGACATTCAGTGAAAGTTTGGAGGAAGGATTATGAATCTTTAAGTACCTATTGTTCACCTAGGACCACCTTTGTATTTTGAATTATGCAGTGGAAACTTGGTCTGGTATTAAAGTTTTCAATGCTAAATACAACCCCCCCACACCCGATTGACTGTAGCTCTATACAGACTTGCTTCCGTTTGAAAACCTGATGGAGAAAGAGTCACCAGTTCTCCTAGCTCTTCGCTGAGTTCATCCCCAGAGGGGGAGCACCGAGGGGCTGGGGGCCCCACAGACCAGGGACAGGCTCTGATTCCATGGCTGGGATCTGAGCTGGGGAGGCTGGTCGACCTTCCCGAGGGGGCGGAGGTGGCAAGGATGCTCTTTCCAGGTGCTGCGAACGCTCAGGGCCCCTCGGCTCTGAGTCCTGGCGTTTTTCACTCTCCAGCACCAATAGTGCACGATCTGACTGCACGGTTCTGACACTGTCCACTCTTTTCTTGAGCCCTGAGCCCACGCCCTGGCCACTGCCAGTGGTAAGCGAGGTCCAGGGAGGCCCGGCTCTTCCACACGTCGCAGGAAGTGAGAGGTTACGGAATTTGTGGAAGGCATTTCTTAAGTTGAGGGACTTATCTCTGAGGCTTGCTAGGATGAGTGAGATCTGCTGCTGGTGGCCAATTTCATAACAATGAGAAGGTGAGGGCTGTTCTCCTTTAGAAGTTCTGTAACAGGTACCCCGGACAGATCAGTCAGAGCCAAACGCAAGCAACATTCTTTATCTGAAGTTTATAAAGTGTCGGTGAAACCATTTGTGCAGACATAGTGAGAAGGGAAAGTGCGTGAAACCGCCAGATCCTTCTTCACCGCCGTTGGCAGCGGTCCTTCCCTGGTCAGGGACGGTTCCCGAGAGTGGGCCGCAGGCCTGGGACACCCGCAGGGTTGCCGTGCAGTACAGGGCCCCCGGGGTGACTGTGACACCCGCCGCTGCCCCCAGGGGTGTCTGGTGGCTGTTAGAGCTTCTTGGCTGTTCCCGCTGGGGAGGATGTGCTTCTGGCATCTGGTGAGTGGGGCTCAGGGTGCTGCAAAGGACGCCCCCCCCAAGAGGTGCCAGGCTGATGAACCCAGCTCGAGAGATGGGCAAACCTGGCTGTGAGCAGAGGAAGCGCCCAGGAGGGTCTAGGTCAGCCTGGCTGCTTTCAGGAGGACTGGGACAGATATACAAGTGTTTAGGTTTTTACCATCCCCGCGTTCTAGAGTTTAGAATAGGTTTTCACCATCCCCGTGTTCTAGAGTTTTCCTTTGTGATCATACTTGCTCGAATGTCGCCCCTTGTCTTCCGTGCACTCACCCTGGCAGGGCAGCTGCCCGGGGTCACGTTTGTCACCAGTGTGG
This sequence comes from Bos indicus x Bos taurus, assembly GCF_003369695.1. Lineage (NCBI taxonomy): Eukaryota > Metazoa > Chordata > Mammalia > Artiodactyla > Bovidae > Bos > Bos indicus x Bos taurus. Next base: position 1,593,567 of record NC_040099.1, read on the forward strand.
TCTGTGCTGTCCTCTGTCCCTCGTGTGTGACCCTCTCCAGGGCCCTGCTCCCCAGGGAGCTTTCTCATCACACTGGGGGGACAAGTGCTGGTTTGTGATGTTTCCCCCCACTGGCTGTTCCCCCCACTCAGGGGAGAGTGGAGCCCAAAGGCCCAGAAGGCAGCCTCTGATTCTTCTGAGGATTGATGTCAGCACTACTGGATGGACCCCCAGCCAGGGGAACCACTGGCGGGGTGCCTGGCGTCCTGGCTGCCAGGGCTCCTGACCTTGTTCCCCCTGCACTGGCCGCTGGCCATGGGGACCTACAGGCTAAAGGCTGTACCACAAATCTCCAGAGTTCAAATATCTGGTCAGTTTCAACCTGAGAATAACTTGGTGTGTCTAAATACTTATATGGAGTATTCCATGCAGAATATGTAAAGTATTCTGTTTTAAACCTATGTGTTAAAGAACGTGGCCCTGACTTGCTGACCTGAAGTTAATTGCAGGGCATCTTATAATATTTTGCAGTAATATTCTTGAGAATGCTTTAAGATAGAAGAAAAAAAAATCTGATGAATTAAAAAAAATGGACTTTCTGGACTCTTTTTCTTAAAAAAAAAAAAAAAAAAGCATCATATAAAGATACCAAAAGCAAGCACCTGATTTCTGCATCATTTGGATTTGCTAATTTTATTGTTTTCAAAATTTTGTTGTAAGCTTTAGCTATGCTATTAAGCCTGGAGTGCTACAGTCCATAGAGTTACAAAGAATCGGACATGACTTAGCAATTGAACAACAACACTGTTAATATTTATGCTTTTTACAGACATAAAAGAAAAAGCATGCTGTCTTCATATCATATGTGAGGTTAGCTATTAACCTTTTTGAATAAAATATGTAAACTCTGTTAATGACATATGTATGGAATGCGATAACTTGTCCTTATTTGTGTCAATCGCAGATAGAGAAAGCAGACATTTGCACTCAAGTATGATTATATTTTCAAAGACAAGCCGTTGAACCACCAAATAAACGTGGGACCTTTAGACCAGCCTGTACCGCTGGCTGTTTTTCTTCCTGTATAATCCTTCACTCAGAAAAAAATGCTATCTGATTACAAATTATGTACCTATTCTTACTTCTTTTGCCCCAGGCAGCAGTTAATTTTTGCCATAGGTCATAGAGGATGAAGCCCCAAAGATCTGGGAGCTTCTTAATTGCATTGCATACAACTCACTGTCGCCGAGCATCTCAGAGGAGTTATTGCGCCTTGTAGATAATGCGCTTTCCCTGCAAGCCATGAAATAGATTCTTCCTCTATTGCTATATTAATTAGACGTCAAGGATGTTAGAAAAATTATAGCTTAAGCTTCTGCTCAAAAAATTTAGGCAATATTATAGAAGAAATCGTGCCAGAACTTACAGGGAAATGAATTAACCTTGAGGCAGTTTTGTTTGTTTGTTTCAGGAAGAAAAGGGGGGGAAAAAAAAAAGAATCCTGACAACTCCCAGCCCTTGGCTCCTCACAGCCGTGTACAAGTTTTGATAGAATTCCAGGTTAACTTTGTCAATTCTGGTGTTGTAAAAACGGAATGAATTGGCACGACCTGTGGAAGGCTCCGGAAGCTCTGGAAATCTCTGCTCTGGCCATAGATCAAGTGTACAGTGAGGAAAGGAGGACACAGAGCAAAAGAAGGGCAAAAGGCGAAATGGTTTGTGTCCATTTAAGAAAAAATCAATAATAGCATAAAATTGATTTAGTGCTTGTCATAAAACATAAGTAAGTGCCGGAAAATAGAGAAAATTGAGTCTCGGTTTAATCTGCACAAAAGCCACACTGTACTGATGGAGTGGCCGGGGTGGGGGTGGGGTGCTACATAAAACCTAAAGACAGATACTTAATTGTCATATTAAAGACTCTTTGCAGGCTGCAGCCGTGGAAGGGTAGGGCCCATTAATCATGTGGATAAGGGGCATTGAAATCAAATCTCAATTAAAATCTGTTCAATAATGTCTCTAATATGTTTTTCAAGCATTAATTTTTTCCCATCGATTCCACACCCCATAAATCAGATATGTTGCCGTGCATGTAATAGTTTATGGAGGAGAGGATTATGGCTTTATGAAGTTAATGCTGCAGAACCATTTAATTTACACAGGCTAAAGTTTTATGTCTGTTGTTCATTTCTATTATTTTCTTCAGCTAAAAATTATTTGGGCTATAAAACTAAAACCCAAGTTCATTTTTTCCTCCCCAAACGTCTATATATTTAGCAATCAGATTCTTTCAGGTTCCTTTCCCCAAATTTAGCTGGGGAAATGACACATGGAAATACAGAAGCTGAGTTCCCTGCGGGCAGAGGAGATAGTGATGCCGGAGGAGAGGGTTTTCTGTGCACATGCCTACAACACTTCAGACGGGTTCGCAGAAACTTCTGAAAACACAGTCTTCTCCATCTTTGCTTTTCACTGTCCTCAGGAATCTGTGAAGACTACTCCTTCTGAACAAAAAGCCATATTGACTTCCCTAGCAGTTCTGTTGCCGGGTGGTTTGGTGATCTACGGTAGAAACAAAGGTGATTTTGTTTTGAAATCAATTACGTTGATTTCTCCTAGTCACCAGCAAATTCACAAAGGAGATGGAACTCTTCAAAAAGCAAGGTGCCAGCTCCCTAATTTTCTGTAACATTGGTACTATACTGAAACGCTCTTCAGAATTGCAAGCAGCTTAAAGAAGCTCTGTAAAAAAGCAAGGGATTTCCGAGATGTGGGGTGCTACAACAGGAAAGGAGAGCGTGGCCAGAGTGTGGGCCCTCAGCTCCCACACCTGGCTGTGTAATAAGGAACCACAGTCTTCTCATTTGTAAGCCAAGGGTTTGACCCAATTAGCGGTCTCCCTGTGGGCTCCATGCTCTGGGGGCCCCAGAAAACAGCATCTGAGTAATGGCTCTGTGAATTCTCACCATCGTATCTCCTTGAAGGCACTCAAATATTCATTTTGGACCTTTACGTTATTGCTTGATGAATTTTTATCCCTATGTTTTACACCAGAGAGAATTTGAATTTAAGTTATACTGTCATGAACTAGGATCCAGATGCACCTGAATGGTTTTGTTCTAAATCATTCTTCGAATGGTTAGCTGAGACTAGAGCCTGAGGTGTGGAGGGCTCCATCCGTGTCCGCTGAAAGTCCCTGACCTGGGCTGGAGCCTGCTCAAGGTCCCACAGGGGACTGTCAAGGCTTCTTGGTGGGCTATTTTTTTTATCAATTCAGTGTGCTCAAAATCCTACTGCCCAGACCTCTTTACCTAGTACGCGAAGCCCTCTGTGTGTCCCATAGCTAACTCACAAAACTTCAATTTGAAAGCAGTTCTACAGTTTGACAGAAATCGTGGAAGAAGGACAGAGAGCTGCCATATACCCCATATGCCCCACACGTAGCCCGGCGTGTTGTTAGTGTCTTCAGTTCTGTGATGTGTACTGAGGGTCACTAACCACAGTGGCTAATGACTCGATTCTTACAGAACTGGATAGTGGGCAACATCCTTTATTTCACAATCCTCTACAAAGGTCTATGTAGTCAAAGCTGTGGTTTTTCCAGTAGTCATGTGTGGATGTGAGAGTTGGACCATAAAGAAGGCTGAGTGCATCTGTCTCACCAGTGTTGATACATTATTATGAATGACCATGTTTTATACAAATTTCTATATTTTTCAACCTAATGTCCTTTCTTTTTGCCCAGGATCCTACCCAGGACCCGCTTCCACTCAGTCCTACATCTCCCAAGCCTCTTCAGCTCTGTGAGAGTTTCTCAGACTTTCCTTAATTTTGATGCTGACAATTTTGAGTAACAGTGGTCAGGAATTTTGTACAGTGTTTTCCTCCTGAATCAGGCTGGGGACGTGGGAGTCTGGGCAGAAGATGCAGAGGTGGAGAGTCATTCATACCACATCCTGCCAAAGTGACTTTTGCTGTCAGTGTGAACTTAACTGTGGAGAGGAGCTGTGTGTCCTGTGAACCCCTGGGAAGGCAGCCACGCTGAGCAGCCCTCCCTGAGCCCTGGGGTCAGGCTCTCGCTCCCGAGAACTGAGTCTGTGTCAGTTCCATGGAGTCCTTCTGCCTGGGAGGCGCGTCTCTTCTCTGCTGCTTTCTCATTCAGCCACTGGCTTTAATATGCACGGGGTGCAGGCGTTGGTGCTGGAGTGCCGACCCTGCAGTGCTCTGTTTCCTTTCCTGGTCGCAGGGCTCACTTTGGCCCTGGCCCCCCCAGTTGTTCCTCCTGTCTTTGGCTCACCCTGTCGCTGGTCTCTGGTTTTGAGCACGTCCGTACTTTGTGACCCTACAAGCCATTCCAGGTCCTCTTGCATGTGTCCTGCCCGAGTTCTGGGATGAGCTATGTCTCGGGCAACACAGGTTCTTTTGGCTGGACCATCGTATTGGAACCCCCGACCTGGGCACCAGGTGTATCCCTGCTTCTAGCAGCTGACAACTGTGAGGCTGCTCTGCAGTGTCCTGGCTGGGGAGGGCGGGCGGGCGGGAGGCAGGTTCCTTGTTGCAGCGATGGTGTGGTGGTACGTGGAGCTGTGGACATCAGTGCAACCCATGGAAAGCTCACGACGCAGGTGGATATGTACAGAAATAGTCACTAATGTTTACACACATGGGTCCTTGTTACGTCAGCTGACTCCCGTCCAATCACTGGTCACTTCTGCACCAAATAACTCGAGAAGCTGAGGATTTCATGGTGCAAAGTGTGTGGCCAGTGGACATGAAAGAGACATCGCAATGTTTGCTGCTGGACGAGGGACAGGGAGATGGTCCAGGCCAGGACCACGTCACTCGACGGCACCCACGGAACCTGGTGCATCCTCAGCCGGCAGCTGCCTCCTCGGGAGCTCCACAGTTTCTCAGGCTGCCTCCCTCCTGCTCAGGGTCCTCACATCTCTCAGAGTCCCCAGAGCAGATGCGATGTCTTCATGCCCACACTGGAAGGAGCCCCAGTGCACTCGCTTCACCAAGAGTCTTGTGCTGAGTCCGCCCCCTCACCTGCCAGCTGCTCAGCCAGTGCTCTGTGCTGTGTCTTCACCCTCACAAAGCGCTCAGCGTGGCCTGCACCTGCCCTGGGAGCGCGGGACCAAGTCTGCAGAGGGTGATGTGCAAGGTGAGGTGTGAGTGACTCAGAGATGAGTGTGTTCATAGTGGAGCCCTCGTGCGCAGAGGCCCCGGGTGGGGGCAAGGCCGGTCAGGAGGTAGACGAACTCAGGTAAGGAGGAGGCTGCGAGAAGGCCCCACAGGATGCAAGGCTGCTGTGGAGTCTGGGAGTCCATCTTCCATAAATGAGGATGGTTTTGAACAGGGAAAGCAGGGTGCCTTCCTCAAGGGTCCTGGATGGGAAGGAGGAGCAGGAAGGAATCTCACTTTGAGGTGATACGGGGGCTGGGGGAGACCACAGAGGCGTGACCAGCCGGGGGTCAGGGTGGTGGATGGAGAGATGGTCAGGGGTGTTTCAGGGTGCGCCCCAGAGCAGAGGCCTCTAGGAACCAGCAGAGATTTGGCTGAGGGCGGGTGTCAGGGAGGCCTCTGTAGTGTTAAGAGGAGGTGGGGAGCCCTTCCCCAGCATGGACTAGAGGACTGAGGACCGGAGGAGGCACAGATTTGCGGTTTGGCCAAGTCTGGCGCACTCATGAGGTGTGTGGGGCGGGGAATGTGCACAGTGGTCGTGCAGCTCAGAGGGCCTGGAGGCAGTGGCAGGGGTAGCTTGGTGCCTGCAACTGGATCCAGGCAGACGAGGACTGGATCCAGGCTGGCCCACAGCAAAGACCCCAGATGGGAACCTCACCCAGGTGGCCCAGGGCTGCCCCTCCCTCACTGGGATGCGGGGGAACCTAAACGCAGGGGAGGAAGAGCATGCAGTGATAACGTAGGCAATGGGGTGTGTGGGGCAGCATGGTCTGGTTCTGGCTCCCTAGACGTGGCTCAGACACCTCACGGGCACCCGTTCGCTTTCAGAACCAGCCCAGCGGAACCAGAAATGCAGCCCACAGCCCACTGCTTGCTGCTCCTTCAATAAAGCTCCCCTGCTCCTATGTCCTCGCCATAAAGCCAATCACAGAGGAACCATTTGATGTGTGTGACTCACAAATATAGCCCCCAGGCCGCTGTGCTAAATTAGTAGTAGTTAAGCTCCCATTCATGGGAGCTTGAAATAAAGCGATACCAATGCCCGCCTCCCGCCCCACCCCCCTGGGTCCTTGCCTTGGCCTGGAAAACCAGGAGACCTTCAGAGGGTAGGTACGCACCGCATACATTTGGAACCTTGCCAGAAATATTTGGGGGACCTATTCATCCTTTTCTTCCCTGCAATGATATAATGGTGTCTGTCACAAGGGTGTTCTTATGCCAACAAATCCCAGTGTCACACGCGGGCCGTATAGAAGCTGGAGGGTTTTTTTTTTTCTTCTTTCTTTTCTTCTCTGAGTCTTTTCAGACTGGAATACTGAAGTCTGAATTAGATGCAAACGGATTCTTTCAGACCTTTTCTGTGACAATGGGAGCTTGAAAGGAACATATTTGAAAGCTTGAACTGCTCCAGTTTTCTTGCAAAAAGACTTAGGTCCCCTGAGTCGGCCAATTATAAATTATAGTGTAGGTGAACCCTTTCTCTTCCATTCACTGGAGCTGATTCTGTGTCATTAATGTTACTATGCTGATACCTTGCAAGTAGAGAAAAGGCTTTTCATATCTCATTAACATTACAGAGAGCCGAAATGAATTATGTGACGGATGAGAGCTACGTCGTAGGTAGAGCTAATTTGGTTCCTACATTTTAATAAGCACTGCGCCAGCCCTCTGCCGTCCCAAAGAGCCAGCTAATCCTCTGCTGCTTTGCACTGACCTCATTGGCACAGAGACTCCATTGCCTGAGATTCCGGCTCTGGTGCACTTGAATCAGCTGGTGTGAAATTCTAGCAACCCTCTCTCCATGCCAGAACAGGGCTTCATGCTCCCACCCCTTCATCACCCAAGTGGTGAACAGCATTGTGGAAATTGCTGGTAGGCGCGGAAGCTACAGGAAGAACATCGTCAATCTTCAGGGGAAAACATGAGAATTTATACCCAGCTCTGGGTCAGATCTGTTTCTTTAACTTCTTTCCAAAAATAGGTAACAAGTAATAAATAAGTCAAAGCCACAGATTCATCTCAAGGATGATTTATTTCCAAGATTTAAAAAATTCTTTGGCCACCTACCAGTATCCTTTCCCTAGCTGGAAATACATCAATTGTCACAACTGAAAAGGGAGTCAGACAAATTTGGAGATTGACCTTGAAAACAATTAAATTTGTTCTCATTTTAGGATGAGAATGCAATTGTCATGTACTTTTTTTTTTGTAAATTCTTAACTGAATGAATCACTCTCAGATAAACACCTTTGCCTCTGTTAGGCACGGCTAGTTATGAGTTATTTACTGTGGATGAATCAAAGAGGCTGAAAGATGTTACAAATAAAAAATGTGGACGTTTATGCCTTAAATTCAATTTTACATATATATTACAAAAATCCCCAGAAGTGTCCAGCTAATTAAATAAGAAGCTATCAGACAAAAAATTCATAAACAAACCAAAAAACCATATAACTCTCCATCAAGCAATAATCATGTTTTTTGAATCCAGGTAATTTTAAAAGGCAATTGTTTGCTTTGTGTAATTAGTTCTAAGACGTCATTGTTCAGAAACCAGCAGGTCAGTATGTGGCTAGGATCTCACTGTAGCTCTCATGTCAGGATGGGCATGTCTTGTCATGGCTATGCCCGCAAACAACGAGTTGTTTCTTTCTGTTGAGGTTTGGTTAATTACTTTCATTAGAGACGCGCTCCCTTGCCTTCGCATCAGCCTGTCGCGTTAGCAGTGTCCTCTCTGCGGCAGGCTGCTGGCCAACCCCAGCCCTGACCACCCCCCAGCACACAGTCCACATGGCCTGGGCTTCTCCTGCAAGGGGACATCCACTCACTCCACGCATGTCCACATGTCGTTGCCAAACACACCACGTGCCAAGGAAACGCTCAGGTGCAGACACCTCCACTGGGATGTAGAACTCATGTCTTTCCAATAGAACGTCAAAACATAAACTTTTTTTTAAGGTTTTGATTATCAGACAGATTTGCTGTAGAGTCTAAATGCTGCCTTACTGGAATCTTCTGTCCCACCAAAAAATTTTTTTTCAGTATTAACTTTAGTTTTTTATTTATGCATGGCAGTCATAGAATTTTTTTTAAAGCAAAGTTGTCCTCTGTGTGCAGGAAGAGGATTCATGATGATCTCAAAGCCATTCAGCCCCCAGAATACATTTTGAAGTTGGCAGTTCCACAGGAGGGGTGTGTTTTTGAAAGTCTTTTACTCGAAGTTAAAACCGTCTTTTAGTAAAATATTCTAGAAACCTAGAATATCATAAACAAGCAAAGGCCATGTTTTATGAGCATAAAGGAACAATTCCTCGGTGATTCCTTACTGTTTGAACAATTAGGAAGACGAGGCTTGTTGGCAGCAGGACTAGGGGCTGGGGTAGTTGGGGGAAAGCCACTTTCTGGTACAGAAGTTCAAAAGAAGAATAAAGACCGAAGTCAAGGCAGGGCTGGCTACAAGGTAACCCTGCTATGTTACCGCTAAACTCCCCAAATACCATATTCTAGGAGTATTATTAAGCACATAGTTGAGGGATCAGAGAAGGGAAATCCTTAGAGGCCAGAAGTGATGAAACAGAGGAGATCCATGGGATGAGAGACCTTTGTTCTCTGCCTGCGGAGAGGACGCTGGTCCATGTGGAGGGCTTGTTGCTGAGAGGGACTGCTCCTTACCCCTGGGGTTTGGGATAAAAGCACACTGACTTTGTGGGGAAAACTTCAAGATAAAATTTTAATTGTCTTAGTGTGGTGGGCTTCCCTAGTGGTTCAAGCAATAAAGAATCCTCCTGCCACGCAGGAGTAGCAGGATCAATCCCTGGGTCAGGAAGATCCCCCGGAGGAGGAAATGGCAACCCATTCCAGTATTCTTGCCTGGAGAATCCCATGGACAGAGGAACCTGGTAGGCTACAATACATGGGGTCGCAAAGAGTTGGACATGACTGAAGCGACTTAGCATGCATGCACGTGTTAATTTGGTGGTGATAAGAAATGGAAATTTTCTTGGGGAGTAAAACTTGGACCCATGCTTCCATAGCTACACAGAGAAGCAGTTCTGAGAGACAAACCCAGAACCAAAATCACTCCACGTCGTAGAACTCAGCACAGGTGCGCCAGCCAACAGGGTCGTGAAGACAAAGACCCACTGAGGACGCAGGTATTGGAATTATTGAGCACTGACGACAATGTGAGTGCACTCAGCATGTCTAACAGAAAATAATTGGATCTTAAAAACAGAAGCAACAAGAGGCTGACAAATTGGATAGAGTAGTTTTGATTAAAAAAATCAGACAAATTTCATAAGATAGAATTCAAATTAGAAACTCACTCAGGAATTACTGAGCAATTAAGCAAAGCTGAGGAGAGACTTGAGCTGGAAGCTGGAGTCAAATGCAGCACAAAGGGAAAAAGAAATTTAAAAAATAGAGAATGTGAAATACAGACTGTAAAGTGTGGACTAGCAAAAGCTTATATTCCTGATGAAAATTCCAGGAGGAGGTAATAGGGAAAATGAGAGAGAGGCAATAATTTGAGAGTCACAGCTAAAATTTCCCTTATATAATGAAAGACACCAATCCTCAGATCTGAGAGGTCCTGTGAATTCCAAACAGGATAAATATGCATTTAGTTGCATTGTAGTAAAACTGCAGAACTTTGAAAAGCAGCCCCCTGAGAAGAGAAAGGTTTTGTACTTAGAAATGAGACGTGCTGCCCACAGCTGAAGCGCAGCTCAGATGACAGCAGAGACTTCTGAGGGAGACAACTGTCCTTGCCTTCTGTCTGCCCGGGAGAAGGGCTGCATGGTGGTGCTTCCAGAAAGACAAGCTGAAACCCTCTACTCTTTTTTTTTTTTTTGTAAAATTTGAAAATCTTATTCTTAAAATTTACATGAAAATGCAGGGGACCTAGACTAACTAAACAGGCTTAAAAAAAAAAAAGAACAATAAAGTTAAGAACTTTGATACTACTTGATTCAAGACTTACTATAAAGCTGTATTAGTCACTCAGTCATGTCTGACTCTTTGCAACCATGGCTGGTAGTGCACTGGGCTCCTCTGTCTCCTCCATCCATGGATTTTCCAGGCAAGCATATTCAAGTGGGTTGCCATTTCCTTCTCCACGGGATCTTCCCAACCCAGGGATTGAAACCACATCTCCTGTGTTGGCAAGCAGATTCTTTACCAACTGAGCCACCAGGGAAGCTACAAAGCTATTAATATCATAATCAAGATGGTATTGCACAGCATGGAGATGGAAATTTAGATCCTTGGAAAAGAGTAATCCAGAATAAACTGACTCGTGTAGGGCCAACTAATCTTTGCCACAGGTACCAAGTCCATTTAATAAGACAAGGATTAGACGTGGCTTTCTTAACTAAGAGAAACAATTCACAACTTATGAAAGAAAAAGGAAATTGAATTTTATCAAAATTAAAAAAAATAAAAAAAACAGATAAGAAAATAAAAAAGCAACTTAAAGTCTAGGGGAAAATGCTTTTCAAAACTGGATCTGAAAAAGCACTTGTACGTAGAAAGATACAAGAGCAGAGGTGAGCACTGAAAGTGGGGCTCGATTTGCTGTCGTTGAGGGGCTGACTGCAGAAGCCTGGACATTGTCTGGAATCATCTGACCACTTTCTGAATAAGACGGAGTCAGGCTGGTGAACAGGAGACCATAGGGAAGTCAAATGCCTAGCTGGGGACCGCGGAACTCATTCTGCGAGCCAGGGAAACCATCTCTGTAAATTAAGGGTTTGAGATGTAAAGGTCTTCTGAAGTCGGGTGCTTGTATTAGGACTGCCTAAGAAACTGATTCAGGGGCTGCTGAAGAGCCCAAGGCAGAAGGTTCTGGAAAGGAGCAGATGTCCTGGCGGGGGGTGGGGGGGATGTGTTGTGTGTCACGAGCCCTCCAGGAGCACGGCACAGCTCATGCCATGTTGAAGGATGTGTTGCAGACTCATGGCTTGAGTTCAGATTTCAACAAAGGGTAAAATAAATCCTTAGAGGTTTAACACTCTGCACTTCATCTTTAGGGATTCCCAGGCGGCACTAGTGGTAAAGAACTGACAATGCAATAAGTGTAAGAGATGTGGGTTTGATCCCTGGGTTGGGAAGATCCTCTGGAGGAGGGCATGGCAACCCACTCTAGTATTCTTGCCTGGAGAATCCCACGGACAGAGAAGCCTGGTGGGCTACAGTCCATAGGGTCACAAAGTGTCAGACAAGACTGAAGTGACTTATCACACATGCACGCACACACGCACTTCATCTTTAAGGATATATGTTCATGGACACCGTGAAACTGGCAGGCTGTTGACTACAAAGGCGAATCCTGTTATAACAAGAGCAACCACGGCAGCTTGCTTCTGCCATGACACCTGCATAAAAGCCACACATGCATGATCAGATGGTGGGCCCATGGGAGAGATGCAGATATCCAGTTCTGGCAGTGAAGTCTGAACTGACACTTGAGTCTGGCTTGCAGGCCGTCCTCGTCTTCCTCATGACAGCCACCACACGGGCTCTTCCAGAAATCTGTGTTTATTAGTCATGTGTGATGATAAAAATAAAGTGCTCTGATTCAGCTGGGGAGCCTATTTGTGGACATAAGATGGAGAGAGTCCCATTAGGACGATTCATTCTTAGATTATTATTTTCTGTAAGCTTTAGTGTTCCAAAAAGATTTTATTTTCATGTGAAGTGCCTGATTCTGCAGTCTTCAGTAAGGCAATAACTTTTCATTAACTTCATTTTTCATTTTTATCTTTCTTTGAGTGTTGCAGAACATAGCATATGATTTTGAATGTCATGTAATAACAACTCTCTAAAATTATCTGCCCTTACTTCCATTTGACACTAATATTTGATATGTTAAGTTAAGCAGATCTACAAATGTGGGTCTACATCATTTTGCCTCGGGTGATAATAAGGGCTGTCAGTTTTACATTTTCTCATTGAATTCATGTGGATAATGACTACTGATTTTTTTTATTAAAAAATGTAAATGTGTGTGTGTGTTGAGAGAGGGAGAATGAGAGAGAAAGAATTTCAATTGGCACCAAAAAAAGGAAAAGCAGTATTTCATATTTTTGATTTGTTTTTAACATGGTTTAGATTTTTCAGGATGGGAATTAAAAGTGGCTTCTAATTTAAAACAATCTGCTGACTTACTTCCATTTTTTAAATTAATGTGGATTCACAATAAAAGTTTTATGCATTTAAAATTGTGTATATGGTTTAGTCATGTTGAAGCAAACAATACTGGTACATGGTTTGGTAGATTACAAACTAAAGGAAGATTCATAATGAGAAGAAGAGTCCCTGACTCCTCCCATACTGTGTGCTCTCAAGGGAACCACTTTTAAGGTTACATCTTTAGTATAGAATGTGTGCAGTATTGGTTGCTCTGCCCTTTCTGGCACTGGGATGGTTTATCTGCTCTGACGCTCTCACTGTGGTCACAGCACATTCTCTGTAACCCTCTGTAATCTGTGTCTTCATCCATTTCCTGCTTTCTCAGTGACAGACATCTCTTGAGTGCCTACTTTGTGAGAAGAGGGTCTCAGAATCCCTGTTCTTCTCTGTTATCCTTCCCTGCTTTGTATCCCTAACCTCTGTCCTCTGTTATTTCACCTTTTAAGTTGTCAGGATTGAGATCATTCATTTACTGTTTGCCTCTAATTGCCCTTGAATTTTCTAAGCTTGATCAGTTCAGTTCAGTAGCTCAGTCATGTCCAACTCTTTGCGACCCTATGAATTGCAGCACGCCAGGCCTCCCTGTCCATCACCAACTCCTGGAGTTCACTCAGACTCACGTCCATCGAGTCAGTGATGCCATCCAGCCATCTCATCCTCTGTCGTCCCCTTCTCCTCCTGCCCCCAATCCCTCCCAGCATCAGAGTCTTTTCCAATGAGTCAACTCTTCGCATGAGGTGGCCAAAGTACTGGAGTTTCACCTTTAGCATCAGTCCTTCCAAAGAACACCCAGGGCTGATCTCCTTCAGAATTGACTGGTTGGATCTCCTTGCAGTCCAAGGGATTCTCAAGAGTCTTCTCCAACACCACAGTTCAAAAGCATCAATTCTTCGGTGCTCAGCTTTCTTCACAGTCCAACTCTCACATCCATACATGACCACTGGAAAAACCATAGCCTTGACTAGACGGACCTTTGTTGGCAAAGTAATGTCTCTGCTTTTCAATGTGCTATCTAGGTTGGTCATAACTTTCCTTCCAAGGAGTAAGCATCTTTTAATTTCATGGCTGCAATCACCATCTGCAGTGATTTTGGAGCCCCAAAAAATAAAGTCTGACACTGTTTCCACCGTTTCCCCATCTATTTCCCATGAAGTGATGGGACCAGATGCCATGATCTTCGTTTTCTGAATGTTGAGCTTTAAGCCAACTTTTCACTCTCCTCTTTCATCAAGAGGCTTTTGAGTTCCTCTTCACTTTCTGCCATAAGGGTGGTGTCATCTGCATATCTGAGGTTATTGATATTTCTCGCGGCAATCTTGATTCCAGCTTGTGCTTCTTCCAGCCCAACATTTCTCATGATGTACTCTGCATATAAGTTAAATAAGCAGGGTGACAATATACAGCCTTGATGTACTCCTTTTCCTATATGGAACCAGTCTGTTGTTCCATGTCCAGTTCTAACTGTTGCTTCCTGACCTGCATATAGGTTTCTCAAGAGGCAGGTCAGGTGGTCTGGTATTCCCATCTCTTGAAGAATTTTCCACAGTTTATTGTGATCCACACAGTCAAAGGCTTTGGCATAGTCAATAAAGCAGATAGATGTTTTTCTGGAACTCTCTTGCTTTTTCGATGATCCAGTGGATGTTGGCAATTTGATCTCTGGTTCCTCTGCCTTTTCTCAAGCCAGCTTGAACATCTGGAAGTTCACAGTTCATGTATTGCTGAAGCCTGGCTTGGAGAATTTTGAGCATTACTTTACTAGTGTGTGAGATGAGTGCAATTGTGCGGTAGTTTGAGCATTCTTTGGCTTTGCCTTTCTTTGGGATTGGAATGAAAACTGACCTTTTCCAGTCCTGTGGCCACTGCTGAGTTTTTCAAATTTTCTGGCATATTGAGTGCAGTACTTTCACAGCATCATCTTTCAGGATTAGAAATAGCTCCACTGGACTTCCATCACCTCCACTAGCTTTGTTCGTAGTGATGCTTTCTAAGCCCACTTGACTTCACATTCCAGGATGTCTGGCTCTAGATGAGTGAGAATACCATCATGATTACGGAATGAAGCAGGGCAAAGGCTAATAGCGTTTTGCCAAGAGAACGCACTGGTCATAGCAAACACCTCTTCCAACAACACAAGAGAAGACTCTACACATGGACATCACCAGATGGTCAACACTGAAATCAGATTGATTATATTCTTTGCAGCCAAAGATGGAGAAGCTCTATACAGTCAACAAAAACAAGACCAGGAGCTGACTGTGGCTCAGATCATGAACTCCTTATTGCCAAATTCAGAGTTAAATTGAAGAAAGTAGGGAAAGCCAGTAGACCATCCAGGTATGACCTAAATCAAATCCCTTATGATTATACAGTGGAAGTGAGAAATAGATTTAAGGGACTAGATCTGATAGATAGAGGGCCTGATGAACTATGGAATGAAGTTCGTGACATTGTACAGGAGACAGGGATCAAGACCATCCCCACGGAAAAGAAATGCAAAAAAGCAAAATGGCTGTCTGGGGAGGCCTTACAAATAGCTGTGAAAAGAAGCGAAGCGAAAAGCAAAGGAGAAAAGGAAAGATATAAGCATCTGAATGCAGAGTTCCAAAGAATAGCAAGAAGAGATAAGAAAGCCTTCCTCAGCGATCAATGCAAAGAAATAGAGGAAAACAACAGAATGGGAAAGACTAGAGATCTCTTCAAGAAAATCAGAGATAGCAAAGGAACATTTCATGCAAAGATGGGCTCGATAAAGGACAGAAATGGTATGGACCTAACAGAAGCAGAAGATATTAAGAAGAGGTGGCAAGAATACACAGAAGAACTGTACAGAAAAGACCTTCACGACCAAGATAATCATGATGGTATGATCACTCACCTAGAGCCAGACATCCTGGAATGTGAAGTCTAAGCTTGATAGATAGATTCTAATGGTTGAAATTGGTGGAGAGTTTTGAAGCTTGTGGATGTGAAGTGCTGCTCTGGCAGGATCAGGCAGCAGGCAATGAGGGCAGCCACGGGAGAAGGCAAGAGGAGAAGGGGTGGCAGAGGATGAGATGTTTGGATGGCATCATCGACTCAGTAGACATGAGTTTGAGCAAACTCCAGGAGATAGTGAAGGACTAGTGTGCTGCTGTCTCTGGGGCCGCCAAGAGTTGCACATGATTTAGCAACTGAACAACAATGGTGATAGTACCCACACCAGTTCCTCGGGTTTCCTGAGTTGCATATCCCCTCCACACACATCCACTCCAGATATGTCTACTCCAGTCATACCATGCCAGACCTCCCTGGAGGTGGAACCCGCCTAGAGCAATGAAAGTGGATCTCTATTTAATTACACTTCTTTTTTACTCACTTTTTACTCTCATTTGTGCCCATCTCCCCTCTCCAATTCTCTTTCCGAAGTCCCTGACATCATAGGCATCGCCTCCTCTGCCAAGTCCACCTCTCTTGCTCCAGGTTCTCCTCGAAGGCTCTGCCCCTCTGCCCTGACCTGGCTCTTTCTCTGGGCCTGTGCTGAAGCTGCCCTGCTGGGCTGGATCCATCCTTAGCAGCAAACCAAGTTTTCTTCTCTGTTTCTCCATTGCCTCGTTTTCCTAAGCAGGAATCTGTGCACTGCTCAATGTCATCCCAAGAAGCTGCCTTACACTTGATGGATAGCTCAGCTGGGTATGGAACTCTGGGTTGAAAGCACGTATCTCCTAGAATTTTGAAAGCAGTTACCTAAGATTCTGTTTATGAAGAGAAATTCAGCGATGGTCTGACTCATTCCTGTGTAGAGAATAGTTTCTTTTTCTCTTCAGTGGGCTTTTGGACTCCATTCTTGTTCTAAAATTTCAAAATAATATAATCTCTTGTTTCTTTAAAAACCTGCATGTAGGGCCGACATGTCACAGTCTCTTTCCAAACAGAGGTGAACATACATCAGCCAGAGGAGTTATTCCTGCTGTTCTTCAATTATTTTCTTTCTTCTCAATCCTTTGAACAGGCAATCCTTTCCTACTTGTTCATTAGGCGCACAGAGGAAGTAGAAAAGCTGGCACTTCTTTTCTGCAGGCAGGGGTTTCCCCTCCCGCTGTGCTTCTGACTTGACAAGGCAGGGCTCCTTCCCCACCTCATGCCTCGTCTGCCCACCCCCTGACTCAGTCCTGCTCCACTTTCTGGGCCTTGCAGGAAGCTTGGAGGCAAAGCAAGCCAAGCTTGTCTTTACAACCATGTTGACCTTAGAATAGCCACCGATGGGAAGTCTGTGTAGAGTTCATGGCTTCAAATTCACATGGGGCCCAGGGTGGAGCAGGGTGAAGAGCCTGTAAACATGAACATGAGAGCAAGGACGTGTGTGTGCATGTGTATGTGTGCATGCATTTGTGTGTTTGTGTATGTATATATGTTAGTGTATGTGTGTGTGTTTATGTGCATTACGTGTGTATGTGTGTAGTATATGCATGTGTGCATGCTAAGTCCCTTCAGTCATGTCTGCCTCTGTGAGACCCTATGGACTGTAGCCTGCCAGGCTCCTCTGTCCATGGGATTCTCCAGGCGAGAATACTGGAGTGGGTTGCTGTGCCCTTCTCCAGGGTATCATCCTGACCTGGAGACTGAACCTGCCTCTTTTACATCTCTTGCATTGGCAGGCAGGTTCTTTACCACTGAGTCACCTGGGAAGCCCATGTATATATGGATGTGTATATATTTGTGTGTGTATATGTGTGTGTGTGTATGTGTATCTGTATACACGTGTCTGTTTATAAATAAATATACACATGTACCTCTGACTTCCCTGGGGGCTCAGTGGTAAAAAAACCCGCCTGCCAATGCAGGAGATGCAAGTTTGACCCTTGAGCTGGGAAGATCCCCTGGAGGAAGAAATGGTAACCCACCCCAGTATCCTTGCCTGGGAAATCCCATGGACAGAAAAGCCTGGCAGGCTACAGTCCATAGGGTCACAAAGAGTCGGACATGACTGAATGACTGAACACGTACACACATGCACCTCTGCTTCAGCTGTGGTTGCCTTTTCTGTATATATTTTGAGGTTTTTGGCTTTAGTGTGGAGAAATACACCAGGCATGATAAACCCCTTTTGCAAACAGAGAGAAATAAATACTTCCCACAAAGTGAATCATGAAGCATACTTTCCCAGGAAGGTCCATTATTTTAAAAGCAGGTTTTGTTTTTTTTTTTTCATTTTTATTCTGAGGGCCAGGCCAGCCAGGCTCCTGCTGTAGCTCAGCCATGTGATGGCCGTCCCTGCCATCACTCACGTCTAGCAGGGGCACTGACGAGTGGGGGACATGTCGCATCACCGTCAAGCCTAGTGGCCCTGATGCTCTACAAAGGGGAGATGGATGGTCAGCTGGCTCCCATGGAAGATATTCTCCCAGCAAGCTCCCTGGATACCAGATTGCTTCTGTTTCCTTCCTTTTTTTTTTTTTTTTTCTGTTTTAAAGGGAAACAATGCAATGGCCCATATTTCTTGAGAGTCACCATTTCTTGGCAGGTTTCACCAAGAGAGGTCTGACAGGGAGATGGAAGGACCCTCATCCAGTGTTTAAACCAGCGGGGGTCTCGCTGGTAGAAGTCACTGCAGTCCTGAGTTGTCCCGCCAGGTACAGAGGCCTGTTAAGTCACGTCATTTGAGGACAAGCCTGTGGATGAATCGTGGGTCACTCATGTCCATTCTCAGGCTGCACTGCAACTGTCATGTGAGTGTGGAGAAAACCAACCAGACAGGAAGCAGCGACGGGTGGAGGAACTAGCCTGTGGTGGCAGTGGTGGGGTTAGTTACTCTGTCATGTTCGACCCTTTGTGAGCCCATGGCCTGTAGCCTGCCAGGCTCCACGGGATTCTCCAGGCAAGAATACCGGAGTGGGTTCCCATTTCCTCCTCCAGGGGATCTTCCCGACCCAGGGATCGAACCCAGGTCTCCTGCATTGCAGGTGGATTCTTTACCAGCTGAGCCCCCAGGGAAGCCCATTTGTCCCGTAGAATAATACAAATCTGACTTGAAGTTGGCCACTCATACTTACTGTTTTCTCAGTCTTCCCAGAAAATGACCAGCCCCCATTCAGGTTTCTTCTGGATAAAGAGCGGCAGCATCTCCCTGAAGCTTCTGTTTCATCTGTGTCCAGATGTCTTCACCACCCAGCACGAAGCCAGCAGGGAAAGGTGCTCACTAAAGGTCACCTAATGAATGGATCAATTTTGGTTCATGGGAAGGTCAAGATGAGGCCGTTGTCATGAGTCTGAAAGTCCCCGGTGTCCCTGACAGCATCAGGAGGCAGGTTTGGGAAGCGGCTTTCCACGTGGCAGCAGACACTGAGCGGGAAGTCCTGAGCCCTCGGTTCCTGTCCTGATGGACACGTGTGATTCACCCCTAGGTCCCTCAGTCTGGACAGCAGCCGGTTACTGACATGTAGGTGAGAGCTGGGTCCTATCTCTGTGGCTGCTGGCATTCACGTGCCAGGCCTGGGTCTGAAGTCAGGATGCTCATCACAGATTTGGGAGTCACAGAGCTGGCTTCCTGGCAGGGCCACCAACTGCAGACGGAACCGCACCCACTGGCTTACCTCTGGGGTCCATGTTCCTTTGAGAACTTTGAAGGTCATGCTTTTAGTGAGGCTGAGGCTGTGACGATGCTTATTATAGGTTTCCTATATGTATATTATAGCATAGGTTCTGGGAGCCTTCAAACCGCATAAAGGGAGGACAGACCGCCTGTGTTCCCTGTGCCATACATTGTATCCTGAGTTCCGAATGTCCCTCTCTCCGTCTTCCCCGAGAGGACCCCGAGGTCGGGGATGGAGGCTTGGATGAGCTGGCCACCTGCTCCAGGGCCAGGCAGTAGGATGGATTCTGTCGGAGCTGGGCTTCCAAGGCGGCTTGCACTGGGGGCTCAGCACGCTGTGACTGCACAAGAAACGCTACTGCCATCTTTATTTCTACCGTAACTGTGCCCTGTGGAATTCTGACTCTTGCTCTCAGGAACCACATCTTATTTTTACAATCTTTCTCCCAAAGCGCATATGCTAAATAATAGTCTATTTTTATTAAGAAGAGCAAAGGTGGCTCAGTAGTAAAGAATCTGGCTGCAATGCAAGAGATACAGGAGACACGGGTTCAATCCCTGGGTTGGAAGATCCCCTGGAGGAGGATTGGCAACCCACTCCAGTAATCTTGCCTGGAGAATCCCATGGACAGAGGAGCCTGGTGAGCTACTCTCCAGGAGGTCATAAAGAGTTGGAAATGACTGAGCATGTGAGCCATAAATAGACCATATTACAGAAGTGTATGCATTCATGTGTGTGTATTTATCACCTCCTGATCAACCTGAAAGCCTGGTTTGAGCCCCCATGCCATCTGTCCTCTTTGTCAGGTCTCCCCAGCCCCTCCCCACCTGAGATGCTCTTCGCTGGTTGCCCTGTGACCTCTGGTCCACGCAGTGGCAGTAGGCTTCATTTCTGAACACACTCCGGATGTGGGGCCTCACCCACGGGACCATCCTGCAGCCCCCCTGCCGCCTGATCCACAGGGTGCAGAGCAGCATCAACACTTCCGAAGGCCCCGCGCCCTTCGACTCAGCTCCTGCTGAAGCCTCCCCACCTCCTCCGTGACGGCCCGTGTGTTCCTGATTCTGTCCTGAGAAGCAGTGACTGACTCAGCGAGTCTTGGGTGTGATCTGCTCTGTGTGTTGGGTCTCACGGGATTCTGCCGCCCAGGAGGGTCTTCTCCCTTCATCCTCACCTACTTGGAGCATGTACGCTTGGCCACTGCCGTCTCGTAGCATCAGGGCCCCAGCTGTCACACTCTTTCGTTATGAGGTGACACAGCTTGCCAGGCCTGCTTCCCATGGGGTCTGCCTCTCACAAGGGGTGGGAAACAAAGAATGAGAGAATGATGGCTCAGTTTCAGAAGCTGGAATCAGGGCCTGGCTCGCGATCACTTGCAGCCCCAGTCGTGCCACGTGGGGAATGACTGCCTCACCCCCGTGGGCATCAGATGCAGGTGTTCCCTTGTGCCTCGAGCTGCCACCGAACCTCAGTTCTCCGTTCACAGTGGACAGGCATTAATTTCTCGTGTGTGTCTGCGTCTGTGAGTGGGTGTGTCCACAGCGTGAGTGAAGAGTGAATGACACATGACTGTACGAGATGGGTACATCACAGCTATCTTCGAGAATGCAAGTACTTCCTACTCCCCCTGGGTGATCACCCCGGCACAGATTCTCATGCAGCAACTTCGTGTTGGGGAACTGAACCCACAGACGCCCCCAGCCTGGGGACCTGCCACCCTTGTTCTATGAGACAAGAAGCAAATGCATATTGCAAATTGCCAGCCTCTCCCTTCCATCAGGGGCACCTTCGTGGGGGCTGGGTTTGCGGGCAGCCTTTCCTTTTCTTACAAATGGGGAGTTTCTGACCCAGTAGCCTGCTCACGCTGTCGTGCTACTAAATTCGAGTGACAGTCATGAAACGCTCCCATAATCAGTGACACGGGATGATTTTCTGCTGCTGACAAGCCTGCGTATTGAGTATGATAACGGTTACTCTGTCTTCATCCTCTGCTAGAGAATAATATCAATCCATTTGATGGTCCGGCCCAGGCAGCCCGCCCTTCTGTATCAATCTTCATAGGGTACTGCCTGTTGTCTAAGAGAAAGCCTGAAACGAGGTCATTCCATCACTCTTCGCAGCTGCGATGCTCCTGCAAGACCCAAGCTCCAGTCACTGTCCCACCGCAGTGCAGAGAAGCCAGCATGCTAATCACAGCAGAAGCACCCGAACACCCTCAGAACAGAGCCACCAACAGACCACACAGCGGAATAAAGATGGAGCCGGGTCCAGCCATGGCATCTGCTGGCTAAAAGTGAAAACACTGTGTGGTGGAGGTGGAGGAGGGGAGAAGGGACCCTGTTGAATGACGAGCGTTCTCCAAGTGTCTTCTGCTGGGGCCACTATGATGTTTCCTGGATGGACGTTCACCAGGCAAGGGAGCTTCTCAAAACGTTCAAATAGGCCACCCATTTCTGTGATGGATGAGCAATTGTCCCATGAGGATCTTCTTGAGTTTCCCCTAAATTAAAACCAAAATAAATATGCTTTTAAACCAAAATAGGAAGGAATGCATTGAATCTGAAATCAGCAGTGGTCGTATCAGAGGGGCGGTGCCCCTGTATGCACTGCGTCACCTCGTGTTTAAATCATCAGAACAGCGGGAAGGGAAAGAAGCCAGCATCTGTGCCATGCTCCTCATTTCTGCCCTGTCTTGAGAAGTTTTACCTCCCATGAGGGTGAGTCTGTCTGTGCAATCAAAAAGAACTAAGACCAAAATGATACCCGCACCCTCTAGAAACTTCTCCAAGAAGACTGGGCTGGGCTGGGGTACTGCTCAGAGATGCTGAAATAAATTTTGGGACCACAGCTGTAAATCCACTGAGAGTGTCTGAAGGATGTGTCCCTGGCAGCTTCAAAATGGAAATCTCAGCTTTTAGAATTCACTGAAGCACTTCAATTTCCTATGAATGCAAAAGGACCATTTCTAAGAACTAAGAGAACACCAGGTGATGGCTAGTTTACCAGTGGGATCTCCACTGACCTCCGGCGCCCTTGAGTCCAGCTCCTCGCCATGCAGGCTGCAAATGCACTGTCATCCCCATGCCTACATCACAGCTCTTTCAGAGGAAGGGCGTATTATTACAGTCATTCTCCCGAATTACTCTGGGAATCGCTCACGGTGACGTGGGGGATGAAGAGACTTTGTCATTTTCGAGGGATGTGCCATCCCTGCTGGCCAGTTGCCAAGAAACATGTTAATTATTTCCCTTAATACCAAACCTTTAGGCTTTAAATACAGTCTCTCAGAAACCCAGGAAACAGATGTTCGGCAGTATAATACACGTGAAGAGCCCAATCTGATATTATTTAGGTGTGCCGATGGGAATTCTGGGGTGTCAGTAGTGCGTAATAGGGCTTTTTGGCACATCTGTGGCTTAGGATCTGACCCCTGTTCGGCTTCTCATGTATCTGTTTGTCTCTTACTTGTAAGCAGCACAGGAAAAGCAACTTCTGAATTATTTCTTCCTCATTTAATTTGCGTGCAGTTTTTACACACACACACACACACACACACAAATACACACACACAAATTCTTGTTGCAATATTAGAAAAGACACAAAGTAATATTAAAGGACATAAAATTCATACCATATGGGTGTATGTGAGAGAAGATGCAGGGATTATTTTCCTGTTTTCAAGAAATAGTTGCCTTTTTGATGACATTAGAACCAAGTTGTGTGTCAGTTCATTAGCTTTCTTAAAAGGTAAGAGACCACAGGTAGCAAACGCATCAACACTGCAGTCATAAAGCACTCCTGGTTTCTATATAAGGTATGTGAACACAATTAGCCTCGCTTCTAATCCAGGCTATTCCTTTAGGTCCTGATGGAGTAAGAGTCCCTCTGCTTCTGAACATCTAACGATCAGTTTTGCAACGTCACCAATTTTTTCAACCATCCGAATACCACCAATTCAATGAAGCTCATAAACTCCCTGCCCGGGTTCTTCGGACACGCAGCTCCACTTGGGAGAGAGGAGACGAGCTGAGCTGTCCCGGTGAGATATGGCTCAATCAAGAGCCAAAGTTTTACGTGTCAGTTTTGATATATCCGATAATAGCTGCAGGTTGTTTTGCAATGTCCAATGTTCTGTGAAGATGGGCTTTTCATATTCTTTATTGTTTTTTACTGACAAAACGTTGGCTGGACTTTTGCAGTTTTGTGAAATGAAACAACGGGAAAAAACCGTATATAATCTCACTCTCACACACCTAAGTGGACTCTCCCTTCCTGTGGCTGGTTTTCGTCAGGATATAATGAGTTCCTGTTCATTGATCCATCATAAGCAGGCCCGGTGACTGAGCACGCCCCACAATCAGACGCCACAACTCACTCGGGCGCACGCGGACATGTACACGGCACGTCGAACCGCGGGGCACCGTGACCCTCGGAGCCGTGGACAGAGAGAGAAAAAGAGCCGGCCTTTCCAGAAGGTGTAAAGCCTGCCCCCGGCGTTTACTCACCTAGTGGACGGCGTGTTTATACTGCGGGTAACTTGCTTCTTCCAAACAAAGCCTAATTCCTTCCTTTCTCTCACTGCTGCTGCCCAGCCTCAGCCTCTGGCTGGGAACCCAAGCCCGGCTTCAAGCCCTTGCAGGCCGAGGCCACCCGGGATCCTATCTCTCAGTCTGTCTCTCTGCTCCTCAACACAGCTGGGGGACTGGAATGTGAATCACTAGTTTCAAAGTCTTCAGATTGTCTTTTCTCAGTCTTTACTGATAACTAGATTATTTTTAATCTAATAGGTGAGAAATGCTTTATTTTTTTAGCTGTCATTTCTTTCACTATTTGTAAGAATGAACGTTTTTTTCCCCAGATATTTTATTGCTATTAATTCTTCTCTTCATCTAATTATCTGTTTATATCTTTAAGATTTTAGTTGTAAGTGTTTTTTATTTATGAACTTTTTGTCATGTTTGTAATAAGTATACTCTTTAGTCTCTGCATTGTTTGGCCTATAAATGTTTCATAACTTTTTTAGTAGGTTTGTTATTACAAATCATAAATAGTAGAGGGTATTCTAATTCTATTTGAAAAAGTGATGACAGCTGTACATGTGTTTTCTACGAAATTTTGGAACCTTTGGTCAAGTAGGTAACTTATTGTAATAAATTATTACTTTGCTAGAAATGTGCTTTCAATTTATCTAAATTATTCTGAAGCAATATGGAGAACTTGTGAGGAGTTTTAAGGATTATATTAAACTTAAAAAAAAGAACCTAAGGAAAAATTTGTCACAAAGTAACACAGAATGTGCCCAGTGCAGCTCTATTTGAAATACTTTTAAATGCCCAAGGGTTAAAATGCATGAGTGGTACAGCTGTCAGTGTAAAGGCTATACATTTGCACCATCATTGTTCAACTGTGCAAAAAAACACATTGTATTAGTGCAGACAGGAAGGGAACATGAGAATAGAAAAGTGGGTGATGTTCTAGGATATGGGCATATTTTTCTAATTCCCTTTATTTTTCTAATACCATTACTGCTACTGCTGCTGCTAAGTCGCTTCAGTCGTGTCCGACTCTGTGCAACCCCATAGATGGTAGCCCACGCTGTCCCTGGGATTCTCCAGGCAAGAACACTGGAGTGGGTTGCCATTTCCTTCTCCAATGCATGAAAGTGAAAAGTGAAAGGGAAGTTGCTCAGTCGTGTTTGACTCTTAGAGACCCCATGGACTGCAGCCTACCAGGCTCCTCCATCCATGGGATTTTCCATGCAAGAGTACTGGAGTGGGGTGCCATTGCCTTCTCCGATAATACCATTACTAGTGTTCTAAAATTTTTCCTCATAAAATCTAAGTGAAAATAACAACAACAACAAAAAAAGAATCAAAACTGAAATTGAAATTATTTTGGAAGGGGTTTTTTAGTTTAACTATGGCTGGTCTCTTGATTGCATGCAGAAGCTCAGACATGACGGAGCTGAACCCCGCAGTGTGTAACGAACGGAGCTGCTGGGTGGTATACAGCTCACCACTTGGTTCCCTGGAGATCACTGCTCTGCCCAAACTGAGTGTACTCCCAGAGTTGTTTTCCTGCTGTTGGCTCAACACCATCTAGTTGATACCACTCCCACAGTAAATTAGGCTTCCCTGGTGGCTCAGATGGTAAAGAATCTGCCTACAACGCAGAAGACCCAGGTTTGATCCTGGGATTAGAAAGATCCCCAGAAGAAGGGAATGGCAACCCACACCCGTATTCTTGCTTAGAAAATTCCATGGACAGAGAGGAGCCTGGTGGGCTACAGCCCACTGGGTCGCAAAGAGTCGGACACAACTGAGCCACTAACACAGTTACAGCCTCAATGAATTAAAGGAGAATCCCTACTTTCAAGGAGCTTACTGCTGAAAGGCACAAAGCTGTAAGAATAAATGCACTCATAATAAAGGATTCATCCATATCACCCATAGGAGCTGAAGGTTCTAATTAGACCTTTAAACACACAGTCAATGTGACCAGGGTGTGAAGTGGTTTCACTTATCGTTACAATTAGAACATTGGCATTTGCATTTACTGACTGTTTTGTGCTCACATTGGTAATCTGAACTTTGCTTTAACGAGTTTTTGTGTTTTATTTCTTCTCCATTTTTTGAATAGCAGAAAGAAACAGACAGTACTTATTAGCGTTTGCATTTCAATCGCCTACTTGGGCTGGGAAGTTACCACCTTGGTGAGCTGAGCCATGGAGGGAGGAACACAGGCTTTGCTACCAGGGTTGGTTTTCTACCTTCGCTGCAGAAGGTTGGGTTTTGTTCTGTTGACTGAAAATTTGCAACTGAAACCTGGAGACTACTAATTTCTAAAACGTTTGAGATTTGACAAGTGAAGGACAAGAGTGTAAACACTGGAGTGAAAAATACTAAAATAGCACTCCTTCCCTAGATCAAAAAACACTTTTGAAATTGTGGAGAAAGGGTCTAATTGTTGAGCGGCTGATGGCGATGGGATTGGATCAGGGCAAGCTGTCTGAGTCCAGGTGCCGCTGGTGTTAGGAGAATTTCAATAGCAGTGTCCGACCGACCAGAATCCAGGAAGGACCCGTGCACTAGATCGGCCTGAGTTGACAGTTGGGCTGCTCTGGTTCTGTTCGGATCTTGAGAATCTCCATCTGAGGATGTGACCTGGTGGGTGACCCTGAACCACAGTCCAGCTGGGGGCTCCTGGATCAAACTGGCCTGAGGAGGTGGGTCTGGGGCAGGTGTGGCCACACCCAGGAGTGGGCTCCCCTCCAAACCCTCCACTTCTTGCCTCTGTTCCTGCGACCTTTCCTCTGCCTCACAGTCCCTCCCTTCTCCCCTTGATCCCGCATCCTCTAGGGCCACACAGGGCCCCGAGGAGCGGGGGCCGGGGAGGGGCAGCTCCGGCCCGTTTTGATGCTGCTTCTCTAAGTTTGGTCCTCAAGGAGCTAATGTGGCAGCTGCCACTCACAGCACTGGACGTACTTGGGGTCCTGACTGCATCTCCCCACCAGGGGACAGGGCTCACCGTGGGTGTGGGCTCAGCCTCTGCTGGCCGGGCCTCAGACCTGTGGCCTGGTAGGGCTTTGGAGGGAGAGCCAGGCAGAAAGAAGGGAGAGGAAGACGTGCGGCCTGTGAGACCTTCCTGTGCCTGGTCCGTTGACAGGGGAAGGGCAGGGCGTGGTCTGGGAGCTCTAGTCTGGGTCTTAGAGAGCCTCTTAGTTTCTGGATGTGTGGGATGGAGATGCTTCTGCCATGCTGACCTAAAACAAAAGTGCACAACGTGAGAGCTGAGAGTTGTCGTATTTTGGGCAAAAGGAGGACTGCAGCCCAGGAGACAGCACCTCAGATAGCTCTGAGAAACTGCTCCAAAGAGGCAAGGGCAAGGTCAGTACACATGTGATTTTGGTGAAGGGGTGTGCTCAGTTGCGCAGTTGTGTTTGATTCTTTTTGGCTCCATGGATTGTAACCTGCCAGGCTCCTCTGTGCTTAGAATTCTCCAAACAGTGGAGTGGGTTGCCATACTCCAGGGTGTCTTCCTGACCCAGGGGTTGAACCTGCATCTCTTGTGTCTCTTGCGTTTTTAGGCGGATTCTTTATCAGTGAGCCACCTGGGAAGCTCCTTGGTTGAAGGGGGAGTGCATGCAGACAAGCACATATTTTTGTAGAAGGTTTCTGCCATCACAAGGCACAGTTATCACCGTGAATGATTTTAGTGCTTTTCTAGATATGAGGAGATGGAAGAATTGGGCTCAGGAAATCAGCTCTTGAAAATAATTATCTGAAGGGCTGGTCTGCCAGTTTTTCCAGAGCACAGAGCGCCTCATTCCTGCTCTCTACCCTGCACTCCCTTCGGCGGGAGGGGGCAGGCGGTTTGAAAGTCCGTAGCTGCAGTAGCACGTGATTTAATCCCTGCAGAGGCAGATGGCACGTGCCAGTTTGTAGTTGATGCCAGGTCCTGAGCATGAGAAGGACAAGCCCAGGCTTCAGGCTGTGTGGACAGGTGTCAGCCCCGGGCCTCTCACTACATGGGCTTGTTCCTGCCACCAACCTGGGATGGACTCGTTCTTCTGGTAGGGTCTATGATGGTTCCCACTGGAGCTTTTGGAGGGCATCAAGCAAGCCCTCGGTGGATTCTTGGAAATAAGATGGGCATTGGCTCTGTAGGCACAAGCCTGAGTCATTCTGTGGTTTCCTAAGTGCCAGTTTTGGAGGAGAGTGAGTTCCAGGACCTTGATGCCTCTGACCTGTGAAAAGAATAGTATTTCCTGGCCTTGGATGAGGCTCTGGGAAGTACTCTTTTAATAAAAAGAGCCCTAGAACTATAACCTATGACTATTCTATGCCATTTATGCTGCCGGAGGAAATTTCAGAAGGTGTAGTTTGTGATCCTCAGGCCCTGCAGGGAGAGTTTCAGGGAAGTCCAGAGTCTTTTGGTTCCATGCAACCCAGAGGGCAGAGCTGGGACTGGAACCAGGGTGTCTGCACCGAGTCCTTTCCACTTCCTTCTTCAGACTCTTAAAGGCTCTGTCTTTCCTGGTAGCTCAGTGGTAAAGGATCTGCCTGCCATGCAGGAGACCCAGGTTCAATCCCTGGGTCAGGAAATCCCCTGGAGAAGGAAACGGCAATCCACTCCAGAATTCTTGCCTCAGAAATACCTTAGACAGAGGAGCTTGGTGGGTTACAGTCCATGGGGTTACAAGAGAGAGACTGAATGACTAAACAAGATTTTTAAGAAGAGTAGAAGTTGGGGGAAATACTAGGTTTTCATTTTAAAAAAGGACCTTGAACCTTATTAAATTTCAGATTAGGTATGAAAATATCTAGAGTGTCTATTTGAGTCTGGTCTGGGCTTAAGTGTCATTGTTAGGTCACATCTGTATGTATGTCCATTAATTCCATCATGTGTAGTTTTGGGTGTTTTAGATTTTTAGTCTGCAATTGCTGTACCTAGCTGTAATCATAACACTCCACATACACATATCTTTTGGCATTAAATATTACATTTTCCAGGATCATTGCATAGTTTTCCCAGTCTCCCAAAACCATTGTTTTAAGAACAGACACCATTTCATAGCTGTACCATTGTCCAGTGTTGATCACCACTCAGAACTAATATAATTGATGCTTTAAGCAACTATTATACACTTTGCACTAACCTTGAAAAACTGAATTTCTAATTTATTTTATTTAAATAAAAATTTAAAAATTGAATCTAAGGATAATTTTGAAATATCTAAGTAATCAGTTGGGATCATCGCAGCTTCTTGACAGGGTTAGGGTTTTAAAAAATATTCATCCAGTTTTGAATGGATCAGCTTAAATAGTGATGCATCTTTCACTCAGCACAGATTATGAGACACTGAAATCCTGTGAAGTCATTGCAGCAACCAAGAAGCACATTGAAAACTGGATTTAATGGGTCGACTTTCTCTGTGAGGCATCAATGCAGTCTCTGCCCAGCCTCCCTTTTTTTCTGGAAGTTCCTGTAGCAAGGTTGCCATAGGAAAATATCCAGATCTGATTTGTTCCATTTCTTCTGGGATCTTCAGTTGGTACTTAATGTGAACTAATGTGAATTGCGTGTGAAGACACCTTACCCAGGGTGGCGGATCTCCGGGTAAATTATCCGTGCTATTGAGAACTCGCAGGCCGTTGACTATCCCAATTTAATTTGGGCAGGACAGGACATTTCTAATAATTAATACTGTAATAACACTTAATGATCTGCACTCATGCAATCTGAAAATCCAGCTAATGGTGCAGTTTTTAGTGATTGCACAAACAGCAAGTTTTAAATGTGTCAAATGCTGCTATTTCAGCATCCCGGTGCCATGCAGGAGACCCTGCCTGTGGGCCTCCCACTGACCCTGACCCAGAGCCTAGACATGGATGTGACGAGTGATGGGCTTGGTCTCCAGAGAGGGGCTATTTGTTCAGAACTGGGTCCAAGCAGGAGAATTTGAGGGCGCCTTTGCTTCTTCCAGATGGAGGTACATTTCAAAGCTCTGATGAGTTGCTAGAGAGGTAGCAAAAAATTGGAGAAAAGGAATAAGATTGCAAAGACTCTTCTACCAACTTCATTTCCTTCTCCAGGGGATCTTCCCAACCCAGGGATCGAACCAGGGTCTCCCGCATTCCAGGCAAATGCTTTAACCTCTGAGCCAACAGGGAAGTCTAATATTTAGGAGGCCTGCCTAGCAGACAGTGATGTCTTTCTTTATCACCCTCTGCCAGCCTCATGGTTCTGCCTGGCCTGACACAAAACCCCTTCTGAAAGCTCTTGTACAGACACAGACACTCAGTATTTTTCTGGAAACTTCCCCTTTCTGGATCCAAAGTTGATAACTTTATGTTTTGTTGAGGTCTGTGGTATTGTTTTGTTTTCATTTTCTTTCCTTTTTTTTCTTTGATGGGGAAAATAGTAAATGGTATACCATCCATTACTTTCATATGAACAGAAAACAGTAAAACTGAATTTTAAAATGTTACTGAAATAATTGTGATAGTTGTCAGCAGTGCAATAATTAAAATTTGCTATTCTACACTCATCCTCACTAATGCTTCCATCTCAGGATTCTAATCACCAATTTTTTTTTCTTTTAATAGGAAAGCAAACATCAAGGAATGTGTAAGGAAACTGCACTGTGACACCAGACCATTTAAATCCTCTTTTCCTCCTTTGCAATGACCCAAGACTGTAGGAGGTCTCATCCTTCTCATAGCGTGTAGATGGAATTCCATCCACTATCGGCTGGAGGTGTGGATCCACCAGCAGAGACATGTTGATTCATGTAGTATCTAAAGCCTCCAGTATTTAAAGCACACTTTGACAAATATCATTCATTCAAAACTGCATCAAAGTATTTAAAGATTCATTTTAGTTTATATTCTGCTTTTACACAAAAGGAACACAATGAGATCTTTTTAGGAGAAAATAACTTGTAGTTATGACTGATACTGTCAATGATTAGATTTTTCTTTTCTTTTCTACTTTCAGTTCAGTTCAGTCTCTCAGTTGTGTCTGACTCTTTGCGACCCCATGAATCGCAGCATGCCAGGCCTCCCTGTCCATCACCAACTCCTGGAGTTCACTCAGACTCATGTCCATCAAATCCATAATGCCATCCAGCCATCTCATCCTCTGTCGTCCCCTTCTCCTCCTGCCCCCAATCCCTCCCAGCATCAGAGTCTTTTCCAATGAGTCAACTCTTTGCATGAGGTGGCCAAAGTACTGGAGCTTCAGCTTCAGTATCATTCCTTCCAAAGAAATCCCAGGGCTGATCTCCTTTAGAATGGACTGGTTGGATCTCCTTGCAGTCCAAGGGACTCTCAAGAGTCTTCTCCAATACCACAGTTCAAAAGCATCAATTCTTTGGCGCTCAGCCTTCTTCATGGTCCAGCTCTCACATCCATACATGACTACAGAAAAACCATAGCCTTGACTAGACGAACCTTTGTTGGCAAAGTAATGTCTCTGCTTTTGAGTATGCTATCTAGGTTGGTCATAACTTTCCTTCCAAGGAGTAAGCGTCTTTTAATTTCATGGCTGCAGTCACCATCTGCAGTGATTTTGGAGCCCAAAAAAATAAAGTCTGACACCGTTTCCACTGTTTCCCCATCTATTTCCCAGGAAGTGATGGGACTGGATGCCATGATCTTCGTTTTCTGAATGTTGAGCTTTAAGCCAACTTTTTCACTCTCCACTTTCACTTTCATCAAGAGGCTTTTTAGTTCCTCTTCACTTTCTGCCATAAGGGTGGTGTCATCTGCATATCTGAGGTTATTGATATTTCTTGCGGCAATCTTGATTCCAGCTTGTGCTTCTTCCAGCCCAGCGTTTCTTGTGATGTACTCTGCATATAAGTTAAATAAGCAGGGTGATAATATACAGCCTTGACGTACTCCTTTTCCTATTTGGAACCAGTCTGTTTTCTACTTTAACTCCAACATATTTATGCTATCTTTTTGTTGTTGTTTAGTTGCAATTGGATAAGTCCCCGGACTAGAAACTTGTGCTCACTGACTGGCATGAGTAGAATCCATTAAGGAAGTCTGTTGGCTCAGAACATGAGGAAACAGATGAAGTCTCAACACTGAGCAAAGTAAGGAAGAGAGGGTTACAAACTCAGTGCTCTGACACAGAACCTACCAAGTGGGGCCAGTTCTGAGTTTTCCAGAAAACCGTATCCCTCTCTGAGAAGTCTTTCTGCCTCTCCACACTCTGTCCTCAGGCATGCATAAGAGGCAGGATCTCATTAAAAGCAAGAATTAAATTAACTCCTTGGAAAAAAGTCAGATTCATTAAAATACCATTAAAGGTGCCTACACACCCAGAGCTTAGAAATTCCCTATGAGGACTTAAACTCTAAATTTGCCTTCAGTTGATCAGATGTGGCATTCCAGCTCCAGATTTGTCTACAGAGGGCTTTGCAGAAACATCAGCTAAAGGATTCCACATGAACCTATGTTCAGTTGGGTGAGATTAAACCCCATTCCATAGATGGAATGGAGAAGGGAATGGCAACCATTCCAGTATTCTTACCTGGAAAATCCCATGGACAGAGGGATATGGCAGGCTACAGTCCATGGGGTTGCAAAGAATTCTTTGGACAGGACAGTGCATCCTGTTGCTGAGATTGTGTTTGTGACTTTGCAACTGAGCACGAGCATAGATGGGTAAACCAAGTCAATGAAGATAGTTACGCACTTTGTTCAGTCACTCAGTCGTGTCTGACTCTTTGCGACCCCATGGACTGCAGCACACCAGGCTTCCCAGTCCTTCACTATCTCCCAGAGTTTGCACAAACTCATGTCTGTTGAGTCAGTGATGCCGTCCAACCATCTCATCCTCTGCCACCCACTTCTCCTACTTTCCTCAATCTTTTCAAACGTCGGGGTCTTTTCCAATGAGTCAGCTCTTCACATCCTGTGGCCAAAGGGTTAGACCTTCAGCTAGAGCATCAGTCCTTCCAAAGAATTTTTAGGGCGCTTACACAGCCCTAGAAGGAACAAGCATCTGGAACTATCCCAGAGTAGCCCTGAATTGTCAGTGTTCATCCTCCAACTGGGAATGGGGTCTATGCTAGGGTCACAAACACAATCTCAGCAGCAGGATACACTGTCCCAGAGGGAGTTGACAAGGATGGGTGTCCAGTATTCTCTGAAAAGCAAAGCTTCAGCACCTACCCACTGTACTTCAACTAAACTAGTTTCCTAGGCAATAACTGAATGTCCCAGGTAAATTACTTGGCCCTGTATGCCACGCAGAGGAGCATGAACTACCTTGGAGCATCAATAGTGACGAGAATCACTGGTGATGAAGATCACTGATGAAGAATATCACTGAGGATGAGCATCAGTGAACAAGAGCATCACTGGTGATGAAAATCACTGAGGAAGAGCATCACTGACTATGAGCGTCACTGAGGTGAGAGTCACTGAGGATGAGCGTCACTGAGGTGCACATCACTGAGGTGAGAGTCACTGAGGTTGGCATCACTAAGGATGAGCATCACTGAGGTGAGCATCACTGACTGAGCATCATTGAGGTGAGCATCACTGAGGTGAACATCACTGAGGACGAGGGTCACTGAGGTGAGTGTCACTGAGGATGAGCATCACTGAGGACGAGCATCCCTGAGGTGAGCATCACTGAGGATGAGGGTCACTGAGGTGAGCGTCACTGAGGACGAGCATCCCTGAGGACGAGCATCCCTGAGGACGAGCGTCCCTGAGGACAAGCGTCCCTGAGGTGAGCATCACTGAGGTGAGTGTCACTGAGGACAAGTGTCACTGAGGCGAGAGCCACTGAGGACGAGTGTCACTGAGGTGAGCATCACTGAGGTGAGCATCACTGAGAACGAGCGTCCCTGAGGATGAGTGTCACTGAGGAAGAGTGTCACTGAGGTGAGCGTCACTGAGGTGAGCATCACTGAGGTGAGCATCACTGAGAACGAGCGTCCCTGAGGTGAGCATCACTGAGGTGAGCAACACTAAGGTGAGAATCACTGAGGACGAGCATCCCTGAGGTGAGAGTCACTGAGGAGGAGCATCACTGACTATGAGCATCACTGAGGTGAGCAACACTGAGGTGAGCATCCCTGAGGTGACCATTACTGAGAACGAGCGTCACTGAGGTGAGAATCACTGAGGTGAGCGTCACTGAGGACAAGCATCACTGAGGTGAGCATCCCTGACTATGAGCATCACTGAGGACAGCATCACTGAACATGAATATTACTGGTGCACTTCGCTGCTTTTTCCCTGTAAGGACCACCAGCTGGTCCATCTGCCACAGGTCAAGCTGGTAAAATCAATGTAGGGTTTGTGATTGGTTTTTGTGTCTCTGAGGGGACATGCCTTTCCAAATGCAATCTTGTACTTACAAGGAAACTACCAAAGTAGCCCAACGATCAACCCTCTGCCATGTAGATATACTGCGGACAGAGAACACACTGTGAGGCCTGTACCGCATCAGGAGGAAGAGGCAGGGATGAGGCGAGGTCACTCCTGGGAGATTTGTAAGGTGGACTTCGACATTCCCAGTGGCTGCATCCCAGACCTGAGCCAGCTGAGCCTAGATAAGACTGACTGGATGGGAGGACAGTATAAGACGAGGCTCTCTGTCCTGCATGGTGAGCCCTTCAGACAGACTCACAGTGAGCCCGGACTCCTGGGGTTTCAGTGTGTGGGGAGGCCTCACATGTGGCAGAGCCACTGGGAGGGCTCCTGATCTTCCCCCAGAGCCACCGTCGTCTTCTGTTTTGTTTTTTTTTTTACCTTACAATATTGTATTGGTTCTGCCACACATCAGCATAAATCCTCCATGGGCATACACGTGTTCCCCATCCTGAACCACCCCCCACCTCCCTCCCTGTACCATCCCTCCAGGTCATCCCAGTGCACCAGCTCCAGGGATCCTGCATCGAACCTGGACTGGTGATTCGTTGCTTATATGATATTATACATGTTTCCATGCCATTCCCCCAAATCATCCCACGCTCTCCCTCTCCCACAGAGTCCAAAAGACTGTTCTATACATCTGTCTCTCTTTTGCTGTCTCGCATACAGGGTTATTGTTATCATCTTTCTAAATTTCATATATATGCGTTAGTATACTGTGTTGGTGTTTTTCTCTCTGGCTTACTTCACTCTGTATAATAGGCTCCAGTTTCATCCACCTCATTAGAACTGATTCAAATGTATTCTTTTTAATGGCTGAGTAATACTCCATTGTGTATATGTACCACAGCTTTCTTATCCATTCATCTGCTGATGGACATCTAGGTTGCTTCCATGTCCTGGCTATTATAAACAGTGCTGTGATGAACATTGGGGTACACGTGTTTCTTTCAATCTGGTTTCCTCGGTGTGTATGCCCAGCAGTGGGATTGCTGG
Organism: Bos indicus x Bos taurus; assembly: GCF_003369695.1. Classification (NCBI taxonomy): domain Eukaryota; kingdom Metazoa; phylum Chordata; class Mammalia; order Artiodactyla; family Bovidae; genus Bos; species Bos indicus x Bos taurus. The sequence continues at coordinate 1,628,392 of NC_040099.1, forward strand.
ATCATAAGGCATTTCTATTTCCAGTTTTTTAAGGAATCTCCACACTGTTCTCCATAGTGGCTGTACTCGTTTGCATTCCCACCAACAGTGTAAGAGGGTTCCCTTTTTCCACACCCTCTCCAGAATTTATTGCTTGTAGACTTTTGGATAGCAGCCATTCTGACGGGCATGAAATGGTACCTCATTGTGGTTTTGATTTGCATTTCTCTGATAATGAGTGATGTTGAGCATCTTTTCATGTGTTTGTTAGCCATCTGTATGTCTTCTTTGGAGAAATGTCTATTTAGTTCTTTGGCCCATTTTTTGATTGGGTCATTTATTTTTCTGGAATTGAGCTGCAGGAGTTGCTTGTATATTTTTGAGATTAGTTGTTTCTCAGTTGCTTCTTTTGCTATTATTTTCTCCCATTCTGAAGGCTGTCTTTTCACCTTGCTTACAGTTTCCTTTGCTGTGCAGAAGCTTTTAATTTTAATTAGGTCCCATTTGTTTATTTTTGCTTTTATTTCCAATATTCTTGGAGGTGGGTCATAGAGGATTCTGCTATGATTTATGTCGGAAAGTGTTTTGCCTATGTTCTCCTCTAGGAGTTTTATAGTTTCTGGTCTTAAGTTTAGATCTTTAATCCATTTTGAGTTTATTTTTGTGTATGGTGTTAGAAAGTGTTCTAGTTTCATTCTTTTACAAGTGGTTGACCAGTTTTCCCAGCACCACTTGTTAAAGAGATTGTCTTTTCTCCATTGTATATTCTTGCCTCCTTTGCCAAAGATAAGGTGTCCATAGGTGCGTGGATTTATCTCTGGGCTTTCTATTTTGTTCCATTGATCTATATTTCTGTCTTTGTGCCAGTACCATACTGTCTTGATGACTGTGGCTTTGTAGTAGAGCCTGAAGTCAGGCACGTTGATTCCTCCAGTTCCATTCTTCTTTCTCCAGATTGCCCTGGCTATTTGAGGTTTTTTGTATTTCCATACAAATTGTGAAATTATTTGTTCTAGCTCTGTGAAAAATACTGTTGGTAGCTTGATAGGGATTGCACTGAAACTATAGATTGCTTTCAGTAGTATACTTATTTTCACTATATTGATTCTTCTGATCCATGAATATGGTATATTTCTCCATCTATTAGTGTCCTCTTTGATTTCTTTCACCAGTGTTTTATAGTTTTCTATATATAGGTCTTTAGTTTCTTTAGGTAGATATATTCCTAAGTATTTTATTCTTTTCATTGCAATGGTGAATGGAATTGTTTCCTTAATTTCTCTTTCTATTTTCTCATTATTAGTATATAGGAATGCAAGGGATTTCTGTGTGTTTATTTTATATCCTGTAACTTTACTATATTCATTAATTAGCTCTAGTAATTTTCTGGTGGAGTCTTTAGGGTTTTCTATGTAGAGGATCATGTCATCTGTGAGAATTTTACTTCTTGTTTTCCAATTTGAATTCCTTTTATTTTTTTTTTTTTCTGCTCTGAATGCTGTGGCCAAAAGTTCCAAAACTGTGTTGAATAGTAGTGGTGAAAGTGGGCATCCTTGTCTTGTTCCTGACTTTAGGGGAAATGCTTTCAATTTTTCAATATTGAGGATAATGTTTGCTGTGGGTTTGTCATATATAGCTTTTATTATGTTGAGGTATGTTTCTTCTATTCCTGATTTTTGGAGAGTTTTTATCATAAATGGATGTTGAATTTTGTCAAAGGCTTTCTCTGCATCTATTGAGATAATCATATGGCTTTTATTTTTCAATTTGTTAATGTGGTGTATTACATTGATTGATTTGTGGATATTGAAGAATCCTTGCATCCCTGGGATAAAGCCCACTTGGTCATGGTGTATGATCTTTTTAATGTGTTGTTGGATTCTGTTTGCTAGAATTTTGTTAAGGATTTTTGCATCTATGTTCATCAGTGATATTGGCCTGTAGTTTTCTTTTTTTGTGGCATCTTTGTCTGGTTTTAGTATTAGGGTGATGGTGGCCTCATAGAATGAGTTTGGAAGTTTACCTTCCTCTGCAATTTTCTGGAAGAGTTTGAGTAGGATAGGTGTTAGCTCTTCTCTAAACTTTTGGAAGAATTCAGCTGTGAAGCTGTCTGGACCTGGGCTTTTGTTTGCTGGAAGATTTCTTATTACAGTTTCAATTTCTGTGCTTGTGATGGGTCTGTTAACATTTTCTATTTCTTCCTGGTTCAGTCTTGGAAAGTTGTATTTTTCTAAGAATTTGTCCATTTCTTCCAAGTTGTCCATTTCATTGGCATATAATTGCTAATAGTAGTCTCTTATGATCCTTTGTATTTCTGTGTTGTCCGTTGTGATCTCTCCATTTTCATTTCTAATTTTATTGATTTGATTTTTCTCCCTTTGTTTCTTGATGAGTCTGGCTAATGGTTTGTCAATTTTACTTATCCTTTCAAAGAACCAGCTTTTGGCTTTGTTGATTTTTGCTATGGTCTCTTTTGTTTCTTTTGCATTTATTTCTGCCCTAATTTTTAAGGTTTCTTTCCTTCTACTAACCCTGGGGTTCTCTATTTCTTCCTTTTCTAGTTGCTTTAGATGTTCAGTTCAGTTCAGTTCAGTCACTCAGTCGTGTCCAACTCTTTGCGACCCCATGAATCTCAGCATGCTAGGCTTCCCTGTCCATCACCAACTCCCGGAGTTCACTCAGACTCATGTCCATCAAGTCCATGATGCCATCCAGCCATCTCATCCTCTGTCGTCCCCTTCTCCTCCTGCCCCCAATCCCTCCCAGCATCAGAGTCTTTTCCAATGAGTCAACTCTTCTCATGAGGTGGCCAAAGTACTGGAGTTTCGCCTTTAGCATCGGTCCTTCCAAAGAAATACAGGGCTGATCTCCTTCAGAATGGACTGGTTGGATCTCCTTGCAGTCCAAGGGACTCTCAAGAGTCTTCTCCAACACCACAGTTCAAAAGCATCAATTCTTCGGTGCTCAGCTTTTTTCACAGTCCAACTCTCACATCCATACCTGACCACTGGAAAAACCATAGCCTTGACTAGATGGACCTTTGTTGGCAAAGCAATGTCTCTGCTTTTCAATATGCTATCTAGGTTGGTCATAACTTTCCTTCCAAGGAGTAAGCGTCTTTTAATTTCATGGCTGCACACACCATCTGCAGTGATTTTGGAGCCCCCCAAAATAAAGTCTGACACCGTTTCCACTGTTTCCCCATCTATTTTCCAGGAGGTGATGGGACCAGATGCCATGATCTTCATTTTCTGAATGTTGAGTTTTAAGCCAACTTTTTCACTCTCCTCTTTCACTTTCATCAAGAGGCTTTTGAGTTCCTCTTCACTTTCTGCCATAAGGGTGGTGTCATCTGCATATCTGAGGTTATTGATATTTCTCCCGGCAATCTTGATTCCAGCTTGTGCTTCTTCCAGCCCAGCATTTCTCGTGATGTACTCTGCATATAAGTTAAATAAGCAGGGTGACAATATACAGCCTTGACGTACTCCTTTTCCTACTTGGAACCAGTCTGTTGTTCCATGTCCAATTCTAACTGTTGCTTCCTGACCTGCATATAGGTTTCTCAAGAGGCAGGTCAGGTGGTCTGGTATTCCCATCTCTTTCAGAATTTTCCACAGTTTATTGTGATCCACACAGTCAAAGGCTTTGGCATAGTCAATACAGCAGAAATAGATGTTTTTCTGTAACTCTCTTGCTTTTTCAATGATCCAGTGGATGTTGGCAATTGATCTCTGATTCCTCTGCCTTTTCTAAAGCCAGCTTGAACATCTGGAAGTTCACAGTTCACATAGTGCTGAAGCCTGGCTTGGAGAATTTTGAGCATTACTTCACTAGCGTGTGAGATGAGTGCAATTGTGCATTCTTTGGCTTTGTCTTTCTTTGGGATTGGAATGAAAATTGACCTTTTCCAGTCCTGTGGCCATTGCTGAGTTTTCCAAATTTTCTGGCATATTGAGTGCAGCACTTTCACAGAATCATCTTTCAGGATTAGAAATAGCTCCACTGGAATTCCATCACCTCCACTAGCTTTGTTTGTAGTGATGCTTTCTAAGGCCCACTTGACTTTGGTGTAGGGTTAGGTTATTTATTTGACTTTTTTCTTTTTTCTTGAGGTTGCCTGTATTGCTATGAACTTTCCCCTTAGCACTGCTTTTACAGTATCCCAAAGGTTTTGGGTTGTTGTGTTTTCATTTTCATTCATGTCTATGCATATTTTGATTTCTTTTTTGATTTCTTCTGTGATTTGTTGATTATTCAACAGCGTGTTGTTCTGCCTCCATATGTTGCAATTTTTAATAGTTTTTCTCCTGTAATTGAGATCTAATCTTACTGCATTGTGGTCAGAAAAGATGCTTGGAATGATTTCAATTTTTTTTAATTTACCAAGGCTAGATTTATGGCCCAGAATGTGATCTATCCTGGAAAAGGTTCTGTGTGTGCTTGAGAAAAAGGTGAAATTCATTGTTTTGGGATGAAATGTCTTATAGATATCAATTAGGTCTAGCTGGTTTATTGTATCATTTAAAGTTTGTGTTTCCTTGTTAATTTTCTGTTTAGTTGATCTATCCGTAGGTGTGAGTGGGGTATTAAAGTCTCCCACTATTATTGTGTTATTGTTAATTTCCCCTTTCATACTTGTTAGCATTTGTCTTACATATTGTAATGCTCCTATGTTGGGTGCATATATATTTATAATTGTTTATATCTTCTTCTTGGATTGATCCTTTGATCATTATATAGTGTCCTTCTTTGTCTCTTTTCACGGCCTTTGTTTTAAAGTCTATTTTATCTGATATGAGTATTGCTACTCCTGCTTTGTTTTGGACTCTATTTGCATGGAATATCTTTTTCCAGCCCTTCACTTTCAGTCTGTATGTGTCCCCTGTTTTGAGGTGGGTCTCTTGTAGACAACATATATAGGGGTCTTGTTTTTGCATCCATTCAGCCAGTCTTTGTCTTTTGGTTGGGGCATTCAACCCATTTAGGTTTAAGGTAATTATTGATAAGTATGATCCTGTTGCCATTTACTTTATTGTTTGGGTTCGAGTTTATACACCCTTTTTGTGTTTCCTGTCTAGAGAAGATCCTTTAGCATTTGTTGGAGAGCTGGTTTGGTGGTGCTGAATTCTCTCAGCTTTTGCTTGTCTGTAAAGCTTTTGATTTCTCCTTCATATTTGAATGAGATCCTTGCTTGGTACAGTAATCTGGGCTGTAGGTTATTTTCTTTCATCACTTTGAGTATATCCTGCCATTCCCTTCCTGGCCTGAAGGGTTTCTATTGAAAGATCAGCTGTTATCCTTATGGGAATCCCTTTGTGTGTTATTTGTTGTTTCTCCCTTGCTGCTTTTAATATTTGTTCTTTGTGTTTGACCTTTATTAATTTGATTAATATGTGTCTTGGAGTGTTTTGCCTTGGGATTACCCTGTTTGGGACTCTCTGGGTTTCTTGGATTTGGGTGATTATTTCCTTCCCCATTTTAGGGAAGTTTTCAACCATTATCTCCTCAAGTATTTTCTCATGGTCTTTCTTTTTGTCTTCTTCTTCTGGGACTCCTATGATTCGAATGTTGGGGCATTTAATATTGTCCTGGAGGTCTCTGAGATTGTCCTCATTGCTTTTAATTTGTTTTTCTTTTTTCCTCTCTGATTCATTTATTTCTACCATTCTGTCTTCTACTTCACTAATCCTATCTTCTGCCTCCGTTATTCTACTATTTGTTGCTTCCAGAGTGTTTTTGATCTCATTTATTGCATTATTCATTATATATTGACTCTTTTTTTATTTCTTCTAGCTCCTTATTAAACCTTTCTTGCATCTTCTCAATCCTTGTCTCCAGGCTATTTATCTGTGATTCCATTTTTATTTCAAGATTTTGGATCATTTTCACTATCATTATTCGGAATAGATTCCCTATCTCTTCCTCTTTTGTTTGGTTTGGTGGGCATTTATCCTGTCCCTTTACCTGCTGGGTATTCCTCTGTCTTTTCGTCCTGTTTATATTGCTGTGTTTGGGGTGGCCTTTCTGTATTCTGGCAGTTTGTGGAGTTTTCTTTATTGTGGAGTTTCCTCACTGTGGGTGGGGTTGTGCGGGTGGCTTGTCAAGGTTTCCTGGTTAGGGAAGCTTGTGTCGGTGTTCTAGTGGGTGGAGTTGTATTTCTTCTCTCTGGAGTGCAATGAAGTGTCCAGTAATGAGTTATGAGATGTCAATGGATTTGGAGTAACTTTGGGCAGCCTGTATATTGAAACTCAGGGCTGTGTTCCTGTGTTGCTGGAGAATTTGCATGGTATGTCTTGCTCTGGAACTTGTTGGCTCTTGTGTGGTGCTTGGTTTCAGTGTAGGTATGGAGGCGTTTGGTGAGCTCCTGTCGATTAATGTTCCTTGGACTCAGGAGTTCTCTGGCGTTCTCAGGATTTGGACTTAAGCCTCCTGCTTCTGGTTTTCAGTCTTATTTTTACAGTACTTCTCCATCTATACAGAACCATTGATAAAACATCTAGGTTAAAGATGAAAAGTTTCTCCACAGTGAGGGACACCCAGAGAGGTTCACAGAGTTACATGGAGAAGAGAAGAGGGAGGAGGGAGTTAGAGGTGACCTGAATGAGATGAGGTAGAATCAGAAGAGGAGAGAGCAAGCTAGCCAGTAATCACTTCCTTATGTGCGTTCCAGTCTGGAGCGGTCAGAGATTTTCACAGAATTATACAGAGAAGAGAAGAGGGAGGAAGGAGACAGAGGTGGCCAGGAGGATAAAGAGGGGAATCAAAAGGAGAGAGACAGATCCAGCAGTAATCAGTTCCTTAAGTGTTCTCCACCATCTGGAACACACAAAGAGATTCAGAGAGTTGGGTAAAGAAGAGAAGGGGAAGGGAGGAGATAGAGGTGACCTGGTGGAGAAAAAGGAGAGTCCAAAGAGGGAGAGAGGAATCAGGGCAGTGATCTCGCTCCCAAGTAAAAATGGGCACTGAAGATTGGGTTCTTAAAGGTACAAAATTGATAACAAATACCAAAAAGCAAAGATTAAAAATCTAGAGTAGAGATTGGATTTTCAAAAATACAATATTGAAGAAAAGAAAAAAAAACAAAGTCACAAAAATTCTCTCTCTCTCTCTCTCTCTCTCTATATATATATATGAAGTTTGCTTTAAAAATAAGGTCTCTTTTTTTTTTCAAAGTAATAGTAGGTTATAAAAATAGAAATTAAAGGAGTAATAGAGGACTTAAAATTTAAAAAAATTTAAAAAAGAATGATAGTAAAAATATATCTAGGACTTTCTCTGGTGTTGTTGTGGGCAGTGTGGGGTCAGTTCATTTTCAGATAGTTCCTTGGTTTGGCTTATATTTCTCAAGATCTATAGGCCCCTTCCTATGTAGTCGGTACTAACTACAGGGTTTTAATCGCACCTGTCACTTGCAAGGTGGTTCCCTCTGTTTTAGCTTCTTCTGTTTGCTGGTCTCTTCAGTGTCTGATTTCCACCCTGACACAAGGGGGCGGTGGTGGACACTTTTTTAGGCTCACTTGTTCAGTTGCGCTGTGGGGATGAAGGGAGGCTGCAAACAAATAACACTGAGGTGTGCTCGCAGCGTCTCAGCCACACTGGGCCTGCCCCCGCTCATGGTGCGTGCACCCTTTCTGCCCACACTGCTCAGGCTCTATGATGCTCCGCAGGGAACCATCTGAGGCAGGCCCTGGGCTGCGTGCACCTCCCAGGTCTAAGCCGCTCAGGTTCAGGCACTCAGGTAGTCCTCGGAGGTGCACACTTGGTTGGGCCTGTGTTTTGTGACCTTCCTAGGTCCGAGCAGCTCATGTGATGAGGTGTTTGGTGAGCACAGTTGCTGCGACTTATTGCCTCCCCTGTCCCTGCCACTCGGATTTCTGGATGTACAACCAGCACACCTTCTCAGGCGGGTGTTTACCCTCCAGAACCCCAAGAAGTCTTAGGTAGCAAAGAAGCCTGCTTGCAGTTTGGTAGATAATGTCTCTCTGGGGCTGCAATTGCCCCCTTCTGGCTCTGGCTGCCTGTCACCGGATGGGGATGGTCTGCAGCAGGCTAGCTCTGTTCAGCCCTTTGTTCTGTGAGCAGGCCTGGTGGTGTCTTAGGTTAGGGCTTTTCGCATGGTAGCTATCCCACAGTCTGGTTTGCTAGCCCAAGTTAGTTCCCTCAGATTGCCCTCGGGGCATTCAGGCCCGGTCCTTACTCTAAGCAATGCAGCCTGCGCCTCCCTGCCCAGCCCCTGCTTGCTAGTGGCTGGTGCAGGTGTCTGCGCTGCTTTTCCACTGGGGGAGTTACCATTGGGCATGTAATCTGTGGGGTTTAATTATTTATTTATTTTTCCTCCTAGTTATGTTGCCCTCTGTGCTTCCAAGGCTCGCCACAGACTCGGCAGTGAGAGTGTTTCCTGGTATTTGGAAACTCCTCTCTTTTTAAGACTCCTTTCCCAGGACAGAGCTCCATCCCTACCTCTTTTGTCTCTTTTTTTGTCTTTTATATTTTTTCCTACCTCCTTTTGAAGACATTGAGCTGCTTTTCTGGGTGCCTGATGTCCTCTGCCAGCATTCAGAAGTTGTTTTGTGAAATTTACTCAGCGTTTAAATGTTCTTTTGATGAATTTGTGGGGGAGAAAGTGGTCTCCCCGTCCGATTCCTCTGCCATCTTAGGACCACCCCCCCTTCTTCTGTTTTTAAATTGAAATATAGTTGATGTGCAGTGCTGTGCCACCTGCTGAACAGCAAAGTGACTAAGTCATACACATATATACATTCTTTTAAAAATTCTTTTCCGTTATGGCCTACACCAGGAGATTGGATAAAGTTCCCCAAAACCCATGGAATTGCCCTGGGTGGCACTAACTAACACCCAGATGGAGGGGCCGCAGGCCAGCTGTTGGGAGCACATGTGGAGGGTCAAGGGCAGATGTCCCTGGGTCTAAGGGGACTCCTTCTACAAAGCAAGATTTAGTGACTTACGACCGACACTTCTGAGTGTGTGGCTGTGCTGCAGACCCCACTAGATTGGCCCCACAGGGCAGGTGCCCTTTGCCCGATGCTACAGATGAGGAAAGGTGAGGCTGGGACAGGTAAGTGGGTCATCAAGGAGCAGACTGGTCATGGCCTCCCTGAACCAAGCACCTGCTCTCAGCTCCTCTGTTCCTTCCCCTGTAGAAATGGAAGGAAAAGCCATAAACCTGAACAAAAGCAACAGTGGGCTGGAAACATCAGAACCATTGGCTTCACCACTGTCTTGATTTTGACATTGATAGCTGGGAGTTACTCTGACCCAGAGACACTGGGATTGTTTATTTATACAAAACAACTTGGCTAACTTTCAGCATTAAGGCTCAGTTCTGCTACGCAGTTAAGGACCTACATCACCCATCCAGCTACTTTCCTCTGCTTCTGACTGATGCTGGGTGCCTGGGGAGGGGACCCTGGTGGTTTCCTGCTGGCTGTGCCTCCAGAGAGGGTGAGGAGCTGGCCTTGGAGTCAGAGAGGACCTCAGTTTTCCCAGTCACATCCCAAGGCTGTCAAGGATTTTTTCATGAGAGGCTCTGTATTCGAGGATCTCAGTCTAAAGTGGAAACACTAGACACTTTAGGGCTTCCCAGGTGGCTCGGTGGTAAAGAATCTTCCTGCCAATACAAGTGATGCAGGAGATGGGTTTGATCCCTGGATTGGGAAGATCCCCTGGAGAAGGAAATGGCAACCCACTCCAGTATTCTTGCCTGCAGAATCCCATGGACAGAGGAATCTGGTGGGCTACAGACCACGGGGTCACAAAGAGTCTGACAGGACTGAGCATGCACGCACTAGACAATTTAAGATTAATTTTGAAAAGGTTGACCTTGAAAACAAGCAATTAGGCTGCTTTGTATTGACTGTTGCCTCTATACCAGTATCTTTTCTAGAAACTCATGCCTCTGCCCTGATGCTTTTTCTGCTTTGTCCCAAATTTTCCATCTGAAACAGGAAACTGTGCCCATTTCTGCCCAGTATGGACCATGGTGGTGAGCTCCTGTCATCAGCAGCAGCACCAACTGCCCACTCTCACTGCCCAGATATTCCTGAAGCTTCCTCCAGCTGAGGGGTGCAGGGGGTGCCCACGGGCATAGACAAAGATGGTTCTTTCCTGCTCTCATTGTGTAGAAGAGATGTCCAATTCTAGCAAAAATCCATGAGCTGAATTTCTAGGACTTTGTTTCTTGGGCCTCAATTTGCAGACCAGAGAACTGGACCATATCACAGGTTTTGTAAGGAGCAGATGGATGTGACTCTTTCAGATACCCCAGCTCTGTGTCAACTACCATTAAGAATTTAAGAAATCAGAATTAACTGATGTGTTGACTCACCCGAATCATGAGCAGATGTTTTGGTGAAACAGAACACAGAGGTGGTTGAGGAATTGAGGCCACTGTACCAGGGAAGGCTGTCATTGTATAAAGAGGGTCCTGGCTCTGCCTCAGTTTAAATAAAAACAAAATTAAAGCACAGGAACTTTCTTTAAGAAATGAGGGGATGCATACAGGAGAATATATCTATAGATTTTTAAAAGAAGTAGAAACTGTTTTTGTTTTGCTGTTAAAATACAAATACAATATTTGAAGCAATCATACTTATTTTAAATCCCAGAATGAGCTCATTTACAAATAAGCTACTCTGCTATGAGAAAACATATTATTTTTAGATCCCAGATAACTCAGAGAAATCATAATGCATTTCTAGCATAGACATATCTTAATAGATAATATAATTTTAAATTTGCAGCTGTACCTTCTAGCCAATTAAATTTCAATACATTTAATACAATTTCTTGCATTATGAAGCTCATTGATTTGTGCTAACATTTCTGTAATAATATTGATGTACTTAAAATTCTTCTCTTTCAGTAGATGTATGTTTGCCCAGACATTTATGGGCAAATTGATGTTGTCAGGCCCACTAGGTTCACACATTTGTATCAATGGCCCTCTAACAGCTGTATTAAAACGTTCGTTCATGCTATTCTAGTTAGGCCATTTTCTTTCTCTTCTTAAGGGTGATTTATCCACAGTCTTATTAAAATAGAGCATGAAATGTTCAGTACCTGTAAAAATTGAGGTCTGACGGCAAAGGAGTGATTCTCTCAGAAGCAGGGTGCCTACTATAGAGTCTTTTTTTCTTTTTCTTTTTTCTCCTTTTCTGAAGAATTCTTTTCATATCCTGCCTCTTCCAAACATGCACTTGAGATTCTGGATGCCAGAGGGAAGAATACTCATCAATAATAATATACAAATGGAAAATAAGAAGCCTGGTGGACAAATACATATGTTGACTGGCTGGTGGGTTGGTCAATATGATTTCTGAGAACAAACAGTATCTATTTCTATAGAATGCACTATTGATACAGACATGGATTTAATCGAGTGTTCTTTGGATTAGAAGATGCTACTTGTCAACTTACTGATTTTCCATGTGTTTATAAGATGTTTCCCACTTTATCTTAACATTAAAATGCAAAGTTTCAAATGCTTGCTGAAGTTTATTTGGGAGAAATATATTTTTCAAGCCTCATGCACAAATAAAAAAGGTGCAAGAATTTTCTTCCAGCCTTCACATCAGGAGCCGCTTATAATGGCTGCCTTCATGTAAGCTTATTTTTAAGTAACATTTTAAGAATGTTTAAGGAAAGTTCGGTCTTGGATGAATTACCTAACCTGGAGAAGCCACATTATAAACAAGAAAGTTATCTTTGAAAGACTGACAAATTCAGCTATGGAGCTTTAGAAATAATCTCTCTTCTAAAAAGGACTTCAGTTCACATCAAGCCCTTTTTGCATTGTTTTCAGATTCCTTTCAAGGTTAGATCAGAAAATTAGTAATTATAGCTAAAACTAGTAACAGGAGAGTGTCAGATTCTGTAGAAGAGACTCTCCGAAGTGGATGATTTCAGAGCTCCTTTGTAGTAAAGATTAAACCACAGTGGTTGTTCCCCCTGGAGTTTATCTGCTAAAAATAATATCTTGAGAAATGAAAAGAGTCATAATGTAAATATAATAAACCTAAATGCCATCAGGGAGTGTCAGTAGAAATCTGACCATTTTGACTGATCCTTTAGATCACGTTCTTGCTTTTTCTTTCAACCTTGACATTTCACCCCATATTTCTTTCCAAATAGACTTTCATTTCTTGTTGTTTACCAAAACAGATATCTTTATAGGTTCAGATTACTCATATTAAGATTTTGGTGCATGTTCGACATAGAATTTATGTGAATGTATAGCTGGGGAAAGCAAATGTAATTTCCTTTATTTAATTCTGGGCTTACTTACTTATTTTAGTTAATTCTGGGCTTAGGTTGAGCTGCTGAATGATGTCTGGCCAGGATTTCTTGCCTGTTTTGCTGGCCAGCTTTGACATCCAGTTTGGGAGTGTGTTGGAGAAGGCAATGGCACCCCACTCCAGTACTCTTGCCTAGAAAAATCCCATGGACGGAGGAGCCTGGTGGGCTGCAGTCCATGGGGTCGCTGGGAGTCAGACATGACTGAGCGACTTCACTTTCACTTTTCACTTTCCTGCATTGGAGAAGGAAATGGCAACCCACTCCAGTGTTCTTGCCTGGAGAATCCCAGGGATGGGAGAGCCTGGTGGGCTGCCGTCTATGGGGTCGCACAGAGTCAGACACGACTGAAGTGACTTAGCTTAGCTTAGCTTAGCTTGGGAGTGTGTGGGTGTGCAAAGCTCGGTGTAGTGTGTCAGGCTGGTTACAATGGCCACCCCAACCTCACAGGAGGACAAGCAGATGCCCCAGGAGGAGGTGTACGTCTTGGCATCCTGCCAGCTGTCTTCACAGTGAGGGTGTGCTGCACACTCGCCCCGGCCTCTTGGGGCCCCTCCCCCATGTCAGGGAGGAAGAGCCAGGGGTCCCTGCTGGGGGCACAGGGTGCAGGGTGCCTGCCTTCGACTCGCACTAGACCAGTGCCAGCTGCTCCAGTACGTGGAGTGAAGGGCCCGTGGCCACTACCGAGGTGGACGCAGGGAACGTGGTTGCGCCCTCTATGGGACCCCTGCAGGCCTTCTCTCAGGGCTCTGGCTCTGGGGTGGGGGAGGGACCGGGTGGCCTGGTGAGGCCAGGCAGAGGGTGTCCCACCTTGAGGACGTGTGTCCCGACATGCATGTCACCTTGCTCGGCCGTCCACATCCCAGGACTGAGGATCGCATAAGGACCCTGGAACCTCGGTTCCAATTTACGTGGAGAATCTTCCCAGTGCCTGAGAGACTGGAAAGTGAAGGTGTCTGCAGATTGGAGTGTTGTGATCTCTAGAGGGGCTTTGCCTGTGAGTTGTGACTGGCTCGTGTCCCCAGTTCTAAAGGTGGGCTTGACCCCAGAGATGACTAATCCTGACTACAATTAATCCAGTTTGCTTTTCTAAGGAGAAACGTTGAGGGCCCCACGGACCATGCGTCCTGCTCTGCCATTAGTCTCAGAGTAGAGCTTGTAACACATGTTTCCTGATTTCCGGCAGGACTCGTCACTGGTTTCAGCTGGGTTCACTCACTGAAACGCAGCACTGTGGGAGCCTCCGGGATCCGGTCCTTTCCGGGCTCTCGGTCTTCCCATCACAGAGAGGGATCTTTTGTTCTTGCTTGTAGTGTGGGGAAAGCTCCCGACGATCATAACTGGGCTGTTTCTTGGGACCACTCTGCCAGCGTGTGTAGGTGTCAGCAGATTTGTGTGAACTTGTGGGTCCTGGGCAAGGCCTGGCTGGAGCGTGCACACACAACCCATGAAATAAACTCCTGAAGCCCCGGCTGCCATCACTGGTAGGGAGGACTTGGTGTAAGCCCAGGGAGGCTCTGACTCATGCCAAAGCCAGGCTGCCCGTGACGTTTGGCCGGGGGGAGCCCTTCTATCTTGAGGACCCACTAGTTTCTTATTTTTACCCCATCTATAATCTCTGCCTGTAATTAACTTTCCCTTTGAACTGGGAAACTTTGAAAGTAACATACCCATTGGTTCTGTCCACAGGTGTCGTCATGACACTCATGAATTTAGGGTGTGTTATCATATTCCTGGTTTTCCATACCAATCACTGATGTTGCCTCAGCACTCTGGACGCCCAGACTCCTGACACTCTGAGGTTTAGCTGCGTAGAGACTGATCATTTTTCATAACCCTTGTTTCCTTGTCAGCATGTCACAGCCAGTAAACAGCTGCCGGCTCTGTGCACACGTGTAAATCTTTTCTCAGCTTCACCTCGCTGCTATTTAATGCCACTTTGCTTGGCCACTGTGCTCGGGAGCTTAAAATACCTCGTGTTGCAAGGAACTCGTGCTTACTATGATTATGGAGGAGTTTGTGTGAGATTTCCCCCAGCACAGGCTGACAAGCCGGCTGGCACATTGTCATTTGTCATCGTACACCAGATCTGTCAGCGAGAGAAACAATTTCAATAAAAAAATTCTGCATGAAATTACTTTGCTGGAGAACAAACTGGTTCTGCCTTCCATGCATACCGCTCTGTGTCTCTGTGTCATTTTGTGTGTGTGTTTTTCTTCTTCTTCTTTTTTCTTTTTTAATTTTGGCTGTGAAAGGTACTTAATGTACCAAAAACAATTTGTACAGACATTATTTTACCAATTGAAAGCGTGTACGCCTTGCTGAGGTCCCCTTATCTAACTGTTGCTAATACATTTTCACGCTGTGCTCTTACGGCTTCATTTTACAGTTGAGGAGATCACCCACTCCATGCTGTGTTGGAAATGGGACCCTCGTCACTCGGGTCCACAGAGTGCAGTTAGCATGTGAACAACAAGCAGCGGAAAGTTGGAGCATTAAAGTGTCTTCGTTCCCTTGTATTTCTTGCTGCAGATGTGGCTTGCTTGATCTCTGGTGTCTCAAAAATTAAGGCGCAGCCCCTGTGAGCACCAGGGATGCTTGCATGAGGAGGGTCAGGATGTCCGGGACCCCGGCAGTGTGCACACAGCCAGCCTCACACAGGTACCCTGGCCGAGCTCGCCATCCGATCAGCCCTGCAGAGAAGCATAGATCATTTCTGCGGTTCACCAACAAGCCCTGATTGTCCTTGGGTTGGTTTGGTTTCTCGTGTGAGCCCAGTAACGAGGGAAGACTGGGAGGTCCACAGTCGCTAGAACCAGCCGGGGCAATAATTGCTGTGAAATGATGTCCTGGACGGCTGAGCGGGGAGACCAGCCCCCACGCCCTTGTTTTCCACTCCGTCAGGTTTTCACCCGGCTATGGATTTGTTGTCATCGGCTCCTGATGCTGCTGCTGACACCCCTGTCAGAAAATGAATTTCTCACTCCCCACTTGGTTGACTCCATTCCTGGGGTATAATTCTGTCAAAGAGTGATGCTCATGAGCCTGCTCACTTATTCACGTGTGGTTCCCAGCCCTTCTGAGAGCATCCTGCTGGGTCATCTGCCTGTGGTTCCTATGTGGAGTCAGAGAGAAGGGATGAGCTACCGATGCTTCTAATCCAATTAGAATCACAAACAGCCACAACGACAGTCAGGATCCGTGCAGAATATTTATATAAAAGAACAATCGAGGCTTGACTGAAAAATGGCTTTGGATACCAATCTTAGGTCTTGTGCACCTAGAGGCTTTTAAGTCAGTGAAATACATTCACTCTCACCTGTAATATCTGATTGACCACTTGTGCAATAAAAAACAAAACTCATGGTGGCCATCCATAGTGAAGACTTGAAAATGCATGTAATGATGTTTTTTCTTTCCTAGACTTATACAATGGGAACAAAAACCTTAGTCTTTAATTGCTATATGGGATGGAGATATGAAAGGAAAGTTGTTATCAAACAAATTTGTTTTCCCTGCAGTGTTTGATGGATGCAGTTATAAGGACTAAGAATGCAACTACAAACAAGGCAAAGTAGCCCTGAGTGAGCAAACTTTATGCTGAGCCTGATTTAACACTGAGACACATGCGAAGACAGTGGTGGAGGCTCCCCAGAGATGCATGAGATGGGAGATGCCCTGTGCTGGATGCAGAGCTGTATCACTCCTCCAGGGATGCCTGCATGAGGACCATTGTCTCCAGGTGCTGTCAGGGCTGGAGGACCACTGTCTCCTGGGTGCTGTCAGAACTGGAGGACTACTGCCTCCTGGGTGCTGTCGGGGCTGGAGGACCACTGCCTCCTGGGCACTGTCGGGGCTGGAGGACCACTGCCTGCTGGGTGCTGTCCAGGCTGGAGGACCACTGTCTCCTGGGTGCTATTGGGGCTGGAGGATGAGAAGCAACCGGGACAGAGTCTCTAAAATAAGGGTCTGCTGGCCACCAACACCCAGAGCCCAGAGTGAGGCTCCCTGAACATTAACACAGCCTCCAACCACCTGCATGTGTTGTTAAGATGAGGGTTCTAACTTGGCAGGTCTGGAATCCAGCATGAGATATTCTCCACAATCTTCCAGGTCAGGCACTTGCTTCTTCTTCATGAGCCGATTAAAGAAGCAAGGTTTCTGGCACTGGCATTCTAAAAATATGCATTTCATTTCCAGTTGGTCTGGCTGACCACTGATTAGATATCTTAGATGTATGCTTTACCCAATGGTCAGTCATTTAAAAATGAGACAAGATCAGAACAAGGTAACTCTGGAGCTTGTTAAGAATGCCCTCTTCTCTCTCTTGCCTGCTCGCTTTCCAGAGCCCACTTGCAACAATCAGGTATCTCATGAACTGTCATCTGACAAAGTTCCTCAGGATGCTAATTATATTCTTCTTGAATTTTTAGTTTATTCTATAGTGCAACAAATGTCTACTGAACAGAGACTCAGTACCAACCTCTTGCAAGATTCTGAGGGTTGAATGATGTTTAAATAGATGAAGTCTTTATATTGTGGACAAATGGTACAAAAGTTTAAAAGGATTTTAAATTGCAAGAAGCTCCATGAACCAGAGCATGTGTGGAGAGCAAAGAACGCCAGGACCCATGTGGTCTAGGGAAGGCATCCTGGAAGAAGCAACACTGCAGTGTCCATCTCAAGATGGTCCCAAGATGACCTCTTTCTTGTGCTTCCCATTCGCTCTTTGTAACGACCTTCTCTGGAGTCCGGTGCTTTATGTCTGCTAGAGCCCAGTCTGCTGCCTGCACAAACCGCACCATCCCTCACCACCATCCTCAGACTCTGTCTGGTCTGCACACCCTTCAGCTCAAGGCCATAGAAACTAGCAGCTTTACTACCGTCCCTGCAAATCAGGCTAACAAGACTCAGGGCAGTTCAAGCACTAAGTACCCAAGGATGATTTCTGAAGCCAGAGCAGCGGGCGGATCTGAGTCGAACATTGGAGTCTGAGAACAATCAGTTGAGTTCAATCACTCAGTCATGTCCAACTCTTTGTGATCCCATGGACTGCAGCACACCAGGCCTCCCTGTCCATCACCAACTCCCAGAGCTTACTCAAACTCATGTCCATCAAGTCAGTGATGCCATCCAACCATCTCATCCTCTGTCGTCCCCTTCTCCTCCTGCCTTCAACCTTTCCCAGCATCAGGGTCTTTTCCAATGAGTCAGTTCTTTGCATCAGGTGGCCAAAGTATTGGAGTTTCAGCTTTAGCACCAGTCCTTCCAATGAATATTCAGAACTGATTTCCTTTAAGATTGACTGGCTGGATTCCTTGCAGTCCAAGAGACTCTCAAGAGTCTTCTCCAACACCACAGAGTTCAAAAGCATCAATTCTTCAGGTCTCAGCTTTCTTTATAGTCCAACTCTCACACCCATACATGACTACTGGAAAAACCATAGCTTTGACTAGACAGACCTTTGTTGGCAAAGCAATGTCTCTGCTTTTTAATATGCTGTCTAGGTTGGTCATAACTTTTCTTCCAAGGAGGAAACATCTTTTAATTTCATGGTTGCAGTCACCATTTGCAATGATTTTGGAGCCCAAGAAAATAAAGTCTGTCACTGTTTCCATTGTTTCCCCATCTGATTTCAAATGGGGACCAGATGCCTTGAAGAGATGGGACCAGATGCCTTGATGTTCGTTTTCTGAATGTTGAGCTTTAAGCCAACTTTTTCACTCTCCTCTTTCACTTTCATCAAGAGGCTCTTTAGTTCTTCTTCACTTTCCGCCATAAGGGTGTGTCCTCTGCATATCTGAGGTTATTGATATTTCTCCTGGAAATCTTGATTCCAGCATGTGCTTCATCCAGCTCGGTATTTTGCATGATGTCTCTGCATACAAGTTAAATAAGCAGGGTGACACTATACAGCCTTGATGTACTCCTTTCCTGATTTGAAACCAGTCTGTTGTTCCATGTCCAGTTCTAACTGTTGTTTCTTGACCTGCACACAGATTTATCAGGAGGCAGGTCAAGTGGTTTGGTATTCCCATCTCTTTAAGAATTTTCCACAGTTTATTGTGATCCATGTAGTCAAAGGGTTTGGAGTAGTCAATAAAGCCGAAGTAATGTTTTTCTGGAACTCTCTTGTTTTTTGGATGATCCAACTGATGTTGGCAATTTGAGAACAGTGCCAGGTCCAAACGCAGAAGAGTCGGTGCAGATGACGAGGTGCAGATGACGAGGTGGATTCCATCGTCTGGAGGCAGCACTGAGTCCCCAGGGTGGCAGCTGTGGACTGGGCTGTGTGCACCTGCAGGGGCTCCGTGGTTGGCAGGAGGTGGGGCCCATATTGGAGGTCTGTGCCTGACCTTGGATCCTGTGCAGACTCATGGACTTCAAGACCACTTCTGTTTGCCCAGCATTTCGCTCAGTGGGTAACCAGTTCTATGATGTGAACATAGAATGATGAGTCAAAACCCAAGATGAAAACATCTGGATTTGAAATCAGATCTGGGCAGAAGGATGGAACTTTGTAATAAATCTCCCTTTACATGTTACTTTTGAGATTAGAATTGGTCTCAAAGTCTGCTGCTGCTACTGCTAAATCGCTTCAGTCGTGTCCAACTCTGTGCGACCCCATAGACAGCAGCCCACCAGGCTCCCCCGTCCCTGGGATTTTCCAGGCAAGAATACTGGAGTGGGTTGCCATTTTCTTCTCCAATGCATGAAAGTGAAAAGTGAAAGTGAAGTTGCTGAGTCGCGTTTGACTCCTAGTGACCCCATGGACTGCAGCCTACCAGGCTCCTCCATCCATGGGATTTTCCAGGCAAGAGTACTGGAGTAGGTTGCCATTGCCTTCTCTCAAAGTCTAGAAGGTTCTAATCTGTAAACTGAACCATTTATGCCCAGATAGGGTGGGATTCAGGGTACAAGACTTCAGCTTCTAACAGCTATTCCAGTCTCTGCTAAGCTGTTTGTTCAAATAGCATCTACCAGATGCAGAATAACATATAATTAAAAGACTCATATAGGCTCTGCTGGCCTGAAAATTCAATAGATTTCTTTTTACAGTTGTCTCATTAAAATTTGTGAAAAAGTAATGCCAAAAGTATAAAATAATAAAAAAGAAAATAACAATCATCTAATCCCTACCATCCAGAACTAACTACTGTTTATATATTTATATATATTTACTTCTAGTCTCCTGTTTCCTTAGGAAAATCACCCTTTTGTTTTTATAGAAAGCAAGCATGCATGTAGTTACAAACAATTCAAATAAGGCGTAACAGTATATAAGTATAATAAAATGCATAAAATTGTAATCAGAAATAACATTTATAAACATTACTGATTATTGTAGATATCACTCTCTGGATGTACATAGATAGAAAATGCATGGTGATACTTTTATGAAAATAAGGTAATACCATAGATTTGCAATAAATGAAAATAATTTTATTTGAATTTAAATAAATGGAAGTAAGGTAAAGAATATAGTAGATTCAAATAATTTTTTTTACAAGAAAGAATTGCAAAAAATTAAGAAATGAAACTATGACATGCAGTAAAATAAAATAATAAAAAACATTGATGCCTTGCTTTGAGAAGTAAAGAAATAGATGTTCTTATATGACTTTCTGCTCAGCTTTCTCCTATCTTCCGATTTCAAGTGTTTATATTATATTATGGAATATATTATATTATGCAATATATTATATTACATTGTTTTGTTATATTACATTATATTATGTAATATATATTATGCAATATATTATATAATCATGCATAATACTGTATATAATGTACTATATTATGCAGTATATTATATTACATTGTTTTACTACATTACATTATTTTACATTGTATCATGTTATATTACATTATGCAATGTATTACATTTCATTACATTACATTACATACATCGCATTATAGTTTGTCATGCAGATTCCTCTCACACTTTGCTCAGGACATGTGCATTCCCATCATTTTGTGTGGCTGCTGTAAGTGCCCTGATTCAGTGCTCATCTCCACAGTTTAACACCCATTTCCAGTCTTAACTGCCTCCAGGTTGATTTCTCTGTTTGCTCCTGGGCCGACCGTCCTGTGTCCACCTTCCTCCAGCATTGTCTTTGCTCTTGCTCTCCCTAGGGAATCTCAAGCCTGCTGAACAGCACTGTGGCCTGGGGAACCAGTCCTGCTCCTAGTCTCCCCTGCACTTGGTAGCTATGTGCATCTTCTTCTGGTACTTAGGGCATCCGAGGGCCCCGAGCCCCAGTGGGGTCCCCAGAATCCGTGATCTGTGCTGTTTGTTTGGGGGCTTGCAGAGCTCTCTGCTCTTCCTTGGTCTCCCGGCTTAAGTGTGTCCACTGACTGCACAGTTGGGTGCCATGTTTTCTTGAAGCACAGCACTCTTTGAATCCAAAATATTTTCTTTCCTTTCAGTCCATGAAAAGAAAAATGTCTCATATCAATTAAAAATAAATAAATTTAGATTTGTCTCCCAAGGAATACATATACATGTTATTAAAATTCAGACAGTTTTAAAGGTCGATAATAAAAACACAGCACAGCCAATGCCTGTTTAAGGCTATCGGGGGAGAGGTCAGCAGACTCTCCCCAAGGGCCATGTCCAGGCTGCTGTCTGATTTTATAAACAATGCTTTCTGAGAAACAGTGATGGCCATTATTTTCTGCATTAGCTGTTCCTGCTTTCATGCTCTAATGCCAGAATCGATTACTTGAACAAAATCTAAAATATTTACCTTCTTTGTCTTCACAGAAAATTTGCCAACCTCTGTGCTGGAGGAAACCACTTTCAAATAGTGACGTGGCTGTTTCATCTCATATTTACTTTCTAACATTAAGTGATATTCTTATACTGTTCTCTGTTTTTAGTATAGATATTATCAGTGGATAGAAATGAATCTGCCTGTAATGCAGGAGACCCACATTCACTCCTCGGATCAGGAAGATCCCCAGAAGAAGGGAATGGCAATCCATGCCAGTATTCTTGTCTGGAGAATCCCATGAACAGAGGAGCCTGATGGGTTATAGTCCATGGGGTGTCTTAAATCTTCCCACAAACAGAAAGCATGTAAGCCTCCCTTTCATCTTTCAAATACAAAATTCAGTGATATTTTTGTTACATCAAAATTGAACATAAACATCACAATGCAGTTCTGCACATTTGTTTCCTCCTGAACCTCCTGGTACTTTCCTTTTTTGTGCAGATGTTTTTTACTCCTGGGAACTGTATTGGTCTTTATGTTAGCTCAGTTTTTCACACATTCATCAGTAACTCAGTGCTCACATTCTGATAAACTCACGTATCTTTTTAATATGGTCAAATTGATGGTGGCACATTAGTGCCTTTGAAACATTTTTTAAAAAATTGTCTAACCTCTGATCGGCTGCCCCTGGCTAGTTGCCCTGTGGCCACCTTCATTCTGGGTTAAGAGCCCATTTCTTTCCCTTTTGGGTTTATTTCTGAAGATGCACAGTTTAGTGAAACACCTTATGCTCATATGTGAGCTGGGTATAAAATTCTAAGCTTTCAGTCATTTTTCTTTGGGAATTTGGGGGGATTTCCTCACATCATTTAGTTTCTGCTGCTCCCTTAGAAACATTTGGTTTTGTTCTTGCTCCTCATCTGTCCTCTCCAGACATCTCCAGGGCCTCTTGCTACCCCAGGTGACATATACTTTGTGATGTGTGTTCTGTTGTGCACCATTTAGAATTCATTTTCTTGAATGGCACATGTGCCCATGTGGTGTCTTCAGTTCTAGGAGATTTCCTTCCTTTCTTTTTTTTGTGAATTTCCATTATTTTACTGTCCTCCTTGATTTTGAATATTGCAGTTTTTGCATTTTTCA
Organism: Bos indicus x Bos taurus; assembly: GCF_003369695.1. NCBI lineage: Eukaryota > Metazoa > Chordata > Mammalia > Artiodactyla > Bovidae > Bos > Bos indicus x Bos taurus. Next base: position 1,650,546 of record NC_040099.1, read on the forward strand.
AAGAACACATGGACTCTGACTTTTGCTGGGCACTTTTCAAGACATGGAGGTGGGAAGTTGCTTGATGAGGTGGGGAGCTGGAGATACACACAGACTTTGGGGGCTACACACACCTGCTGCTCCCTGAGGTTGGTGGTTTTCAAACCCACTGGGATCCTGAGCTTGGAGCGAGCTGCCTGGGTGGCTTAGTGTGGTTTCCTCAGTGCCCACAGCTGGGGTTTTCCTCCACTCTGGCCCCTCATCCTCATCCCAGGCCTCAAGCCCCTGGAAATCCTGCTTCCAGTCAGTTTGGTAGGCATCATCATGATGAAAACAGGCTCCGAAGAGAATAAGAGGCACAGATTGTGCAGCTGGCAGTATCCCAAGGAGTGGGTTCCGTGGAGGAAATAACTTTTTAAAATTGCTATAAAAATATTCAGTTTAGAGCAACATAATTTCATTAAAAGCTCAGGAAGATCAACACTAATATGTTCTGTATTATTTCATTTTCAAAAGGCATTTTCGTTTCTGTTTTCCTAAGTTCTTCTTAAACTTCAAAGCAACTATGGGGTGACATTCATCATAAATAAAAAACAGACCTGAAGGAAACTGCAGTTTACAAGTCTTAAGTGAAGCAAGTGTTTTAATTCTCCTGCTTTAATTCAATCACTCTGCTCTCTTGGTTTCAATAATATGTGAATTGAGCTTCATTTCCTTTTCCTTTTTATTGTTCAACAAAATCTGTATTTGGAGAGATGGAAGAAGAGATGGAAGATGAGATGGATGCAGTCAGAGACTCATGTCTCTTCTGGCTGCTCATGTTCCTTTGCTGTGTCCCTGTTTGGTTGTTCTGAATGATAGGTCCCTGCTCATTAAACCCACCCAAAGTGCATTAATTAATGGCTTTTGGCTAACTTAGAAGGAAGGCTCTAATTTTGTCCTTTTGAACTCTGTCCTCAGATCAGATCAGATCAGATCAGTCGCTCAGTTGTGTCCGACTATTTGCGACCCCATGAATCGCAGCATGCCAGGCCTCCCTGTCCATCACCAACTCCCAGAGTTCACTTAGACTCACGTCCATCGAGTCAGTGATGCCATCCAGCCATCTCATCCTCTGTTGTCTCCTTCTCCTCTTGCCCCCAATCCCTCCCAGCATCAGAGTCTTTTCCAATGAGTCAACTCTTCGCATGAGGTGGCCAAAGTACTGGAGTTTCAGCTTTAGCATCATTCCTTCCAAAGAAATCCCAGGGCTGATCTCCTTCAGAATGGACTGGTTGGATCTCCTTGCAGTCCAAGGGACTCTCAGGAGTCTTCTCCAACACCACAGTTCAAAAGCATCAATTCTCCGGTGCTCAGCCTTCTTCACAGTCCAACTCTCACATCCATACGTGACCACAGGAAAAAACCATAGCCTTGACTAGACCAACCTTTGTTGGCAAAGTAATGTCTCTGCTTTTGAATATGTTCAGCCCTGACTTATTAATAATATACACAGATTTTATCAGAAATCAAAAGATGTGCTCATCAAAGTTTTAGATGGTACCTGGACTGGAGGCTGCTAGTACCACAAATAATGATTTCAGTTTTAAAATGATCTCTACAGGGACTTCCCTGGCCATTAAGTGGTTAAGACTTCATGCTTCCATTGCAGGGGACATGAGTTCAATCCCTGGTCAGGGAACTAAGACCCCACATGCTGTGTAGCTTGGCCAAAAAATAAAATAATTAAGTTATTTATACAGACAATAACAGTATATTGAGGGTGAAAATGCAATACTTGAAATAGATAAAACAATGTTTAAAAAGAGCAAATGTGCGAGATTGAGACTGCCTGGTATGCAGTAAAATACAAGCTAAAGCTGGATGGAGGTAGGAAGCTGGCCACACCAGTAGCTGTTTGTGTGGACAGCTGACCTGGCTCTGTCACTGGAGTGACGCCCTTTAGACCGCGCAGCTTCACTCCGCCTTGTCGTTGGGTTTGTCTCACGGCCTGGTGGGACAGCGAACTCTTCCAGCCTTGTGCTTGCTACAGCCATTTCCCCCTGCTCCTGCGGGGCCTTCCTCAGTCTTGGAAATTCTCCTCCCACATGCTCTGCTCAGCCCTCAGCTGAGGGTGAGTGGTGCCCTGGCGGTGAAATGGAACAGAGAATTGTTAAATCCTAATGTAAAGACAGCTTTATAGCTGGAGTGCTAAACAGGGGGTTTTTGCATCAATGGATGAGTTTCAGAGAGTCTGTAAAGAGTCTGTAAAGGGCTTCCCAGGTGGCTCAGTGATAAAGAATCTGCCTGCCAATATAGGAGACACGAGTTCAATCCGTTGGAAAGATCCCCTGGAGAAGGAAATGGCAACCCACTCCAGTATTTTTGGCTGGAGAATTCCATGGACACAGAACCCTGGTGAGTTATAGTTCATGGGGTCACAAAGGGTCAGACATGACTGAGCACAGCACAGCAGTTTTTGAAATTATACACAAAATTTTGCATATGCGGTCACAAATTCAGTTTTCTAGGTTTGAAGCTCCAAAAACTTTAATTATCATCTACTAGGAAATGTGGACCCGATGATGTTAAACCCCAGATGATGATTGTGTGCTTATCTCTCTAGTTCCCCACATTGGTTTTCTCCCAACGTATGTACACCCATGATTCTGGATTCTACCACCCTTGACAATGATATTATTAACACTTCTTTCTCAGTGTCAATTTATGTATAATTTCCCTTCCAAACCACACATGAATAATTCCAAAGAAGCAAGCAACCATAAAGAAGATGTTGCTTTAAGGGTTTGAAATTCCAGTGTTCTCCTCAAACATTGAGTCATGTCTGTTGAAGTATTATCTTTATAAGTGCAAATATTGCCTTATGCTTGCAGAAGTGTCTTGTACTTCATTAGCCCAGAAAAAATATACCATAAACAGGCATTTAGGGGATAAGGGAGAATTCCATGGGCCAGAAAGAGAGTGTTTAGTATGAACAATATACATGTCATCACAGTGCATCTGTTAGGACAGGAAGCATCGTGATCATCTGTTTTACAAGCCTTCTCTGGAATTATCTTTTGGATGATTTCATATAAAAGATAGTTTCTGGTAAATCTGGCTCAACAATTAATATGCAAGTTGTGATTAGAGGGGTTGAATTGGAAGTGATAAAGGTTTAAAAATAGAAAACAGATGTAATATTTTAAATGACATTTTCTTTGTACTGTATTTATTTCTCCCTTTCAGTAATTAGTAAAATGTTTTCAGTTTTTAGAAAGAGCTTATCACTGTGAGCACAATAAACCCATATGTGGAAAAAAAAACAAAAAAGCTGCAAGAAACAGATGATACATACTTTGGGTTCTGTGGATAAGAAAAAATGGCGAAAGAATAGGGTATCATAAAAATATAGGGCCCCAAATATAAATAAATAAAACAATTCAAACAAAAAGAACCAATATTCAAGCAATTCTTTGAATCTGTCATTTGAACATTTTTTAATTTAATTGAGCATGAATAATTTATGTTGTGGTGAGGAAGATTATAAATCCATAAATAAATTTTATTGGGGATTAAAAAAAAGTGAATAATTTAAATATTGAAAAAAATCACCTATAGTCTTGTCTCTTATCTCCCATGATGGCATTCCTTAGAGTCCAGCACGACCAGCTGGAAGTCCAGAGTGTGCTTGGAACCACTTGGAGCCATCGGAAGTGGAAGCTACTTCTTCACCCCTGGCTGTGCCCTGTTATCTGGAGGGCGTTCAGGTTGGTGATAGTTACAACATTCACTGGGCTGGCTGGACAGCCTTGAGCTTCGAGATGCTTGTAAGAACAAAAGAGACCCCAGGTATCTTATATATTTGAGAATTTTCTGAGACTCTTCACTGAATAATTTCCAGAGCAAATTTCTTGATATGTTTAAAAAAGAAATGACGTTGCCAACTTTATTTTAAGGTATCAGCTTGAATTGTTTTATTTTGTGGTCTAATCTTTGAGTTTTGGTTCCAGCAAGTGAGGTTTTGCTTTAAGCCAATTGTAGCCCTAAAAGCAATTACCTTTTTATTGACAAATTAAAAGAAAATAAATAGTGGAGTCAGTAGTTACATTCTTTTCTAGAGGTATTACTATTACCAGGCAAACCTGGGGCGGTGTGGCCAGGGGTGGGCTGACCTGGCCCAAGTGAGGGGTGGAGACCAAGCACAAAGAGAGGCAGAGCTATCATTATTCCTGGCACAAACGGCTTTAAAATTAAAGAGCAGGTCCTTGATTGAAACTTTCTGAGTTGCTACATAGGGTCACTTTTCACTTCCAGTTATGGCATCTGAGCAGTGGTGACATGGCTGACCAGGCCGCCCTGTCCCCAGGGTGCCCACGCGTCACAATCTTCATCATGTTGGGAACCGGGTGAGCCCTGGGCCCCAGCCCCTAGGAGAGGCATCACGCCGGAGAAAGAGCTGGGACAGTGGGGACCCGACCAGGGCCAGGGGGCTCCTGTCCTCCTGGGGCACAGGTGTGGGTGACTAGACAGGACGTGTCCCAAGGATGACCTTCTGTGACACGGGGCTGATGAGGGACAGGATGGCGTGACTGTTGCAGTCCCCACACCCGGGCCGACATTCCTGAGCATCCTCCCTGGGCACGACGATGCTCCTGTAATCGTCGCCCCTGCATCTGGGGCAGGCGCTCTGGCCCAGGTCCCAGGGGAGAGACAGCAAGGACAGAGGTGGACAGAGCCCAGTGTGGTGCTCACGAGCTGGCCACAGCTTGTGGGCTGTGTCCCCTCACTTCATCCCTGTCCCAGGAAGATAGTAATGCAGGGCCGTCCCCACAAGGTCTTCCATTCAGATCGCTGTCCCCTGATGGACATGAGATAACACGCTCAGCCAGTGGCCGGCAGAGAAGACAGAGACACACCTGCACTCACGTGGCAGGGTGGGGCCGCACATACCCATCTCCCCATGCACCAGCCTGCAGGTCATGGCACGTATTTTATTCTTGTCTTTAATCCCAAGACCATGGAGCCATTTTGGTTGCCCATAAATCTCACTGAACAGGCAGATGAAGTTGGTTGTGCTGGCCACAGAATTTTCTGATAAAACTTTCCTTTTCTGCTCTCATATTCCTGGAGGAAGTGTAAATAGCTCAGGAGGGGGCCTGGTGACAGATGTGACCACAGGCGGCTGGACACGGGTACCTGGGCCCAGAGTCTCGTGCTGGACAGAGCTGGCCCTGCCAGCCCCTGATGGGGTGGGCGGGGCACAGCTAGGAATGAGGCACAACAAGGTTTTAGGGCCAAAAAGTGAATTTCTCGGAGCGTGTTTTTTCCTTTAAAACCTGATATTTATTTAAAATAATTATGTCAGGGCCAGTATTTTTGCTGTGCTGACTTTGAGCCTCTATCTGGTAATTACAGTAAAACAGTCTTAATTGAAGCATGAAATGTGGATTTCATGATAATTCAGATTCACATTGAAAGGGAATCTTGTTCAGGTCCTTTAACAATGTGCTTGTTGAGAATTTCCCAGTTACAAGGTCCTGCCAAGCGCTGGGGGCTTTAAGAGAGTGGACATGTGATTTCTGACCTTATCTCCTCAAAAATCTCAGGGAGACTAAAAATAATTTAAAAATTCAGATTTATGACACTGTAAAGTATTTGTTTCCAATAATTGAGTTCATATTTAATCTTATTAACACTATATTCTATAGTTATATGTCTTTTAATATTCAAGAATAAAGCAGCTCAATAAAAAATCAGAAAAAAGCTAGTTACCATTTTGTATGGTTGTAGGTTTGTAAGTTATAGGTTGGTTGTAAGTTATAGGTTTGTAAGTTAGAGGTAGGTTGTAGGTAGTTTCACTCTGATTTCCACTAGGTCACTATTCACAGGAGTGATAGTGTAGATATTGGTGACAAGGGTTATGCTACTTGGGGTGTTCATGATTAAATATTAATGGTTATCACAAAATTGTTTTAAAAATCCAGCCCCTATACGAAAAAAGTTTCATATAGGTAACGCCCATGTCTCTGGAGTTTTTTGATGAGCTCCAGAAAGACATCTGTTAGATCTCTCATCAGTGAGTTAGATCTCCTACCATTTAGAACTAACATCAGTTAGTTCTCCACACCTGCTCATCTCCAGAATCTATACCCTCTTCACTCCAGGGTGGCCGCTCAGTCCAGCCTCTGTTCAACACTTGAACAAATGCAGCATCCTCTCCTCTGTGGTCCTCCTTGAAGATGCCAGTCCATTCACTACCACCAATCCTGGTCCCTTCCTTCTTGGCTCAGCAGTCGCTGTGACATCCTGGGTCTCCAGCTCACAGTGCATCTCAGCATTTGCGAGGCTCACGTTGAGGCTTCTCCCCTCTCTCGTGTGTGCCATCCAGCCCCTGAACACTGAACATACCCAGTTTTCCTATTGCCTTCAGACAGGGCTACCAACACCAGCAACATTTTGAGGGCTGCCTTTCAGAAGTGAAAGTGAAGGGAAAGATTGTTTCAGATAAAGAAAAGCTGAAAAAAAAAAAACCTTGTCACTACAGAACTGCACTTTGAAAAGTACAAAAGAAATAAAGTAATCCCAGCTGGAAATGTGAGACCTGCAAGAAGGAATAATGATCACTGAAAAGAAGACAAGATGGGTAGTGATCTTGAGCCACTGACTTCAGATTCTACAGAAATACTTATATAGACTTACTTACTCAAAAGCTCTTCTCATCTTTCATGTGTAATTACATTATGGACATATTGTTAACTGCACTGAAGTGATAAAAAGTTAAAATTTCACGCATTTGCGTTTGCCACAGTGGAGGTAATGGGTGGTCGCATCAGCAGTTTTGAACAAACACTGCACACGACACAACCTTCGTAGAAAGACCCGGAGCTGTCATGAAGTCCCCAGCCTTGCGCCTCTGCGACGGCAGTGACTGCGCGAATGATTTTACCTCTTGAATAAATCAGAATTGGAAAAGAGTGGCAGCTTGAACTGACGGGCACTCGGCCGACTCTCTGAGTGATTAACTCCTGTCGTCTCTCTGTGATCCGACCTGACCTGTGGCCATGACACGCGGATTCTCAAGCTAGTTGGCGTTCCTCCTCATGTGACCCTTTTCCACGGAGGAGGAACCAAGGGAGTTGCCCTGCAGTGGGGGGTCAAAGCAGTGAACTCACAGAAAGGGGCTAGTTTGAAAAGAAAGCCCTGATCCTACAGCGAAAGATTGTATGTTCTCAGTGCCAACATTACCGCAACATTACTTAATAATATTTTCAGATGACCAGCTCTCAGTAATTTACAATTGATTCACATCTGACTTTTTCTTCCAAGTGTGCCTTAACGCAAATTTAACTTTCACAAATTCAATTTTTGGAAATTGAAGTATAAGACAACAATTGAGCAATGCAGCATTTTCACTGCTGGTTAAGAGAACACTCCTTCTTCTTTTGTTTATAAGACTGACCACAGACAAGGAGGACTGTGAGATTTTGTGGTGCTTTGGAAGAATTAAAACACTTGATCTCACCTGTTATATTTTCCCATAGGTGTATGTTTGGCTTACTCGCCCCTAAACATCTTTTCTATTCACCCTGGCCCCTGGGTTATTAGAAATTAAATGTTAAGCAGTGGTAACTCGAGGTGTGCTAGACTCACAACACAGGTTCAATCCCACCACTTTCTGGTTCTGTTCAGATCTCAGTGGGTAATTGGATCGTCTGATCCATCTGGTGTTCTTCCCCACAATCCATGGGGGCGGGGTGCAGTTCAAGTGTTTGGTTCATGAGGAAAATGCTTGAAAATAATAGTCTGGAATTCACTCAACACCAAATTATCAACCTTCAGCCCCAGGACCATGATGCGTGCAGAGGCTGACGGCAGGATGGCAGCCTCTCACCAAAGTGATGGATGGGGAGGGAAGAAAGGGACCAGTTGTGCCATCTTTTCTGAAAAGAATGCTCTTTGCAAACGTACAAACGGGACTGAATGCAACGTTAACAGGGCAGAGCTATGTAGGAATACACTCGCAGAGAGCCCTGCAGCCAATGGCTGGGCTTGTTTTTATTTCTTGCATCACAATGTACTAACACGAGGTCTGCACCCCACACGCACAGGTGGAAGTGTGAGCATGAGGGCCATTGGAGCCGTGAATTTTCCCAACGAACTACAATTACGGAACCGTGCTGCATAATTTGAGGCAGATTCATAGCTGAAGAATTCTTGAAGGAATGCCTACAATTACACCTGTGCCTCATTAGCTAAATTGATATTTGCCACGTTGGAAGGAGAGCAAAACAGACTGGAAAGGTTCTTCTGTTAGAATCCGAAAACAGCACAGAAAATGCTCATCAGACTGGGGAAAATGTTCCAAATTCTCCCAAGTGGTGTAAAGAGCAAAGACCCCGGCAGGTTTGAACCCAGGAGCCTCCGAATCACAGTCATATGCTGTCAGTAAGTCTTGTGTGTGCCCCTCCCGTGCTGGCGAGCATGGTCTCAGAAACATGATGATCAGAATGTTGTAGATCATTTCACATCTAAGATATGTTCACACATCTTAAACCCCTGTGTGTGTATAAGTTTATTCGCTCTTAGTTTCCAAGTAGCAAAAGTCACATCCCCTTTCTAAATTTGAAAGTTTAATAGCAGACTGGCTGAGGCTTGACAAATGCTGATAGAAAGTTAGCCCGGTGGTCCAGCAGGGATTACAAGTTGCCATCAGAAGTTAGCTGGCAACTCCTTATACTAAAAAGTTTCACTATCACCTTTTCAGGTAAATTTCATGTAGGAGGGATGAGAACTTACTTCCTGAACTGGGACCTTTCAAAAAAGTAAGAAACATTATATCTCAGAAAACTGCATCTAGAAAAGGTTTGAAAGTGAAAGTGAAGTTGCTCAGTCATGTCCGACTCTTTGCGACCCCGTGGACTGTAGCCCACCAGGCTCCTCCGTCCATGGGATTCTCCAGGCAAGAGTACTGGAGTGGGTTGCCATTCCCTTCTCCAGGGGATCTTCCCAACCCAGGGATCAAACCGAGGTGTCCCGCATTGCAGGCAGGGGCTTTAACCTCTGAGCCACCAGGAAAGCCCAGAAAAGGTTAATTTCCTTCAAATACATCATTGTATCACTGCCTAAATGTGCCATCTGTTCGCCTCCATCAATATAGATTCATTCATTTTCTGTATGGACTAACACCAACCATGAAGAGTCACTTTTTCCCTTAGTCAGTCTGTGCAGGTTGCTTTAACAAGGTACCCAAGATCGAGTGGCTTATAAACAGCAGACATTTACTCCTCATAGTCCTGGAGGCAGGAAGTCAAGGAGCCTATGGGCTTGCTATCTGTGAGAGCCCTCCTCTTGGGTCAGTCCTGATAATGTCACTCAGAAAGCAGATGCCTCTGGGCAGAAGAGCACCTGAAGAGCAGGTGGAGCCAGGTGAGCTTGGCAGGGCAGGGCCTGGGATCTATTTTGTCAGATGCTTGACATTCAGTCCTCACATCTGGGCTGCAAATGTCTATCTGATGACTTATCGGTACAGAGAATGGAAAGATGAAAGAAAATTATGCCAGCAATGAATGACCCAGAGAGTGGAGGAAAGGTAAGAATTTATATGAACTGTTAGCAACTGCAGCTCATTTCTGGGGATGCTGTGTAGAAGGAGAAAAACCTCTTTATTTATTTTTTTTACAAAGCCCCTGAATGCACGAGGGCCACGGCGTAAAGAAGCTCGTGCCAAGATACCTGCCCTGGCGGGTCTGGGTACGCGCTGCGCACACAAATCGGGACCAAACCTTCTGAAAAACCTCTTTAGAGCATTAGCTGTCACAGAGCGAGTCATTACTTCTTGATTTCTAATTTGTTCTCAGACTGTGAGGTAAATTCTCCACCTACACTGGAAGAGGGCACTGCTTTTACATGGCGCTCTCTGCCCTTTTTGCTTTTCATTCTTAGCTAGAAATGAAAATGAGTTTCCTGGTTGGAAACTTGGTAAAGAACACACATACAGAATCACCCAGAGAGATCAGCCTCAACTGAATCCTTTTGACATTTCTGAATATGTGGGAAACAATCCACTTTCAAAACTACCTCAGCCTCACAGCATTTACAAAAACCAGACTATCTGGTCAACGTTCAACAAAACTTCCTCCTGGGAAGTGAGGTCTTACATTAGATAGCAAAAAGGAAAACATGTCTTTCCACGTCTGAGATAGCGTTGAGGAGCTGGAGAGTGGCCGCCACTCATCACGCGCTCCCCGAGCCATGCTGGGCGCCCGTGCTGGGAGTGGCTCCCCAGGTGGCACCAGTGGTAAAAGACCACCTGCCAAGCAGGAGATGTAAGAGATCTGAGTTCAATCCCTGGGTCGGGAAGATCCCCTGGAGAAGGGCACAGCAACCCACTCCAGGATTCTTGCCTGGAGGGTCCCATGGACAGAGGAGCCTGGTGGACTACAGTCCCTGGGGTTGCAAAGAGGCGGACAGGACTGAGAGTTAGCACGTGCAGGGCATGGCCCAGGGTGACAGGAGCTCTGGGGCAGAGAACACAGAGATGGACCTGATTACGTTTCCTGGGGCCCACTCTTCTTTCTGACTGCCACTCACATTCAAGACTGACAACTGGACTCCATCACCTGGATGAATGGGTTAAAACTTGACATCTTTTTAGTATTTTAGGTTTTATTTTCCCCATCAGCCTGACTTTCATGCTGAGAGTGCTCTCCCCACAATATTCCTTTAAAAGTACACTTGTCAGGCTCCATTTGCCACCAGCCCCTTTGATGGTGACATCGGCTGTGCCTGTGGTTTACCTTTTGACCTTATGGAGGCAGCAGATGGGTCCAGTAATAAATCCCGGTTATTAGTGAAGGAGCCGATCGCTCAGAAAGGCAGAAATAAAAGTCGGGCAGTTTTACACCGTGACTCTTGTTATCTGCTCTGACATGGAGTTGTGAGCCCTGTCAGGGGGGTGATGGGCGACTCAGACTCAAGTCCTCCTCACATCCCCCCACCCCATCCTTCCTCCCCCTCCCTGTGTCCCTCCCCTCCCCCTCCCTGGTTTCTTCCATCTTTGGTTACACATTGGACAGGTGCCTGATGGCCTCGAAGGATTTGACATTCCCCTGGAATTCAGTTCCTACCAAACTTCCACCGCTGTGCTGTGTGCTTTGGCCAAACTTCACCACTCCTCTGTGCCTCATGCCCACACGCATTATGTTGCTGTAAGAAATGTAGGAAGTCTTTGTCAAGACTTCACGTTTGCATGTGAGGGACCAAGAGGATCCTGAAATGGTTTAAACACCAGAAGCCAGGGCTTCTCACCTACAGCTGACAGCTCGCCAGACAGCAGTGTGTGGAAAGGAAAAATCTTGGGACTTCCCTGCCAGTCCAGCAGTTAAGACTCTGTGCTTCCAGTGTAGGGGTAAGGGTTCGCTCCCTGGTCAGGGAATAAAATTCCACATGCCTCTCAGTGAGGTAAAAAATAAATAAATAAATGAATACATAAACATTTTTAAAAAGAAAGAAAAACCTTTGAACTTCAGCAGGCAGAAGGATTCTCATCTAAAACTTTCTAGGTATGAACATCTACACTACCAGGAAATAATAAGTATGTTGCCATGCATGTTTATTTATGAATGTGAAATTCAATGATTTATATAACAGTTCAAAAGCCTCTTAAATTTCCTTTGACAAATGAATAACAGGTGGCAAAATATTAAGACATATTATTGACTCTGTCCTAATTTTTTTTTTCAGAAGAGAGTTCCAGATTGTCCTGACTTAATAGGAAATCTCAGTCCATGTTCTTTCTTTCCTGTAACTTGCATTTAAAAGATTACCCAAGAAGTATATTTTCAGAGGATTTTGAAAACTCATGAAGCACCACTTTTGTGAAAGTCCGTTCATTGTTGAATTCCTCATTAAGCCAACATAAAAGTTTTGGTGTCATACTTGTAAAACTATTTAAAAGTTTTACTCATAAAACTTGCAAAAAATTCTAAGCTTTGAAATGTATGTGGCATGTATAATGAAATGTGTATGTAGGAACTGGACTTAGGGGGTAAAGTGACAAATGATGAGTTTACTGCATTTCTTTATTAAAATGAAAAATGTATCCCCAGGAAAGAAAATATTATTTTGCAAGTACAGACTGGAATCATACCTTAAAAAAGTGCCTGTCACAATATTAAAGTTGGTTTGCCTCCTTAATAGAAAGTTTACTTCTAGATTAAAAAATAGCAGAGTGTTATCTTTATTGTCAAAAGCAGTCTTGTTAGTTGTTTACAAAATATTTTTGCAATGTATCATCACCCTGTTCCTTTCCTGGTCAGGAAAGGGAGCAGGGATCATGTTGTTTCCTCAATGATCACATCGGCAAGGCTTGTTAGGAGACCTCCTGGATGTGGATATTAATTTAATAAATCAATAGATGCTGTTGAGTCAATGAATAATCCCACACTGATGCTTCATAACTGAAACTAAGGGCAGAAACTGTCACTCTGAACTGGAAGGAGTGAGTTCTAATAATGGGAAAGGTGCAAAGGGAAAACTTGGTTATTTATTTTTAAGTATATGTGAGAGCCATTTCACTGGGAAATTAGTACAATGCAAAATTAGTGTTTTTACTTTACCAATGTCGAGTTGCATGTATTGTTTCAATTCCCATGTAGATGTCAGACACTGGCTGGTTTGAACAAAGGGGTGTGTGTATACATGTTGCTACACTGTGTTAGTGTGGAACTGTGTGTGTGTGTGTTTAAACTGTGCCTGCTTTTTGTGTAAATACCCAGGTTTTAGTTTCATTTTTGTTAACATATCCAGGTGTTTTGTTTTTTTTTGTTTTTTTCCCTTGTGCAGAAACAAAAATAGCAAACAAGCCGAGGGCTAAGGTACTAATTATCAGTGGCTGCACAAGCCTCCCCAAAGCCTGTCCTCTATAACCCCTGGAAAAATTCTGACATATTATAAACTGTTTGAATTAGCGTCAATCAGTAAACAGCGAGTTGGTGCCAGCCCGATCGCAGAGCAGCGAGGTGCATGCTAAGCGCCTTGGTGCAGCGACACCCTGAGCGCGCCACACACCCACTCTGCTCACCTCAGAAGCATCGCCGGGTCCCCGGGGTGCAGGGCAGTGAGAAGGGGCTCGGGGGTGCGGGAAAAGCGAGTGCTCCCGTCCCTGGTCTAGTGTGTGTGTGTGTGTGTGTGTGTGTGTGTGTGTGCACGCGTGTGCCTGCGACCTCATAAAATACACAGATAGACACAAAGGCAGACAACCACAAGCGGTACAAGCTAAGCCATCGTGTTTTATTTTTTCATGTTTTAGGAATAAGCACTTTGACTAAAGCATGCATATGGTCAAGCTACAACTACTTATCATAAACAAGCATTTTTCTTGACCTATACAGGAAAATTAGGACATAAATCCATATTCATATTTATAAAGCATCTACATTTCTCTCTAAAAACATCTTTTCTTTAAATTTAAACCTACTACGATGCTGGAACTTTCTCTCAGTAACAGAAGCATTTGACCAATTCCATTTTTATGTCCCCCAGCCTCACATACATTTCAAATTATTTCTGATAAAAGCAATTTGGTTTAAATATCTCCTGAAAGACTCAACGATGCAATAACCTATGATAGCTTTAAAAGCATTCACCAAGTGTTGCTCATCCTTAGGCTGCCATTGTCTGAAACACGAGGTGCTGGATCAGTTGCATGGCGTTGTCATATGTTTCATTTGGGGCATGAATGCTGGGAGAGAAAAGAAATATTCCTGACTCTCAGGTAAGTCTGCAGGTAGACTATTTCAGTGTTCTTGATCATGTCAGATCTCTTCTTCCCTAAATATAAAAACACTTTGACACTGACTAACACAATGCTGGGCAATGGGAAAAGTTCAGAAACATGTTTATTAAATGAGAATTTACAAATGAATGGATATGAATCCCAAGTGTTAAATGAACACAATCTGTAAAAAAAAAAAAAAAAAAAGATGGGAGAATGTTTCTTAAAATAAAATTACTAAGCTCCTTTGTTAAAGGAATTTTAATATTCATAAAATAAGACCTTTTCCATTTTAAAAGACTTGGGAATATGTGACTGTCGCAGAAGAGAAAGGACTCACTGGCTCTCTGGAATCCACAGGGCCTGGACGTGTGTAAAGATTTGTGGTACTTAAGAGATGATGATACCAGACATATGGTTTAATCATGATGTATTTAAGCTTTTGCTTATCTGCTTAAGAATTTATTTTGCCTCTAATTCCATTCATTGTTATTCTAATTTGAGTCATAGTTTGTTTTCTTTAAAAGGAAAAATTTATATATATTAATATAGCAAATCTAATTTTTCAAAAAGACCCAAACAAGAGCTGAGAATGTCTGATGGACTTCGAGCACAGATTGTCCATTTTGACACCATATTGACACATGTGTCCACGGGCAGAATTTCCCAGTAATCCTTAAAGGAAAATAATGAAACGGCAGAAGGACTCTGTGATTTATATCTTGACGTTATTATGTTTGTGTCCGTTCAGTTCTCTTTATTTCTCTAAAACTCTGCCTTTATCATCAGCCCTGACAAGTCCCTTATTTTTCGAATAGATTGAAGTGAGCGATAGGAACTCGGAGGAGCAGGGCTGTAAGCTGTTTCACTATATTTCTGTTGTTTTGAGCGTGAGCAGGATCTCGTTCATACATGCAAACTCTGTAGATACGGGTGGCTACAGTCCCAGCTGGGAGCAGAGGCAGAAAGACCATCTGGAAGTCCTGTGCAGCTCTGCGTGAGGAAGCAGTTTCACTTCCTGAAAAACCAGGCACCTTCCAAAAGGAAGCCAAAGCTGGTTTTATTTCTAAGAGTAACGATTGCAAACAAGACAGCTCACAGGTAATCTCACAGGAAAGACAGTTTCCTCCATGGACTTCAGTTTGAAGACCAGAAGCAGAGATGATACCTGAGGAGAGGACAGACTGTCACCTCTAAGAGCTGAAACCTGTGAAACTACTGACGCTCTGCTACGATCTTGCTGACCACCTCTGACCTGAAAAAATAGCTCTTCCTGTGGTTCAACCGAATAGTTTAAGAATTTACATCTCAACACTGCAGGGTTTTCTACCTCAAAAGTACAATGTCAGATGCTGTTTCCCTGGGCCACAGTGACCACCAGATTTGGGCGGATGGGACCAGGTGGGGTTCCTTTGATGTGCAGAGCAGAGCTTGTGATGCTGCTTTCTGCCTCAGGATTGAGGTGTTGGCATCAAGTTCTGGAAACACTTAGGAAAAGAGGCTGGCTTGCAGCGGGGGGACATTCAGCCAGGGCTGGACACAGAGCCAGGAACCCTCAGCAGGACAGTGGCTCTGAGACTGGGGGGCTCCCTGGGGCAGCTCTGGGAGGCTGTGTGGGCTGGGAGAGCCATGGGCCAAGGATGGATCTTTAGGGACCAGCATTTACAAATGGAAGAATGACCCAGATGGAGGCTGCAGAAGAAGCCCACAAGCTGCCCTCACCCTCCAGGGGGCTGGACCCCAGAGCACCTGAGCTGAACACCTTTCTTCCATGAAGTGCATATCACTAGCCCAGGAGAAGATCAGAATTCAAAATGATAACTACGGTTACTACTGACGGTGTCCCTGTCACACCATCCTGAAGTCCATGAGTCCTCAGCTGAACCACTGTTTAGTCGAGCACAGTTTGTATCACAAAATGGTCCCCACAGAGAGTGCAGTCACTATCCGTTACCGTACGCGGTTACAGCTTGCTTCTTGTAAAATGATTATTGAACAAATGCAAGGACGTCACAAAATCATTAGATCCAAAAAGGGTTTGTAAAATTTAAACGTGCCAGCTATTGGGTGTGCCTACGCAAACACAGAACCAAACAAAACACCTGCAAAATAGATACAGTCTCATTTTATAACACTAAACCATATATAAAAATGGAAATCCAGCTCATGGCAGGCAGCATTAGCAAACATTGGAATTCACCCTCTAGCGTAAAACACACAGAATATGTGTGTGCATATCTGTGTGTGAATGTGATATGCATAGGCAGGTAGCTAGGTACACACACACAACACACACACATTAAGAAATACGTAATGGAAGGAAGGAAAGGGAACCCATTGAGAGAGAATCAGTAGGGGTGTTGGGTTCTAGAAGCCTACAGGGTACCAGGACCAGATGGGCCAGAACTGGGCTGAAGGTACCACTGCTGCCCAGTGGGCCCTCGAGGCTGAACCTCCTGCAGGACAGATGTGACCAAGGCCAGAGAGGCCCAGAAATGAACCCTGAACAAACCGACCCCAGGGCACAGGCATTGACGAGGAGACGACCCGAGTAAGAATGAGATCGCTATTTTATGGGACTGCCCAGGCGGCTTGATGGTAAAGAATCCGCCTGCCAATACAGGAGATCTCTGGCTCGGGAAGATCCCCTGGAATAGGAAATGGCAACCCACTCCAGTATTCTTGCCTGCAAAATCCCATGGACAGAGGACCCTGGTGGGCTACAGTCCATGGGGGTCAGTGTTTTATAAATTAAAACCATTTTGGATGTTTCAACCACATAAGCTTCACTTATCTGTTAATCTTGACAGAATTTTTTTTCACTAAAATAGTATAAATGTCTTCAACATGTAAGGTTTCAAAGAGAAGCAAGCTAAATGTTATAAACAGACACATCAGGTGAGGCCAGCTCAGGTGATGCAGACAATTGCATGTCAATCAAGAATTAGGAGCAAATCTATCCGGGTGTTTATTCATCTCTTCCCCAACTCAGAGCTTCACCTCACTGTGCGAATACATTATGGACTGGATGTTATTTATATCTTTCGCCATCAACATTTTCAATAAATTTCCTCCTTTTTACAAAGAGTTCTAGACAAAAGTAAATGTCACAAAAATATCTGACGTTTGTCTTTCCTCACGTACAAGGTAGTTTAAAGCAAACGTGTGTGTGCGTTCAAAAGAGTAAAGTATGGAAGTGAAATTCAAGTGACCCGGTTGTGCTGTTCGCCAGACAGCCTGGGAGTTCAAGGTCAGGGATTCTTTGGCCGGGTGACTGTCCCTGTTGTCCATCAGTCACCCATCCGCAGCCACCTGCTGGTCAGGTGGGACCCTGGACTCCAGGGGCACCACCAGCCCACTGCCCGCAGCTTCAAAGGTCAGAAAGTGTCCTCAGGAGGGACACCTATGACCAAGGTTTTTCCCGATATATTTGTCTGGATGCTCAGAATTCTGAGAGCAACTCTTGGCATCAGTGGTTAGAGGGGCTCAAGACGGTATAGACTGTCGAGTCTATAATAGAAACGGAGCCGTGCACGCTGCCTCCTTCAGCCGAATCACAGTTTATCATACTTAGATCTTCTTAAGTGGTTTCAGTATTGACCGATTGATTTCGAACTCATTTTATGGAAATCTTGCTGTTTAATTAGATGGCTTTTCAGTGCCTGGCAGTCCTGCTTTTCATTAATAACAAGTGCTGTCCTGGTCATCGGAGAGGCTGTTATAAGTTTTAAAAGCCTACTTCATATATAGTCGATCAAAAGCTGGAGACAGCCCATCCCAGGCTGCTGGATCCACACGCGTGGCCGCCTCATCAATTAGGAGCAAATGGCCAAGAAAAGATGTGTTCTTAGCATCTGAGTAAATAATGGAGACGGATAAATGAAATTTACTAAATCAAGATGAAATACATTTCTGAGCCTGTGTCAGCCTTGCTCTCAATCGGAGAACGGGAATAAAACTGATCGACCGGCCACGATGTGGGAGCAGAGGTCTCCATCGGAGGCAACTTATACTTCAGTTAATGGCATGTTTTCAAACCATAGGACAAGGGCAATATTATCTCCATGGTATCACCCGAGTTATTTTTTGGTTCTAGACTGGTTCCTCTCCTTTGTCTTTCTTCTGACAATATGCTGAACGTCAGGGTGGACTCAAATTCAAGGGTTTCTTAAATATCCCCTGTGACATATCAAACATAGTCTTTGATTGGCTCAAAATAAAAAAAAATCTTGTCACCTGATGCTTGGGTTCTGCACATGCATCTCCTGAGGAGAGGTGACCGTTCCCCATATCCCCTGGTACCTTGGCATGGCAGCTCCCATCCCAAACACTTGTGGCTCCAAAGCTTCACGTACACTTTCCGTTTCAGTGACAACAAAACACTTTCTCTGTATCTCCCTAAACTGAGATTTTTTGATGGCAAGAAAAAGAACAAACCAGGGCGACCCTCTAAGCACCATGAGGCAGCCTGGTGCGGGCCTGTGGGCTCCTGGTGTGGGTTTCTGCAAACGCTCACGGGTGGGCACCAGGCAAGGGCTCCGTGCTGGTTACTTCCTCTGTGCCCAGTTCTGGGCACCACCAGCCCCACGCTGCAGATAAGGAAACCATTTTCCTTATGCTTCAGAAGCTGAGAACAAAGGTGCAGGAGAGAGCTTCATGGCAGCAGAGACAAGAACATTCCCACAAACCAGAGCCTGGATGAGAGCTCTGGGCTGAAACTTCTGCTTTGGGTGAACCAGGAACGTAAGGTGTGGAGTAGCTGTAAATAGAGTTTGTGCCCACCAGTCACATACATGAACTGGATGATCATTGCCAATGAGCTGACCACCCGGATACCAAGGGGCAGCTGGGGATAAGCGAGAGGTCGAGGAGCCATCCCTACAGGTGGCAGAAAGCCAAGCCTGACCAGAGGACCTGGAGGGTGGTCTGCAGACTGTCCTTTCCTCCCCCACCCCCCAGCCCTGATTCTCTCCTGAAGGAGGACCTCCCACCAGACCTATCCTGTGCTCACGGCTGGTGCCTTGGTGGTGTGGCGGGCCTTGTAAACAGATTCTATTCTGGGCCGCAGGCACTCCAGGTACCTCCTCAGGCACTCAGGACACCAGACGAAGTGCCCGTCATCTCCCAGGGCTGGCGTCTGGCCACCCCCTGAAGAGCAGGAGACCAGGCTCAGTCCTGCCCCTGGCCCAAGAAAGAGCAGGTACTGTAG
This sequence comes from Bos indicus x Bos taurus, assembly GCF_003369695.1. Lineage (NCBI taxonomy): Eukaryota > Metazoa > Chordata > Mammalia > Artiodactyla > Bovidae > Bos > Bos indicus x Bos taurus. Next base: position 1,669,490 of record NC_040099.1, read on the forward strand.
CCTTGGCCTCTGTTTGCACTTTCTGAGATTCACAAGGCTTTTGCCCAGGTTTCCATTCATTTTTTGCTTCAGCTGGATTCCTTATCTGAACCACAGAACGCAGAAAAGATTTGAGTAGCTGCTTCTCAAGTCCGGTAAGGAACCGTTTTCCCTGAGCAGAACTCAGCTCTCCACCGGGTGCAGGGAAGCCAGAAGTCCTGCTGTGGCCCCTGAGAGTTCTGCTGAGGGCTGGAAACACAGCGCTGGCCAACTGGCTTGCTGACCAGAACCAGAGTCAGGGTCAGAGTCCAGGGAAGGAGCAAGGGAAGCTCTGGGGGAGGATGTGGCCAGCTGTCAGCACGTTCTGTCTCTTTCTTAGGTTGCAGGAGCTTCACTGTCTCACTCCCCTCACTTCACAGCAGACCCGCTTCTCAGAGGAGAGCGGGGAGACTGGGGTCCTCCTGGCCCGTGTCTCTCGGCAGCAGGTGTTGGAGCTGGGATAGGGCCGTTCGCGGTGCGCGAGGTTCACGTGGGTGCCGCGTCATCCGGTCAAGTCTACCGTGTGGTTGTTTTCAGGATGGCGATCGCTTAGTTGGAGAGGAAGGGGGAGGGGAAGTGAGGTCCCCAAGGGTCCTGATGAAGAGGCCGCCAAGGAGTGCTGGCACGTCCCCAGCCCTGCGTGTGTGTGTGTGCGGGTGGGATGTTCTGGAAGGAAGCGCAAAGGGCAGGGGAGGGTGGAGGTTACGACGGCAGTGCAGAAACGACCTTCACAGTCCTTCAAGGTCGCCGGGCAGTGAGACCTTGTATAACCTACCGAGCCTCTGAAAGTCTTAGTTTCGGGTCACAAGTATCAAAACAGCATCTCCCTCACCAATCAAACGACGCTGCAGTTCATCCACCCCGACGCACCCCTTCCCTCCTTCCCAATCTCTGTATCTCTCCCGCTTTCAGCGGAGCCGCGGGAGTCGAGCTGCACTGGAGGGCCCTGCGGAGGGATCTGCCTTTGCTGGGATGACGGCATAACCTCGTCGCTAAATATGACCTTCTCAGCTGCTCCGAGGGCATAACCCAAACTCCAACTGTTGACCACGTGTGAGATCACACAAGTGTGAGGCGAGTTCACCCCTGACGTTAGGTGCAGAGTGAGAGCCTCGGCACACATCCTGGGACCCAAACACTTGTGCTGAAAACACCCGACGTTCTAGGAGGCCAGTGTACGAACACAGTGCCTAAGAGAGAAAATTTTCTTTACATGTTATTTGAACAAAGAATATAGCTTTCCATATATGGGGATGCCCCTATTTAGAAAGGGCTTCCCTGGTGACTCAGCCTGCAGTCTATCTGCAATGCAGGAGACTTAGGTTTGATCCTGGGTGGGGAAGATCTCCTGGAGAAGGAAATGATAACCCACTCCGATACTCTTGCCTGGAGAATCCCATGGACAGAGGAGCCTCCTGGGCTACAGTTCCCAGGATCACAAGAGTCAGACACCACTTAGTGACTAAACCTATTTAGAAAATAATTTAACCCTTTAACAGCTCCATTCTGGGTACCATATTCATGCACCAAATATCAGAGAAGTAAGCCCTGGTGACATTTTGTAATGTTACATTCAGCTTTCAACAGGAAAAAGGCAAGAAGAAAGTGATTTCAACTTTTCTGAACTTTATTAATCCAGACTTCAGATGACGTCTTCTCAGAAGATGTAGATGTAGAAAGTGAGCCATATACAGAGGGAGAAATGTGCCCGGCTCTTCTGAGGTGGCCTGAGGGATGCTCCCTGAGTTAACCTGAATTTGCCCAAGGGAGCTGGGAAAAACGGGTGATGCCAAGAGTCTGCTCTGCACTTTGAGCTGCTGCTGGCCACGCTTATGACACCTGGACTACAGCGAGAGTCTGAAGCCCCCCAGAACTGGGGGCCAGCCCGTCGCCAGGTTGCCCTGCCATTTATTAAGCATTTTAACCAGAGAGGAACATTAAAGGGGACTTCAGATTAGGAACACAATTGAAAAACCTCTAAGAAAGGAAATATCTTATTAATTCATTAAGTCAAACTGCTTGTATCTACATGCGTATGACTGGAATTATGGTTCATTAACTTCATTTCTTTATATGAGTTAATTAGCTCAGAGGAGGCCAGAAATTAATTACCAGCTTATATAGTTTGTGCAGAATGGCATTCTGTTTATTTAGTTTCTCCTATTAACTTTTAATCTCTTCAAACAATAAAAGAGGTAATTAGTATTTTATAAACAAAAATGAATACAACAAAGGCAAATAGTTTCCCCAATACTGAAGCTCCTGAGAGGGCCCTGATAGTTGGGTGGTTGAAGTTAGAGACCTTCTCAGCGTTAAGTACATGCAGAAGGAGAAGAGGCTTGTGGGGGGCCCTGGGGTGGGCACCCATCTCATCAGGAGAGAAGGGACCCTCAGAGCTACATCCTGGAGCCCAAAGGGAACCTTGAGAAGGCTCTCGCTGGTTGAAAGAATCTCCCATGTTCTCAACTACGGTCTCTGTGTAAGCTCTCCACAGACATTCAGACACACTTACAGGAGACAAAAGGCACACAGATGAACTCTGCTTCAATGTAGGATGCTCTTAACCCTGTATTTACTATGTTGTCACTGAGATTTAAAGTCTCAGGCTGGCTTGTCTCATTACCTAGAATATATCAGTTAATCTAGTTGCCTGAGATGTATTATTGAGTGCACAGTGTCCCTAAAAAGCCAAAATGACCCCAAATTAAAGTTGTGACTTATACTGAAATTGATCTTTCCCAATGAGTAAGCATCGTTGGCATTTCATAAGAACACAGTACTTACAAAAAACCAACCACGATGGAATTTTCACTGAAATGTGTCCTCTGAATTTATTACTATTCTGTCATTTCAAAACTTCCAAGCGGATTTTCATGGTATGTATGTTGAGCCACTTTCTAGAAAGATATTTAATCAATGACAGGAATTATTGAATCAGTGTATTTTGTTAGCATGACATTAATATTAATCAAATGTTCATTAAAAAGAAAAAACTGAATCCTTAAGAGCCCCAAACCAAGGTCTCCAAGTGCACTGCCAGTGAACTTCCCCCTGGCAGGTGCTGCCTCCCTGGGAAGCTTCATCAGACAAACTTGTATTAGTGGAAAATATCCTACAAGTTCTTGGAACACACATTATTTCCTCCGAAATAATAACTTGAACTGAAAAGGTCTACTGTGTTCGATTTCCCCTCCACTGAAAATGTGAACATTTTCTCCATCTCCGTAGATCAGCTTTGCTGGGTTGTACATATGTCTCCTCAATCCTGCCAGATAATGGAAGGAGAAAAAAAAAATTAGTGTACCAAATCTTTTCAGTCTATAAAGAATGTCAAAGAGAAAACTCTGACTCTATCCTTTTTCTTTTCCCTGGGAAGAACAAAAAGTAAAATTGGGACTTAATAAAGGAAATTTTTAACTGAGATGTAAGGATTTTCCCCGTTTATCTGTTGAAGAATCCCATAAGGAAAAGGTTTTCAAAGATGGTCAATGTATGCACTGAATTCCAGAGCCAGTTACATTAATACCAGTAAAACACCGTATGCAGGGAGCATTACATTCTTCATTAGAAGGGTTTGAACCATCAGAATTGATTTTAACCTGCCACAAAATAGCCTTCTTCTGCCTAGCTCTGCCGTGTGCCTTCCCCACTTTGTCTGCGATGCGACACCCTGCCATCTTCCCCTGATTAGCAGACAGGGTGGTACTTTATTGCCAGCATTAGCTTCCCAGCACAGATCCTGGGGCCTTGAGGAGGCAGGGGCGCACCCGTCTGCTCACCATCACCAGCATTCCGAACAGCCCAAGTGAGAGGAAGGACTCCTGAATGGGCTGGCCCCAGACCCTTGGGGAGGGGGACCAGAGGGTACATTGTGTAGCTTCCATAGCGCGATGCTTTCCTGCATTAAAACAACGTGGGAACTTCACGAGTGTGTGTGTGTGTGTGTGTGTGTGTGTGAGAGAGAGAGGGCATCCGGTTGTGTTTGTATAAGATCCTGTCCCTGTCCAGAGAAAGAGCTAGTGCCTCTCCACATGGAATAAGAGAAGGTCCTGCTGTACTTTATTTGCAAGTTGCCTCCACCAGCCATGGCCCCAGTGCAGACAAGCATTAAAGGTGAAGTGGGATGCTCACAGGTGCCTTAGGGACGCCTGCTCACACTGTGTCATCGCTTTGCAGGTTAGGGCTCCGCCTCTGCTGTTTTCATGCAAGGTAGGGGCGCACCTCTGGCCTGAAGCCTCCTTCTTCCCACTGTTCTCAGCTTTGGGACATAAAGGAACATCTTTCTTTGTTGAAAGTCCCACATCTATCCCCAGTTTTCCACATCCGTCTCCTCTGCTCTTCTTTTGTGACTCATTTATTCCTCTGAAAAATAACCATGTTTTCTCACTATTCCTGAAATTTATTCATCCTTAAGATGGCTCAGACAGTAAAGAATCTCCCTGCAATGCAGGAGACCTAGGTTTGATTCCTGGATCAGGAAGACCCCCTGGAGAAGGGAATGGCAACCCATTCCAGTATTCTTGCCTGGAGAATCCCATGGTCAGAGGAGCCTGGAGGGCTACAGTCCGTGGGGTCACAAAGAGTCAGACATGCTGCTGCTGCTGCTGCTAAGTCACTTCAGTCATGTCCGACTTTGTGCTACCCCGTAGACGGCAGCCCACCAGCCTCCCTGTCCCTGGGATTCTCCAGGCAAGAACACTGGAGTGGGTTGCCATTTCCTTCTCCAATGCATGAAAGTGAAAAGTGAAAGTCAAGTCACTCAGTCGTGTCCGACTCTTCACGACCCCATGGACTGCAGCACACCAGGTCCTCTGCCCATGGGATTTTCCAGGCAAGAGTACTGGAATGGGGTGCCATTGCCTTCTGGGCAGCTAACACACACACAAGGTCAGTGTGCCCACTAACTCCAGTTCTCTGAAAGACCACGTGTCTCCTTTTCTTGTCTGGACATTCGAGACAGACAGACATCTGACAGACATCACAGAATCAAAGACCAAAGAAAAATGAAAACGGAATTTCTCATAGAACCATCTTATATTTGTACAGATTTAGTCCTCAGAAGAGGAGAACACTTAATGAATAATCATTCATTTCAGGGTTACTCCACATCATGCCATTTTCAAAGGTGAAAACTTAACTTAAAATCCTCAGTCCAGAGGAGGTGATGAAAAATAAGGCCATGTGAAAATAGGTGTATTTTAATCAGAATCCACCTGAAGCTGTGTAATTTGGGGGTGAAGTCATAAATAGATAATTTTATGTGATGATTTATGCTCTGGGATTTTTCCAAGTTCACAAATGCCCCTAGAGCATAGTCTGTCTCCCAAGAAGAAAAGAGTTAAGACTATGGGGTCAAGATTAGACCTGTCACTACTTGTGACTCAAGTCAATGAATGAGCAACTGACAGTGAACAGGAGCAAAGAAAAAGCATTGTATGGAGCACACTTCACCTAGTCGCTTCCAAGTGTTCAGACCCAGATATAGTGTTCTAAATGAAAGTGAACCAGATGGTGTACTTCATCACACAGACATGCTGGTCCATGGTGGGTGTGAACGAGATGGTGTACTTCATCACACAGACACGCTGGTCCATGGTGGGTGTGAACGAGATGGTGTACTTCATCACACAGACACGCTGGTCCATGGTGGGTGTGAACGAGATGGTGTACTTCATCACACAGACACGCTGGTCCATGGTGGGTGTGAACGAGATGGTGTACTTCATCACACAGACACGCTGGTCCATGGTGGGTGTGAACGAGATGGTGTACTTCATCACACAGACACGCTGGTCCATGGTGGGTGTGAACGGGATGGTGTCCTTGGTCGTGGTGGGTTCTTGGTCAGTGCAGTTCTGCCTTAACCTTCTTGTGAAATAGATTGGCCCCTCTCTGGCCTCTGACCTTCCCTTTCTGCCATGGTTACATGGCTTGTCCTGTTGTGCACCTTGGAATCTTGAGTTTCTTCACTGTCTGATGAAATTATTCCTTTCCAGGACAACAGCATTCCACTCTGTGTTCTACTTTGAGTTCTGTGCTTTTCCATTTTCTCTGCCTGCGGTCTGCAGAATGTTGGCTTTCAAAGGCGTCTGTGTCTGAACCCTTGGAGCCTGTGAACAGGTTACATTGCAGGGTGAGGGGATTAAGGCTGCAGATGGAATTAAGCCTCTAACCAGATGACCTTCAAGTAGGGACACAGGCCTGGATTATCTGAGTGGCCCAACATAATGACAAAGGTCCTTCCTAATGTGAGGGGGAGGAGGGGTCACAGGGAAGAGGAATGGGACTCCCATGCTGGCTTTGTAGACAGAGGAGGGGGCCACAAGCCGAGGAGTGCAGGCGCCTCTAGAAGCTGGAGTAAGAAGTGGCTCCCCGCTCCCTTGCCCAGAACCTCCAGAAGAAGCCCAGGCTTTCAGACACCTTGGTGGCAGTCCAGCCAGACCCCCGGGGGCCCCTGAGCTGCAGAACTAGAAGATATTCGATGCTTATCACTGGAAAACACCAAGTTTGTGGTGCTGACCGCAGTGTTAGGCTATGAACGCACCACCTGTGTAGCAACTGCTTCTAGGTTACTGCCAGTCCTTTTTAATCCCCTTGAATCCACCCTGTGTATATTTAAATTAATGTTTTAAATTATGGTGTTCATATGCCTGCTCAAGGGCCTTCAGTGACCTCCCATGGGCTCTTCGGTACAAGGAAAATGTCTTCATTATATAAGGGGGCTCCTAATTTAATATGAACCACACAGCTGCACTGAAAATTCTGTTCTTGTCCATAGACATACTTCACCCTCTGCCTCACCCTCATTGGTAAGTCTCCCCAGTAACTCACCGTCAAGTCCCATAGAATCTCCTTCCTGTTCCATGGAGCATCTCTGACTTCTCCCACCCAAGCAGGGGGCTAGTCATGCTTCCATGTGTATATACACACTTAGAAGAAAAGCTATTCTCTGCCTGATGCTGCAAGTCCAGCAGTGGCTACTTGCTGAAAATATAGAACAACCAGCTACACAACTGTGGCAGCAGTTTGGAGGATGTAGAAAGAAGAAACCTGTGTTCTAGGGTCTAAACCCAAATTGCATTGCTATTAAGAATCCTTGACTTGCGTGTAACTTCAAGTGATTGCATTTTGTGTCCTTTGGTGACCACAGTTCTGAAAACATAACTATAACCGCGTGCGTCTGATGTATCTTCCTCTGTTCACCTTCACCCCACTGTGTGTACATCACGGTACATACACACATTCGTACGGCACAGCAGCGATACGTGTTCTGTATATCCAGCTAATGACCAGAGCCGTCGGGCACCTTGGTGGGGCAGGACCGCCCCTTCCCACAGGGAGCTGGTCCTCTTGGGTCCCCGTCAGGCACTCAACCGTTCCTCCTCCATCCTCGGGAGGTGTCACCTTGCACACCAAGGCAATGGACACCAGTAGGTCCCTATCGTGGATGTGGGAAATGATCCTTCTCTTTATCTTCACTCTTGACCAAGGTTATTCTCTTTATCATGCGCAGACTTTATTGAGTGGTGCCAAGTGAGATGAATAGGAGCAAATAATGACAGGGCCGCGGTGATGAAGTGTGGGGCCGGGGTCGCCCAGGCTTCACGGGGAACAAATTGAGTCACATCCACGGCTCATCCATTATTTAGGGGTGATTGGCCAGGCTTGGCTTCTATAGATCCGATCATCATTCAGATGTCCATATTTAATATGTAACATAAATTTCTCATTTGGATGTCGATGGCTTGTCACCACACAACAACAACGCATAAAAGGAGAGGTAATGTATGGATTCTCAGAAATATTTGACATAAATAAATATGTAAAAGGGAGATAATAAAATCTGTGTCTGTCTGCCTGCCAGCGAGCCTTCATGTCAGACTGGACAGCTCCATCTAATACCGCGATTTTATGCAGCTGGATCCTATGAATATTGGCCTGCACGCTGGAGATTAAGGCACAGCAGATGTTTCTCTGCAGGCTAACAAATATATCACCCCTGATAACGGATGACAAATGTTGTTCCATATTGTGTCAGACAAAACCGGGGCTCTTGTAAAACAAGTGTTACAGCTGGAATGGGGTCTTTTAACACAGTTACCTAAGGAGAAGAAGCACAGACGCCACCTGCCCTGAGCTTCCAGCACACCCAGCGGCGGTGGCGGCCTCCCCGCCGGCCGGGGGCAGAGGTGCAGGGCAGAGGTGCTGGTAATTGAGAGCAGGCTCGGCTCCCAGGCATGCTGCCCGTCCCCCACGACCAGAGCTCCCAAGCCCGAGTTTGCAGCGAGCTCCCCCTGAGTGAGTCACCAGCGCAGTTCTTTCCGTGAGGGCCCAACAGCAGAGATGGGGGCCACACGGGCGAGGCAGGGAGGGTCGCGGAGGCGGGGACACAGAGCCGCTCACACGCGCTCATCGCTTATTCACTCTGCCGGTCCTGCGGCAGCGGCTCGGTTTACAAGACACGGAGAGTTAAATGTCACCCGGAGAAGACAGACAAGGCAACGCCGCCTGTGTATGAAATATGACACCAGGGTAATTAGCAAACTTCGTGGCCCCATCCCTCATCTCCTTTTGGTCACTTGGCCTTCGGACGCTGCCCTGGTGTCCTCCACCCACATCTCAGCTGAGTTGGGGAAATAGTGACTCCTCCCTCTTTACACACTTGTTTATTAATTCTGTGTCTTTTCTCTCTATCCTTCTGGCAAAAAAATAATGAATTCTGTTCTGTAACTTTCACGACAGGCAGACTTCCAGGCAAGTCAGCAAGGTTGGAGTTTGTCTTGACATGTTTCTTCATTGCTTTCTCCGGACCATCCACCCACCGTGCACGGAGTCTTCTCTTTCAACTACGAAGATGCTGAGGAGGACCCCCCGGCCCGCGGCCACGTCCAGTCACTTCCCGATTCCTCCATGAACCCCCTCCACCCGCCCCACTCCTCATGGAGCCCCTGCTTTCCAGGCTCCATGTTTTCCCCGAGCAATTCCACACAACGAGATGGTAACAGTTGTTTGTCTGATAAAGCACGTACTATTTAGAACACAGATGTTTGATTATTATTTATTTCTCTCTGAAGCCCACTAATTCAGTCCCAAATGATCTCTTTTTCCCTTTTGCTTAAATTTAATTTGGAATGTATGTTGTTGGTAAGTGACAGACAGTTTAATTATTAATAGGATCCTGGAATGTGATGCACCGGTGTTTTAAATTCTTTGGGGGCCCAGCCACCACCACCTCCTTCCCGCCGTGTGCTGCTGGGACTTGGGGATGAGCACAAAGGTAATTACCAGGCAGAGACAAGTCTGCGCGGTTCCTTGTCTGCATCCCGCCTGCGACTGTATCAGGAGCCTCTCGCTGCACGTTGAACCAGGGAGGCCTTCAGCGTGCTCCTCTCCCGGGGCAAGGGTGTTTATCAGTATGTGTGTGTCTGCCGGCTTCCACAGGCAGGTGCCTGGGTACAGCGTCTGGAGTCACAGACAAGTTCAAGGAAAATCGCCACCTGCCTGCGGTCCCTCCTAGAACATTAGCAAGGAAACCGCAGGACAGCAGGTTCTTAGAAGGAATAAAGAGTAAAGAAGAGAGGGCAAAAAAAAAAAAAAAAAGGTTGAGAGGGTCCCTGAGAACACGGCAGTCAGTCAGCTGATTTCCCGGGCTTGTTAGCCCCGCTGGAGCTGGTGTGGTGAAGCGACTCCGGTTTGATCCCTGTATGGGCCAGTTAGTCTCACAGTCTGCCTCTGGAATGGCAGCCAGCAGCCTCGCAAATGTTCACCACTGGTCAGGGGAGGCCGGGCCCTGGCAGTGGTTAAGAGGCAGCCTAGCTCATCCCCCAACAGGGTTGGGAAGCAGAGCCCGAATCTGCTGCGAGGGGCAGGGTCTGGCCACTGGCGGAAGGGCAGGCCCCCCGTGTGGGTGGGCAGAGCCTTTCAGTCTCTGGATCGTCACAGAACTACAGCTTTTTAAAAAAATTTTTGTTGAAATACAGTTGATGTACCATATTGCCTTAGCTGCAGGTGTACAGCATCGTGCCTTGGATATACGTGTACGGATTACTGTGTCTCTTCTGTTTTAGATTCTTTGCATTATAGGTTATGGCAGGATGTTGAGCAGTGTTCCCTGTGCCATACAGACATCCTTGTTGGTCACCTGTTTTCTATATAGTCATGTGTGTATGTTCCTTCCCGTCTCCTCATTCATCCTTCCACCCCAGTAACTGCTGTTCTGACCCCTCCCATGATCTTTGTGCACATTTTCAGAATCACAGGTGCTCCGTCTTCTTTTTGGAGACAGGAGCTCCCAGGACTACCTGACTGCTCCTCTCTGGGTCCCAAGCAGACCCACATCCGTGCTGGGGCTGCCTTGGGTTCCTGACAAAGGCTGTAACACTAACAAGCACCGGGATGATTGAAGAAAAACCCGGAAAGTTGTTTGTGTCTCCACAATGGACCTGAGCCTCACCGTTGCCCCATTTCCCTCGAAGCCGAGGCCGTCTTGCTCACCAGGGCTCTGGCCTCAAGCAGAGACAGGCACAGAGTCGGTGCTCGACTAACACAGGCCGCTGGAGATTTGAACATAAGTTATGTGAAGATTTTGGGTGTCTTGAGGACAGTGGGGACCCTGGTGGTGAAAGGGGCATGAAGGGAAGAGCAGGGGATGGAGACTCGGAAGTTCAGTCTTGTTTAGACTGGACAGCAAGGAACACGCTCAGGAAAGATGGACTCAGGACGACAGCACCATTAAGCCAGGAGCCTGAGTGGTTCTCTGAGGGCTTGGGCTCCCAGAGGAGACAGAAGAAGCAGAGGAGAGGCTCCGAGGGGCCCTGAGCCCAGGCCTGCCCTGGGCATGAGGAGAAGGCAGGGTGGCCTCCGACAAGAGTGACCAGCTCTCCGTCCATCTGTCAGCGCTGGGGGCCCCACCTGAGGTCAGTGTCAGCACCGGGAGAGCACGTTTGTTTGTGGACTATCCATGTTCTCCCGTTCTGCCCTGGTGAGTGTGGTCACTTATGTGTCCCGCTCAATTAAACACTTTGCACAGGTATTTTACAATTTAAAATGCCACAAAACTTGCAGCCACTCTTTGCAAATGAGTGGCTCTTGTCGGAGGCCACCCTGCCTTCTCCTCATGCCCGGGGCAGGCCTGGGCTCAGGGCCCCTCGGAGCCTCTCCTCTGCTTCTTCTGTCTCCTCCTGGAACCCAAGCCCTCAGAGAACCACTCAGGCTCCTGGCTTAATGGTGCTGTCGTCCTGAGTCCGTCTTCCTGAACGTGTTCCTTGCTGTCTAGTCTAAACAAGACTGAACTTCTGAGTCTCCATCCCCTGCTCTTCCCTTCATGCCCCTTTCACCACCAGGGTCCCCACTGTCTTCAAGACACCCAAAATCTTTCCATAACTTATGTTCAAATCTCCAGCGGCCTGTGTTAGTCGAGCACCGACTCTGTGCCTGTCTCTGCTTGAGGCTGGAGCCCTGGTGAGCAAGACGGCCTCGGCTTCAAGGGAAACGGGCAATGGTGAGGCTCAGGTCCATTGTGGAGACACAAACAACTTTCCGGGTTTTTCTTTAATCATCCGGGTGCTCGTTAGTGTCACACTAAAGTGGCAAACTTTAGTAATATTTAAACTCTATACATCTTGGTATGACATCTTTATACCGCTGGGTCTTTCTACTTTTATATTTCCTAAATATCAAAGTATGAAATCAGAGAGTGAATTTTTCTAAGGAGTCCAACTGGAAAGTGGCACGGCATGTAGAAAGTGAGGGAGAAAGGGCAGAACCCTACAAAGATGTCGACCAGGGGTTGCAAAGAGTCAGACATGACTGAGCGACTTTCACTACAAGGATGTCATGTTAGAATAGCTGCAGTCTTCCTGCTTACAGGAAAAAGTTGTTCATGACTCAAGTTCATGTCCAGTTTTAAAAAACTTTCTCTGACTTCCAGCCTTCCAAGGTCAGGTATGCTGTTCCTTTTCCGATTCTTTTCCTCCTATGGGAATGCCTTGTATGATTTTTGAAGTAAGTTGCTTTTGAACGATGGACTAGTACTAACGTAATCATTAAAGGGCCCACTAGGCTGGGAGTGGGGGGTGGAGAGGGCAGGGCAGGCTTCTCAAGGGGCTGTACCCCCCCCAGCTTGAAGAGGGCACCTGGAGTTCCTGAGCTGGGGGTTTTCAATCTCGGAGACACTTGCTGTGTTTACCAGGAACGAGACACATCCATAGGAACTTAAGTGTAATATCTCCGTGCTGTGACTAAGGTCAGGTGAGGTCTGCCTGTTCTAATGTGTTCATTGTTTTTGCCACTGGTAGTTTGATTCAATATACTTTTCCTAATGCTGCTAATTTTTTGTTTACTTCTACTGGTTAAAAAAAAAATCCACGAACAAAGAAAGAGCAATACTCTTTAATGAGCACCTTCTTACTAAGTAATGTTTGATTATGGAAAAAAAAAACAGAAAACACTAACTGGATTCTGGAGCCAGAGTACCCTGACTTTGAACATAAAATATTGTGAATTTGACTTTAATAGAACCATGTGAGAATGTTTACTTTTATTTTTTTCTTTTGCTAACTGCCATGTCTAAGTCAAGTTTACAAATATCAGATTATTTTTAAATTCTGTGTAGATGTTCACACAGCTGGGAAATGATAAGACATTTCTTACTAAGAAGTCTGGGTCCACACTCTTTTGAACCCTAGAATCTCTGTCAGCAGAGACGGGAGGTGAAGTCATTTGGATAGAGGTGTCTTTACAGGTACCCTGGAGCTGCAGACGTGCTGGGGACACGTGTGGTTCCCGCCACTTGCTAAGACATTTTCCCAGGAGCCAGTCTCTCCCCAAAGGGAAACCCAAAGAAGAGTCCCCGTGGGAGCAGAGACACCGAGTGGGGACCACCCAGCTGCAGCGTGCCTCAGAGACCACCTGTGTCTCGGGTAGGTGCCCTCGTGACGGATGGAGCAAGCACTACAAGAGCGGAGTCCACCTCGAGAAGTCACTGCAAATAATTAGAGCATGACGGCGGAATACAGAAATTCAAGGAACAAGCACATGATAAGTAGATGAAATGTGTAATATTGTGTTTTTAAAACCTCCACATCTTTTATTCTTGTTCAGCTATATTACTTTTAAAAACTTTCAAAGTCTCATAGCTACTTTAATTCACATATAGTCATGGTTGAAACATTACTCAGAGACTGCCTTGAAATGCTATGTTATGGTATGTGCTGGTTTGCTTCTTTTTTTCCTGAAGTTGAGGAGCTACAGTTTGGTGATCTCTACAAAGGATCCTTGCCCAGGACTTACATTCCCTTCAGTAAGTGTCTGGGATAGTTTTGGGGAGCTGTCTAGTCACAAGCTTCCACGAGAGACCCCAGGGGAGCAGGGGGGATCCGCAAAATTCATTCAGAGACCCTGGAACGTGAGCCCTCCTGTTATGGAGCTTCAATGCAGGCAGTTACACTCAGGCAAACTCGGGTCGTGGTTCTCGTGGAAGTTGTGTTCATCTCACAGAAATAAACAAAATGTCACTGCGGCCAAGCTAAGCCGTCTTCAATCCCCAGCCCCTCATCCCCTCTCGATGTACCCGTAAACGGGAATCCCCACAGAAATACACGTTTGGTAAATGATCACCGATTGCTCATTTGTCATATCCGTTCACTAAGGATTCATTCAGCTAGCAACTGAAGAGACAATTTCATCTTTCACAGACGACTATGACCATAACTACCATAGCAACATATCTGTGCAGTCAGAGCTGTTTTCTGTGAAATTAAAGCACTGATTTTACTACCCAAGTTTTTCCCACTGAAATAATCTAAGACTTACAGCCTAACACCTGTGTTAACAACTGCTGTCTCGTATACAGTCGGCCTTCTGAGAGTGAGTTCTTTGTCACTTCCTTCTCATTTTGAGTGTCTTTGTAAGCTGTGTTTTCTTATGATCTTTTTTGCTTCATTGGACAAACTTGAAAATCAAAGAAATTGAACTTCAGTACTATGGGTAAAAGCAGAAAGTAATGATTCTACCCTAAAACATGATTATGCCAAAGCAAAGGCTATGCCATATTTTAAGAGCGTCCTTTCTCACATAATGTATCAGATCGAGCAGATTATGAATAACTCACTACAGACATATACACGGCTCACAGACACCACACTAGCCTTTGCTGAAGGGGTTGGTGCTTTTCAGAAAATCCTAAGAAACAAATTGTATTTACGAGGTAACTTCTAATTCTGCTGCTCACAGCTGATAGGATCATACTTTCCTCACCTGGACCTCAACATTTCTGCTGGAGGAAATAACACATTTTATATGTATCCTGTGTATGAAAACAAAATGTGAGAACATAATTTCAGCTCTGAAATGCCCAGAATTAAGGTATACCTTTCCACTGATATAAAGAACTCCCCAAATAATCTTTGGTCAGTTTTGACAACATTGAGATGGGGAAGGGACAAGGTCATTCTCTCTAAACCTCTTCTTACTCTTCAGTGGGAAACACTGAAGTGACAGATTAAATCATTAGCTTATATTAGTTTTCCAAATTTGATTTCCAGTTTCCAGTGCACCGGTAATGGGAAATCTTAAGCCATGTAGAGGGAATGAACTCTCAAATGATTATCTGATCCTACTTTACTGATTTTGCTGTTTTCATTAAACAGTAGAACTATTAGCTTCTTCTCATGAAGGGGCTGGCTTCAGAAAGAAAAGCACGCTGTTTCAGCTGTGTTCCTGTGACGATGGGGAAGGCGAGCCCCAGCTCGAGATTGGGTGGCCAGGACATGGCCCTCTGAGCCCAAGAAATGCCACCTTTGCACATAAGGCTGAGTTGTGTCGTCTCCTTTAGATGGACATGTTTAAAGGCAAAATAGAGGAGCTGTTGATTTGGAATTAGAACTCAGATTCTAGCAGCATATCCCGGTGTGAGCTTCGGCCAGACGCCAGTCTTCCGGACCTTCAGGCTCCCTCCTGAGTGAGGCGAGTGAAGTCTGTGCTCGCACTCCCTGATCAGAGGGCAACCCCAGATGCAAGGCCTTTGTCAAATGTCCCTCTAGGCTCCAGCCTGTGCCCGCTTTCCAGCTGGCATCACAAGGCTTGAAAAGGACACTGTTTCTACCCTCATGTCCATCTGAGGCCTTAATGCAGCGTTCTCTTTGCTGGTTGTTCAGTCCTTGATGTCTGCAAAGATATGATATTCTTTCCATTCTGCCATGACGACACGCTGATGAAGAGGAAAACCATAAGGAAAACAACTTGAGGAGGAAGACATGATGGTTTTAATTAAGCAGAGGATGAGAAGGGAGCAGAGGGTGCTGATGACAGCAATAGTTAGAGCTGCAAAGAGCTTGTCAATTACCTCATGTAGGTTACATGACATTTTGGAAGATTTTTGTTCAGATCACCCCACACCCTATGAACTTCATTCCTGTTTTATTTGCTTGGAATGCCAAGTGTAGGTAAACTTGGGAAAACCAGTGTTATTTTCTCTGCCAGCCCGGGGTGGTTATTCTCAATGTTTGCTGACATAAGACGTGAGCGTGATGTTGCAGGTTCTCACAATCCAACCAACTCGGCAAGGATCTCACACAAAATGACTGAGTCCCAGAGTCCTTCTGGAAATCTCGTGTCTTTCATAAAATTAAATCTTGAACTCACAGTTTCTTGATCTTAGAAAATAATGTATGCTCTCTAAAAATCAGAGCTTTGTCTTATCTCCATCTATTGAAGGCATCCAGGGTTACTTTTGCTTTCCTATTGCAACTCTTTCTATTTTTGTCTCTTCTTCTTCTCTGCTGCCCTTTACCTCTGACAGACTCCCAAACGCAGTTGACTGTTGAACCACACTGTTCTGAAGCACACAGGCCCACTTAGATGCAGATCCTTTCAGTAAATACTGAGAACGACATGATGGTCGATTGTGTCTGAGGACGAGAACCTCTGATGTGGAGGAGCCAGGGGTCTGGGAGGAGCAGTGTTTACGGAGGTCAGATTGTGAGATTAACCACGGACTTTCCACCGCACAGGGAGCCACGCCCTCGCCCCCCACCATGCTCAAGGGTCAACTGAACTTAATAGCCTGGGGCTTCTTCTATCCAAAGTGGCTCCTTCTGCAGCCAGACTCTGTCATGGGTCCTGTCCATCCCGTCCAACAGGGGTCTGGAGAGAAAGATCGGGGGTCACTGAAGATCTCGTGCGAGGGCCTCCTAGCCGCACAGGAGCTGGGGGTCATCTCTTCCTTCAAGTGCTGTCTCCTGTGCTCAGCTTCCTCTCCTCTCTGGAGGCAGATGAAGAAAATGAGGGCATCAGACAAGCTCAGACTCCATCTCAGGATCACGAAGAGGTGAAGTCAGCAGTGTGAATGGGCAGAGGGGTGTGAGTGTGGACAGGAACCACGGTGTGGATGCCCAGGAGGTGAAACCAGGGAAACAGGATGCACCCCTGACTCCTCTAGATCCCTCATGGCCCCAGGATCCAGTCAGTGGGCATGAGACACACATTCATAGCTGCTGTTGCAGGTCAGGGAACATGCCCTGACAAGGCAAACACCCCCAAGGCTCTTAGCCATGTGACTTCCACTGTGGACAGAAGGGGGTCAGACCCACCATCAGAGTGAATCAGCAGGTCCTCACCCCTCCTCACCTCAAGTGCACACTCAGGCCTAGAGGTGAGCAGAGCTGTCCTCAAGCCGAGCCTAGGAGTGCCTGCCTTTCCCACTGGGCCTGAAGATGCTCATGATGTCCTGGGGGCTTTGTAAAGATGAAACCAGGAGCCACTTACACCCCTTGTTGAGGATGATGACCACGGTGGCTCTATTACATGGACTGGAGAAAAAACCAGACATGTGGCAGGTCTCCAACACGTCATCACGGATTAAATAAATACATTTTAAGGTGTCTCATGGTCTTCCCTGATGATTCAGCAGGTAAAGAATCCGCCTGCAATGCAGAAGATGTGGGTTTGAAGCCTGGGTTGGGAAGTATTCCAAGCAAGTATTCTTGCTTGGAAAATCCCATGGACAGAGAAGCCTGGCAGGCTACAGTCCTTGGGGTCACAAAGAGTCAGACACGACTGAGTAACTAAGCACAACACAGCAAGTTATCTCACAGTGGTGGAGAACAATATTAATATGACTACTGTGGAGCTTCTGATAACCGACAGTTACTGAAATTAATAGCCTAGAGCACACGTTTAAGGAGATAGATGGTTTAGAACTTTCATCCCAAGAACATGCATCTAAGTTTCTAAACTATATTTGTAATACAAAGCTCATCCAAAAACAGTTAGCTAAACATTTTGCTGTTTTGTCCCACCTTTTGTGTCATCTTCATTCTTAAAATGGTAAGTGTAAGGGGACTATTACTTAAAATTAAAATATATTCAGGAAAGATTAAGCTTCTAAAATCACAAGGCTGGCTTATGCTCTAGGCATCTGAATCTTTTCTTTAAATCACAGGTTTGCTATTGTGAACAGCAAATGGCAAGACACTGGCTGGTGGAGGGGGCAGGGCGAAGTGGGGCAAACACACACAATCTCAGCCCTATGGCCATGGGGATCACATGAATAAAGAGTAGTTTTTAAAAACCCCTTTCTCTTCCTGCTTCCCTGGTGGCTCAGATGGTAAAGAATCCGCCTGAAACACCGGAGACTGGGGTTTGATCCTTGGGTCGGGAAGATGCCCTGGAGAAGACAATGGCAACCCACTCCGGTATTCTCGCCTGGAGGATCCCATGACAGAGGAGCCTGGTGGGCTCCAGTCCGTGGGATCACAAAGGGCTGGAGCGGCTTTCACTTCTCTCTCTCTGTAGGGTGAGAGTCCCGGAGGGTGATGCCTCCACCAGCTTGTAATTGGATCAACAGCCTTCACTTTCTCCAAGTGTTTCAATTTTATGACATTCTGTGTGTTTATTAAGTCCTACACAGAATTCTTCACTGTGTATCCTCACTTCATATTAAAATGTTCAAAATGATGACAATAAGATACACAAAAATACTAAGTCTCAGTGGAAAAGAGGGGGAGAAGGTAGGACAGGACTTTTTCTTAAAAAAATCCAAATATTATAGAGAAAACATATTTTTTATCATTGTGAAAGACAACAAAACTGTGCATTCCAAAGTACTCATTATTTGAATTTAAAATTCTCTGTTGGGATTTTAATTTTAGGCACTAAACAAGTGACTTACTTTTTTCTGTGTTTGCTGTGTTTACACAGATCAAAAAATAAGCATTGCCTCTGTTCATAAACACAGAAAGAACTTCCATCCCTCCAGCCAAGACAGCTTCACAACGTGTGCCAGGCTTTATCTTTAAATTGGTAATACTATTGATTGACAGGCTGTAGACAATATGTGTTGATCTGTTTGTTGTTCATATTTTAAACCAGCTGCTCGTGTGTCCCAGGTCAGCAATGTTACTGAGCAGTATTCTTGGGAACTGTTCATAAACACACAGAGCAGCGCAGCTCATGAGCAAATCTGCAGCAAACGTTATATCTAACTCACATGGCTGGACATCGATCGGACAGTTTATTCTCAGGCAAATTCCAAATGCAAATTGCATTATAATCTCCCCCAAGGAGTTTGTGTCTTAATAGTTCTTCACTCCTCCTCCGCCACCCACAGTCAGTGACCCAGATCTCTTCATCTAAACTCAGCTGTCCTCTGCAGAGGAGGGGATACTCCTGGTAGTGAGTTTATGCTGAGCTGTCTACACAGCCCACTCCATCTCACTCAAGAGCGTGGAGGTGCATTTACATAGGACTAGTATGGGGTGAAGCCCAACTCAAATTTTCCGAGTCTGAAACTAAGAGGTGTCGGGACCATGACCTACGACGTTATTAGGTCACATTATGAGACATGGTTTAGCACACCTGGCCCCTGGGTCATGTGACCATCAAGAAACAGACACGGAAAATAAGGATTGCTTGGAACAAGAGGAGGTGGGGAGGAGATTGAGCTGAATTCTCTGCATAACCCTAGACACTGCACTGGAAGGTGACCAGCTCAGGACAAAGCAGAGGGCGAATTCTACTTAGGGGACAGGAAACTTTGACCCTTTTGCTGAATTTTACTGATGCCATGTCAGTGACATATCGACCTTGGAAAAAAATCAGATCAGCTAATAAATAATCATGCCGTATTCTTTAAGTAGATATTCTAATGGTACATAAATGTTAAAGAAACATGGTTGACTTCTACACGAAGTTGTCGCAAATACTCTAGTGCTAAGTCGCTTCAGTTATGTCCAACTCTTTGTGACCGCATGGACTGGAGCCCACCAGGCTCCTCTCTCCATGGGGTTCTCCAGAGAAGAATACTGGAGTGGATTGTCATTTCCTTCTCCAGGGGATCTTCCTGATGCAGTGATTGAACTCGCATCTCTTACATCTCCTGTATTGGCAGGTGGGTTATTTACCGCTAGCGCCGCCTGGGAAGCCTAGTCCTCTAGGGTGAGGAGCATTCTTCCTGAACGAGGGAGCTTTCTTGCTTTCTATGAATACATAAACCAGGGTGTCACCTAGATCAGGTCAAAATAATAGAACACGCTGGCTGCAATGCCTTATGTAGCTGGAAAGAAGTCAAGGCCACAGCTGACCCTTTACCATCCGAACAGAAGCAGATTTCACCTGGGCTCAGGGTGGAGAGAGCTGGAGGTGCCTGGGTTGCCCCCCTTCTCTGCTGAGGTTCGCGATGCAGGGAAGACCCAGGGTGGGCATGAGGGGCAAATCTCCCTCGAACAACCGTGATAATCAATGTCTTCCCCTCTCTCCTACCTCTTCCTTTTTCGGTCAGAGCATCTTGGCACAACCAGCACAAACAAACTTTGTTAACAGCTTTAAACTTGGAAGCCTCCCTTTTTAAATATTTGCCGCTACATAATTGAAACAGCTGTTTTAATGAGGTACCTACTGTCATCATTTTACCCCGGCTGAGCTGGGTGACAACAAAGCAGTAATAACGAATTCAATAATAATTAACTCGGGTCATCTGCTCATCTGTCACGGCCCATCAGCTTTAGGGAGAAAAATCCCAGTGAACTTGTCTCTTTTGTGAGTGTTCCAAAACTCTGCAATAAAATGCTTAGAGAGGACTCTAGGTAGCCCTTCAAAAGTTCTAAGCAAACTGGTAAGTAGGTTAATTAAATTTTATGCATGTTTAAATGCTAATGATTACATTCCTGACATTACAGTGTAATCTGATATGGAATGATGTCATGCAAGCAGTGGTTTTAGTGCCGAAACACAGCCCCTTCCCCACGTGGAGCGGAGGCTCTGGATCATTTATCGAAGGGCAGGAAGTTGACAGCTTCAGAAAGCCAGGTTTCACTCAGGTCCCTCAACTTGTCTGCTGCATGCTAATCAGTGGCGTCGCAGCAAACAACCGCCCTAAACCCAGCAGCAAACCTGGAGGGTCATCAAGACGTCCGTGTGTTTCTCTGCCCTGCTTCTCAGTTCCTGCTCCTGACTCTGCAGGGTGGAGGGGCACCCTGCGTGCTGGTCAGGATTGTGAAAATGAAAGTCAGGTCACAGCTCCTGCTTCCTGCAAAGCACGCACCTTCTGCTATGCCCCCCACCCCCATTTCTTCTGTTACAGAATTTCACAAGACTGTTATATTTTTGAGCATAAGCTTTTGCTTATCTGTAAGATGTGAGGGATGGATCCATCTTGTAGGTGAATGGTCCAGCTTAGTTAGCAACACAGGGCAGCCCTTCCCAAAGTGTCTGGGCACAGGGCCCGCCCGGGGCACGGGGCCCGCCCGGGATCTGTGACGATGAGAAGAATGATCCTGTGGGTCAGGGCTCCTGCTGAGAGTCTGCACTCTGTGTCTGCTTCCACTGAGGCTGGTCTGCTGGGAGAAGGGCCACACTTTGAGTATAACTTTGGTCAGTTCTGGACAAAAGGAAGCAGAAACACGAGAGAATCATCCCAAAGTTGGGGCCACCTTTCTCATCTCAATTCATTTGTCGTTAATTATTGTCATGCTTCTGGACAAAGATATTCAGGATTCCTACTGCCTGGGCAGTGTCTTTGGTTCTACACATGTTATTCAGCCTGACAAGCAACGATCTGACCAGAGACTGGGGTCTTTTGAGCCCCACCACGAAGCTAAATTTTACAGTTTCTGTTTTTTCCTCTAAACGACACTCAGATGATGAAGCACTTTGCTCTTTGGAATTATGTAAAGTAGAGACTATAATATATTTACAATATTATATGTTCAATCAGGGTAGCAGAACTACTATTACAGTGATTAATAATGACAATAATAAAGGAACACCGATGGTCATATCTTTTAGGAGCTCAATTTTGATCCACATTTGAGAAAACTGAAGCTAGTAGTGTGAACACAACACCTTCTGATGTAAACAGTGACATTTCGACTTTAGGTAAGTGGTAAATTCTTGTTAATATCTCCACATGATGCTGAATTGTGAAGGAAGTTCACAACACAGAAAGTTCACAGCCCATGCAAACTATTATATATAGGATGGATAAACAACAAAGTCAGACTATACAGCACAGGGAACTCTATTGAATATCCTGTGATAAGGCATAATGGAAAGGAATAGAAAAAGAGTGTATATATGTATGTGTAACTGAATCAGTTTGCTGTACAGCAGAAATGAACACACCATTCTAAACCAATTATACTTCAATTAAAAATAAAGAAATAATTTATATCAAGTTAAAAGAAAACCAAACAGCCCATATCATGCTAAAAAATTGCTGAAAATATGCAATTTTTCTGAAACTAAGAATTATTGTAATGTAGGTGTTTTTCTCTTTTTCTTTTTTTTTTTTTCCTGAAGAACAGTCAGCTCAAGCCTTCTGTGCGTGGGATTTGAACAATGATATTTAAGACAAACAGCGCCAGCAGGGAAAACGTATGGTGAAATCCCCAGTCACTAGTAAATAACTCCCCTTGTCCTCATAGCTCTTCTTCCCGATACACCAGGAAGACCTTTGAAATGCCCCACGGGTTTCAGGGAGACCAAACTGAGGATGCAGCAGACAGGCTCAGCTCTCACCTTGGCTGGGAGTTTTGCCTTCCAGCACTGCCTGCTGATTTCATCAGCTTTTTGAAAAGGTTCAGAAGAGTGAGTAGTTTTGCATTTCAGCATTAGCTCAGGAAAGTGTCAAGTGACAAGCATTGTTCTCCTTGCTCTGCACATAAACAGGGAAACATCCTCAGCTTTCATGAAGCCAAAATAGAGTCTGAGGTTCCTAGCTATTTGCACTCAGGCAGATTATAGAAAATACAGTGTTGCTGCAGAGAAGCTATGGGAATAAAAGCGGACTTTTAAGAACCCAGAGCAAATCTCTAAATGTAAGAGCTAAACCATAAAACTCGCTGAAGAAAATGAGAAAGCTCCAGGGCATTGGGTTTGGCAATGGTTTCCTGCCTGTGACACCAAAAGCACAGGCAGCGGAAGAAAAACAGATACTGGACTTCATCGGAATTCTAATCCTTGTGCACACCCCAAGAGGAAAAGGTACTGCAGAATAGGAGGGGGCATTTGCAAACCATGTCTGTGAACGACAAAGGGGGACTATCTGGAATATGTAAAGTACTCCTACAACCCAACAACAAAAAAATCATTTAAAAATTGGCAAAAGACATGAATAATTATTTTTTCAAAGATACATAAATGGCTAGGTCACCACATGAAAAGATGCTCAATATTGCTAATCATCAGAGAATTGCAAAACAAAACCACAAAGTACCCTTTACACCAGTTAGGATGGCCACTACCAAAACCCAAAAAAACAAGTGTTGGTGAGAGAGTGGAGGTGCTGGAACCCCTGCATTGCTGGTGAGAATGTAAAACAGTGCAGCTTCTAAGGAAGACAGTAGGGTGGTACCTCAAACAATGAAATATGATGCTAGCATATGACCTAGAAATCCCACTTCTAAGTGCACACTTCAGAGACTGAAGGAGGAACTTCAGCAGATATTTGCACAGTTTGTTCACAACAGGAATACCCATAGTACCCCGAAAGTGGGAACGACCTTAATGCCTACCAGCTGATGAATGGACAAATCCAGTGTGTGCATCCATACAATGGAATATTAAGAAATGAAATGCTGCTACATGCTACTGTGTGGATAAAACTTTATACATATTTATCCAAACAAATGGTGTTTCTTGATCTCCTGCATTGGGTCAGACACTCTGTGAGGGACTCATGAAATAGAGACAAGCACAGCCCTTGCCCTCAGAAAGTTCCTTGTTGGTTGGAAAGCCAGTCACATCAGCAAAGAAATACAGGACAGTGCTCCAAAGATCCCTGCATCACAAAGGAAAGACCTCCACTGTTGAACCAGGGAGTATAAATTCACTCATGCAGTCATTCAGCGAACATTGACGTGCTCACCCAGTCCCAGGCACTGTCTTGGGTCCAAACGAAGAGCTGTCTTTTATGGAGCTTCTGGACAGCAGAGGAGATATTAATAAATATTAATAGACATTTAAATATGTGATCACAATACCCACAATGCCTTATAAAATAGGCATGGGGATTGCATGTTTAAATATCTATTTAAACATATGTACTATGTAATATCTTTTGTTTTAAGAAGAAAATAATGGCAACTTAATACCAGTAGCCTGTGTGGGCAAAGTCTTTCATGTAATATCTGGGCTTCCCAGGTGCTCAGTGGTAAAGAACCCACCTGCCGATGCAGGAGATGTGGGTTTGACTCCTGGGTCAGAGAAATCCCATCGATGGAGGAGCCTGGTGAGACCCAGTCCATAGGGTCACGAAGCGTGAGACACAACTTAGAGACTGAAACAACAACTATGTAATATCTCTTAAAAATACGGTGTGATGTGTGCCATTCTGTTACACATCAGGGTCACCATGGTGATGGCCATTTCTTCCACCTGTTTGATGTTAGTGAGTGTCCATGTCACAGCAGGTGAGAGCTCTGCAGGGAGTGAAGAGGGAAGCAAACAAGTGCTCGCCTTCACTCAGATGCCTGTGGAGTGAAGGGGGTTGGGAAGAAGGTTGAATCTAATAATAAGAAAAAATCAGGCTACATTTCATAGGCTTTGAGTTGGATTTCTCTAGGAGTTCATTTTACTTTATTTTATGGCGATCCTGGTCAATGATGGGAGAAAACTGTCCTCCAGAGAGTCTGAGGAGCTCTTCACTCACCTCCTTTCCACAGGGTGTTAATGGCTTCAGAAAAAGTGAAATTTCCACCCGCACCATGCTGTGGCCCCAAACGCAGGGGACGCACCCACCCACAGCCCCTCTTCCTGTTCCTGTGCTCACGAAGTCTTCCTCTTTGCTTCCTCTGTCCTCTCACCGAGATGAGATTTCAGCTTCTGCATCAGAGCACCTTGCAGCCCAGGAAAGAGGGCCAGAAGCTCATTTCCATAATTTTTAAGGTTCCACCTATAAAGGACGTCACACGGTATTTGTCTTTCTCTGTTGGACTTACTTCACTTTGTACGATTGTCCTAGGTTCATTCATGTTGCCGCAAGTGGCATTATTTCGTTCTTTGTTATGGCTGAGTCGTATTGCATTGTACATATGAGCTTATTTACAAAATAGACTTCGAAAACAAACTGATGGTTACCAAAGGGGAAAGGCGGGGGGGGGGAGGGGTAAATTAGGAGTTTGGGGTTAACATATACATCCTACTTATATAAAAAATTAGATAACCTACAAGAAACTACTATATAGCACCGGGAACTCTACTCAATATTTTCTTATAACATATGATGGAAAATAATCTGAAAAAAATGGATATATGTATATGTACAACTAATCACTTTGTCATACACCTGAAACTAACACAATGTTGGAAATCAACTATACTCTGATATAAAATAAGAATTAAATTAAAAATTAGAATAGAAGAAATAAAGAGACCACATGTCACACTCTCCCATGGGGGTAGGGGGCTATGTGCTCCCTGCACAAATCTGGGTGCTCCCCAGGCTTAGTGATACTAGAATACAGGGCCTTTTTCCTGCTTCCTGGCCAGTGGGCTCTCAGAATAGCCACTAGGCTGTGAGAAGCCCCGAGGGAGAGGCCATGTCAGTGTTGCCTTGACAGCCCCACTGGAACCCCACTGGAGCCCCACCTGAGCCCCACTTGAGAGCAGCATCACTGCCTAGCCCGTGAGTGGGCCCCCTCGGACCACCGGTGCAGCCAAGCATTGGATGAACACAGACACAGCCTCTGTGAAACTGAAATTAGAGACGGAACCTTGAGTCCCCAGTGATCAACTCAGCTCAGCAGACTATGGCCTCCAAAGCTTCAGGGTGGCCCCCAGCACTGTGGTGGACTCTCGTCCTCCCGAGGGTCCTTCCCACTTCTCCACTCACAGTGCACACTCCATCCCTGAACTTCCCATGTGTGCTGTAGGTCGGGTTCACTGGGAACTTAAATTTCAGGTGTATCTTTTCCTTCTCAAGTCTTGCATGGGCCCCTCCACATTAAAAAGAACTTCAGGGGAGAAATCATACCTTTTCTTTTTTGTCTCCTGTTTCTTAGCATGCTGGTCTTTAAGTCACAATCATAGATGTTAGGGAAGAATTGTGAACCTTTGTAAATGCAAGAAAAGTCCTCCCAAACATAAAAAGTCCCAACTCAAAGCAACAGATGATGTCTATGAAGCTCAAACGCATTTGGAGACGCTAAGTTAGGGGCCCCTGATGGAACTTCCTCACGTGAGGCAAAAATGTGGCCAACTTAAGGATCACAAGATGTTGTTGTTGTTCAGTCGCTCAGTCGTGTCCCACTCTTTGTGACCCCATGGACTGCAGCATGCCAGGCTTCCCTGTCCTTCACTATCTCCCGGAGTTTGCTCAAACTCATGTCCATTGAGTTGATGATGCCATCCAACCATCTCATCCCCTTGGCTGCCTTCTCCACCCTTGAACACTTCTGTGTGCACAGGAGAGCTACCTGTATTGCCTTCCTCCCTGGGGCACTCACTGAGGATTGCAATAGACTAAGTACCCTGCCTGCAGTCATTCACAGAATAGCTGGAGGGTGGAAATGCAGGTCGTTGAGTGCCCTTTGTCTGGAGACTCTGGGGAAATGAGATGTCTGGGTCCTAAAGGGAGACTTTAACCTCCAAGACCTTTTTTGGAGTTCATCTAGCTGGCCTGTAAATACCTCTCCCAACTTAGTCACCTGGGGTAACTTTGAAAATGCCGCGACCTTTGTTCAAGCACTGGTGAGAAATTACTGAGCTAGACTGCATACAGCAGAGGCAGCAGTGACACAGGGCGCTAGTTACTGGAGATGCAGAAGCTCAAGTGAAAGTTCAGCAAAGGAATTTGTGACGATACAAATAAAGAATTTATACATGCAAACAAGGTGAGGAGTACAAGCAGCATTTTCTCAACTGTCATTAGCAGAGAGTCTAAATATTTTTAAAAGTAAGGTTTTCGCGTTTTTAAGTTCAAACAGTAACCCAAAATGAGGTGAAGTGTCTTTATCTATTAGAAACCCTGCTGGAAGGAACAGGCAAAGGTTTAATTAGCATATGAATTGTTTGCATGGAAGTGTAATCACCAAATGACTAAAAATAGTTTGTACTCTTAAATAGGTGAAATCTCTGTTTCAACAGTACCCTGGTAATCTGCACAGAAAAGTCCTCTTCCTAGATTGCACAAAACAGCCATTTCTGAAAGACCCAGGGATCCAGGAAGCCGAGGCTCAGCGCTGCCTCGGTGTGTGGTGTGCTGCACGTTCTAGCTGTTTCTCTGCTCTCACAGTGGTTCTCTGCTCCTGCAGCATCGCAGAGTCCCCAGAGCGCTCTGATAAAACACAGACACAGGGGCCTCGCTCCCGACGATTTTAATTCAATTGCTCTGCCGTGAGGCCTGAGAACTCTTGTTTTTAGAGCTCCAAAGGTGAGTCTAATGTGTGTCTGAGAATGACACCTAATGGACTCTCAAGGGTCGAATATCCTTATAATCAAGACTTCCGGCTGCTAACCCACAGGTTGGTTGGTTGGTTTTTCTTAGATCACATAGAAAATGTGATGAGCACTCTCGGTTCATTGAAGAATTTGATCTCCCCCCTCGATTTAGGATTTGTTTTTAAGAATTTCAACCACTTTTGCGAAAGAAGTTGAACCAGAGAAATTAACATTTTGGAGAGTGTGGCCAAGGAATCTTTATATTCGACAGTGGGTGAGATTTGTTTTCAGAAACAGGTAGCGTACTACTGCAGAAGCAGAGTCCTGATGGCCTGCCTGGTGAGTGGGACGTTAGAGCGGGAGGCATTTACCTGGGCTCTGCTCATGGGAAACCCCGAAGGCAGCTTCCTCAGCAGAGACTCTGGGGCCTGCTGCAGAGCCTCCACCTGGCGCAGGGGCGGCAAAGGGGCGGACAGTTGGCCGAGGCCGGAAGCGTCTCCGGCAGCGCTCCCCAGGAGTCAGAGAGGGACCCAAGTTTACCCACTGTTCTGATCTCCAGAGCCATAAATCACAGGACCAGATGCATGATCTGGGAACTAGTCCAAATTCATTTTTAGAAAAGGTGAGACTTTCTCAGCAGAAGCAGCCGCGCCAGGAGGAACGTTTTTTATTGCTGTGGCAGAACTGTCAGGGCCCAGGAGGCAGCCAGGCGAAGACATCCAGCAGCTCCCTGAGCAGAAGGGCCTCGCGTCGTTGAGGCACTGAGCGTGGGTCACTGTTCTCTAGGCTTGGGAAGCTGGGCTCACGCCTGGTTCACAAACCCCTCTAGAAGCGTCGCCCCCGGGCTTCCGGTCCCCTCACCTCAGACGGCCCCAGCCTTCGTGGTGCTGCTCCTTCCTCCCTTCTGACGTCCTCTGCCTACTTGGGGTCTTCCCACCACGGACCCTGTAACCCTTCCTTGTCCAGGGCCGTGGGCTGAATTGTCTTCCCTCAAAATTCCTATGGTGAAGCCCTAACCTTCGGTGTGTCTCTACTGGAGACGGAGCCATTAATGAGGTCATCAAGGTGCAGCGAGGTCGTAGGGTGGGACCCTGATCCTAGGAAAGCGTGAAAAAACACATAAAAGTCCTTTCCCAGCTCTTTTCCATTATAGGTTATTTATTACAAGACTCTTATCTTCTCAGACTCTTCTTAGACTCTTTGTTTTCAGACTTTCATCAATTATATGTTATTATAGCACATCGAGTATAGTTCCCTGTGTCTTTCTTGATGTTTATCTATTTTATATAGTAGTGTGTGTATGTTAATCCCAACTCTTAATTTATCTCCCCCAACCCAACTATCCCCTTTGGTCACCATAAGTTTCTTTTCTATATCTGTTTATCTGTACCTTTTTATTATGTTTTTAAAGATTCCACATATAAGTGGTATCATATGGTATTTGTCTTTCTCTGTCTGACTAACTTCACTTAGTATAATAATCTCTAGGTCCATCCATTCTGCTGCCATTCTTTTTTATGGCTGAGTAATATTCTATTGTGTGTGTATGTATGCATATATGTCACATCTGCTTTATCCATTAATCTGTTCCACCAGGCCCCGCAGTCCCTGGGATTCTCTGGGCAAGAACACTGGAGTGGGTTGTCATTTGCTCCTCCAATGCATGAAAGTGAAAAGTGAAAGTGAAGTCGCTCAGTCGTGTCTGACTCTTAGCGACCCCATGGACTTCAGCCTACCAGGCTCCTCCGTCCATGGGATTTTCCAGGCAAGAGTACTGGAGTGGGGTGCCATTGCCTTCTCCCAATATTCTATCGTGTGTGTATGTATGCATATATGTCACATCTGCTTTATCCATTAATCTGTTGATGGACATCTAGGTTGCTTCCATGTCTTGGCCATTGTAAGTATTGCTGGTATGAACACTGGGGGTCCCTGTGTCTTATTATTTCTTGGTGAGGATGCATTACCTCCTGTTTCCCAAAATTAAGCCCTCAACTCATTATGTAGATTCCATCTCTCCAGGCTTTTCTAAGACCATTGATCCATTACCTCAGATAGATGCATTTATCTCTTTCATAATCTTTAAAATTTTCAAGCTGAACACTTCCTTTTCATTCTTTGTGCAAGAATATATGGTACTTCCCACTTTCAGCTGTGAGATCTAAAGATCATGGAGTTTGTCACTGCTGCCCTATAATAAGAAAAAAGATGAAAAACCATGGGTAATCAATAAGCTTTATAAACATACCAGAGGACAGAGGTCATGGGGGAACTGCACCCCAAATCTTGAGGGAGGTGACCAGACCCCAGTGTAGATCTGCCCACCTTGAGCAGAAGCCCTGTGGGTGTAAACTGCAGGGGAGTTTAATATAATGTTGGTGTACTGCTGGAGGCGGCGTGTGGACCAGCCGGAGGGCAGGAGGCTCCTGGGACCACAGCCTCGGGTGGACCCCACACTGCTGTGGGCTTTGCCCCCAGGAACCCATCTGAGGAAGATGCCCTAGAGCCGGCGGGAGGGGCGCCAAGGGAGTCGTGATGAAACAGGCCAGCGAGTGCTCCGCCGGGTACTGCACAACTGTGAGGGCTTCCTCAGACGCTGATCCCACCTGGGGAAGGCCAGCACCCCAGCTCTGGACCCCGTCCCACTTAACTGTGCCAGGGTAAGATGAGGGGACACGTATGAGGGTCAGAGCATAACGGAGTGGTCTTCCTCCATAACACGCCACCTCACACTGAAAGGGGTCCAGTGTGAGAACAGTGGATTCCGGCTCACAGGGCAGCAGGGCTCGAACTCTCTGAGGAGGAGTGCTTAGGGGACCCCAGAGTCGGCCAGGCAGACAGACAAGAAACCAGAGGAGTCTGAAACCTCAGCAGAGAAAAGCTGGAGAACTTATAGAAACATCAGCTGAACAGTCTGGAGTAAGGAAAGCCATCGGGGTAAAGCGGGACATTACAGAATGACAATGGGGTGGATCCTCTGAGAGACACGTCTATCCTACCTGCATAGGCGTCTAACAACAGAGCATCAAAACACAGGAGGCAAAGCCCTGCAGAAGTGCAGGAAGAACTGGAGAGACCACTGTTACAGGTGGACTCTTCAGCACCCCTTGTTCAGTAATTGATATTTCAAGCTGGCAGGAAATCAATAAACACACAGTTTTCT
This sequence comes from Bos indicus x Bos taurus, assembly GCF_003369695.1. Classification (NCBI taxonomy): domain Eukaryota; kingdom Metazoa; phylum Chordata; class Mammalia; order Artiodactyla; family Bovidae; genus Bos; species Bos indicus x Bos taurus. Next base: position 1,699,545 of record NC_040099.1, read on the forward strand.
TGAGTAGCACTAGCAATCAATTTGATCGAATTGGAATTTATGGAATACTCCATCCAACAACATGAGAATACACATTCTTTTCAGGTTAACATGGAACGTTCACCAAGTTAGATCAACTTCTGGGCCATAAAACACATTTTAAAAAGAATAGAAATGAGACAAAGTATGTTCAAAATATGTTCAGAAACTAAAAATCAATACCAGACAGATAGCTGGAAATGTGAAAATATTTGGGAAAAAGAAAAACATATCTATATAACGTGTGTCAGTGAAGAAGGTCTTAAGAGAAAAATTTAAAAATATAATTAATATAAAAATAAACCTCAACATTTATGAGATGCAGCAAAAGCAGTGCTTACAGGAAAATGTATAGCAATTAATGCATATATGAGAAAATAAGAAAGACCTCAAATCATGATCTAAGCCTTAGAGAAGTAGAGAAAGAATAATTTAAACCCAAAAGTAAAAATAAGAAAACAAATACAAATAAAATAAAAATAAAATATATTGAAAATTGGTCAACAATATATAAAAATCAGTTTAAAATAAAGTTCTTAAGCAGAGCAGTAGATCTGATAACAACTGTGTAGACCCACCCAAGGTGAGAAGGATGGCCATCCAGTGAGAAAGCGAGTGAGCAATGTCTGAAACGCAGAATAAAGATTAATACAGCAAGATCAAGCCAGTCAATCCTAAAGGAAATCAACCTGAGTATTTGTTGGAAGGACTGATGCTGAAGCTGAAGCTCCTACACTTTGGCCACCTGATGTGAAGAACTGACTCATTGGAAAAGATCCTGATGCTGGAAAGATTGACGGCAGGAGGAGAAGCGGACAACAGAGGATGAGATAGTTGGATGGCATCGTTGATTCAGTGGACCTGACTTTGAGCAAACTCCAAGAGATGGTGGAGGACAGGGGAGGCTGATGTGGTGCAGTTCATAGGGTCACAAAGAGTTGGACAGGACTGAGCAACTGAACAGCAACAACACATAAGCTTTCCCTAATACCAGCAATGAACAATGGGGATTTCAAATAAAAATATCATTTAAAATCACATCAAAAATGAAATTATTAAGTATTAATCTGGCAAAATATGTATTTATAGCAGACACATTCAAAATTGATAAAGAAATTAAAGATATGATAAAAGAGAGAGATATTTTGTTTTAGATTGGAAGGCTCAATATTGATAAGATGCCAATGGCTTCCAATTTGATCTATAGATTGAATAAAATTCATATTAAAATCCTAGCAACGTGCTTTGTAGATACCAACAGAATTATTCTAGATTTTTGTGGAACGATATCTCAGTTTTCTGGAGCAGACACACAATAGAAGCCACTGTGGGAGCCATTGCCAGGATGGAAAACCATGAACAGTAGTTGAAGAGTTGCTGGAAGCTCCGAGTGGACAAGTCTGAAGGCTGCAGACTCCAGGAGGTCCCCGGCACGGGGGTGGCCCCACGATTTTGTGATGTTTACCTCCAGGTTTAGATTCCCACAGTTTAATATCAGAGAAAAACCGGCAGGCTTCCCGTAGAGGGACCAGGGTCTGAGGGGCTGTGGTCAGCCCTAAGGCCCATGCAGGTCTGAAATGAGAGAACCCTAAGGAAAGAGTGGACTGTTTTAAAAAGTATACTGACTAGAGCTACGAGACTCAGTGGTAAGTGCAGGATACCCAGTAGAATGTGAATTTCAGTATAATTTCAGTATAATTCTTATACTAAAAAATAAACTATTTTTTAGTATAAGAATGTCCTATAAAATATGTGTATCAAAATGTATTCATCTTTAGCTGAAATTCAGATTTAAAAGGGCATTCTGTATTTTATGTGTCAGTTCTATCCCCGACTCGTAAAAAATTGTGTTAGCTTTATGTAAAAACAACAAAAATATTCCTGAACATTCACCACTTATGTCCACATGAAAACCTGCACACAGGTATTTATGGAAGTTTTATTCCTAATTACTAAAATGTGGAAGCTGCCAAGATGTCTTTCAGGAGGTAAATAGATAAATGAAAATGTGGTCCATCCAGAAAATGGAAGATTATTTAGAGCTAAAAAGAAATGAGCTCTCAAGTCATGAAAAGCCAGGGAGGAACCTTAGATGTACATTACCAAGTAAAGAAACAAAACTTGAAATGCTGATTGCAGCCGTATGATGTTCTGTTCTGGAAAAGGCGAGACGAGGGTGACCGTAAGATGACGGGGGGCTGCCAGGGGCTGGGACAGGGAGGGATAAGTGGAAAGCAATGGAGTTTTAGGGAGGTGAAACTATTTTTCATGATATTATAACAGTGGATACATGTCATTATAAATGTGTCCATTTCTAGTTTGTTGTACATTGAACGTATAGCACCAAGAGGGAAACCTAAGGGATGTTAGTTATTACCAGTGTATCAATATTGACTTACCAGTGACAGAACCACACCTCCACAAGATGTGAATAATGGGGACACCATGTGTGTGTCTGCAGCAAGGACGAGGGTGCAGGCTGGCTCTCTGTACCTTCTGTTTCCATAAACTTAAAACTGCTTTACAAGATAAAGTCTATTAATTTAAAAAATTGCTGAAGGTAACATCAAAGGGTCTGACAAAGAAATAAGAGAATAACCGAAACAACAGAAATATCGTTAAGAAGTTTTAATTTACATGAAAAATTGTGTAATATTTGGAATTAAAAACTCCATGAATGAATTAATCAGCATATTAGTTCAAGTTGGAGAACCAGTAGCCACAGAGCCATCTAAGAAGTCTGCCTGGGAAATCTCCTGTGACTTAACTCGACTCTCATTAATGAGGACTCAGATGCCATCTGTGAGAGTTGGAAGAGACTGAACAATGTGGGTGGTTTTGTCTAGAAGGAGCGGCAGCGATTTCTATCCAGAAGAGAAGATGACTCCGAAGCGGAAGGCTGTATCTCCCTGTAAGGTTGTGGCCGGTTTTGTATCTAATATGACCCTCTGACATGGGTCTGACTTTATACCCAACTGAAGGACCACAGCATCAGTTCTTGTATCTTCCTTTGAATGAGCTCCACATCTTGGTGGTTCCCTCATGAAAGATTGACTACATCTTTGACAAATGCTCTATGTATATCCATGAAAAATGCTTTTCACTTTTGTAAAATGCACTTTGCATTTTAAAGAAAGAGGTAGCATCACAAAGCAGTGAATAGACTGGACTATTTAATAACTGGTGCTGGAAAATTGGCTTTCCATGGGGGAGGGGAAATGAAATTTCACCCCAGCCCACGCCATCCACAAACCACAATCAATTCTAGTGTATTAGGAATGCCAATATGAATCATAGACTTTAAAGCTCTCATAAGAAAATTCAGTATAATAACTTTACAACCTTGAAATAGTGGAAAATTTATTAAAGTAGTCCCAGGAGATGTAAACCTCAAAAGAAAGCTAAAACAAAACAAGAAATTGAACTATATTAAGAAATCCTGTGTCAAAAAATACACAACAAAGCAGGGAAAAGACAAGCCATAAACTGGGAGTACAGATTTGCAACACATTTAATTAACAAAGGATTAATCATCAAAATATGTTTATAAAAAACTTCTCCAAATCAGTAATAAAAAGGCAAACAACCTAATATGTTCACAGCAGAGGAAAAAAAAAATGGCGAATAAACACAGGAACAGATGCTTAACCTCATTAGTAATCTGAGAAATGCAAATTAAAACAATAATGAGATACCATTTGCACCCACCAGATTGGCAAAAGTTAAAAAGTCTGACAGTGCTACTTGTTGGTGAGGTTGGGACTGGAGGACACTGGCTCCAGGGGTGAGAACCGTGCTGGCACCATCACCTTGGAGACAGTTTTGACATCATCCAGCCGATTCCGTGACCCTGAAGCTCCACTTCTTTCTGGCCGTTCAACCTAGACAGATATCTGCCCAGGAGTCTAGTCGACGAGAGCAGGAAGGTGCAGTATCACCGCCTGACTGGTAACAAGTCGGGAGACACGTGGACTCTGAGCACAGGAGCAGAGATATGGAGACTGGGGCATTTTCATGCAGAACACAGCCCGGGAGTGACAATGGCTCTCCACTGCCTGGTCCAACCTGCACCCCCGGTTGCTGACAATCGTAGCTGAATTGAGACGAGTGATCATCTTAACAATGAAAGAAACACAGGGCAAGGTCACCTTTCTCAGATACTGTTGGGGCAACTTTGCCAAGTGCATCTTGGCAGTCATTTAGAATCAAGTTAAACTAAATTTCTCCAAGAAAAATGTTATTCCTTTTTCTTCTTCTATTGATTTGTTTTTAAATTTGATGTTTTAAAGTCATCATGCAGTTCCTGGAAGGGGTTAATTATTCCCAGCTAGCTAGCACATTTCTTGAGCATCTTAACGCGTGCACTGAGAGGTACAGGAACTCAGATGTCAACTGAAGACAGCCCACCGGTACGGGGTGTGGTCACTACGCTGCTTGTGCGTATGTTGAGAGGCCTTTATAGCTGTCTTCCCTATGTTCTAATTGCTATCCAGAAACTGTTTTGATATGATGAAGTTGCAACAGGAATAAAATATATCTCATCGTTGCCCATAAAATTTGAAAGAATAAGAAAATGTCATGGTGAATTTCTATTTCACAAATGATAAGCTGCTTAAGATGTAGCAAAACGAATCATACAGAAACTTTCCAGGCAAGTTTGTACCTTATCCTTGTTCCAGTTGGATGCTTGTTTTTAGTGTCTGTGTTATTTGTATTTTATACTTTCAAGAATCACATTCACCCTATATTTTGTTTCTTCCGTCTTGCCATGGTTGACACAGGTACTGCTGTCTGTAGGTAAAGGTGTGCTTGACCATTTTAAGGACATGTTGGGAAAGGAGCCTGGACACAAAAACCTTTAAGAAATCATGTGGGGGCGGTGTTACCACTATGAAAAAATGACTGTTATGTATATAAAAGATAATGTTCTTTTTTACACTATATTCAAAGTTCCACTTTGACTCAAAAAGAAATTTGTTGAAAGGGCTCAATTCAGGGAAAATATATTGTTCAGTAAAAGAGAAAGAAAATGGTGACTATGAAAACCTTGTAAAAAACCTTTAGATGAGAGTGTGGACAAGAGATGGAAATGCTTGTGTACAGTAAATTTTTCCTTTGCTCTCCTCTGTCCCCGCCTCAGCCCCAATTTAACTTGGCTTCTACTGGCTGATTTCTCTCAGTTAGGGAGACGAGACGACTTTACTGAAATAATGAAACACATGGATGGAAAATAACCCCAAAGATGGTAAAGCTGAAAATGCAAGATTGATAAAGTAATTTTAATTTGGCTCTACATATGTTAAGGTAGTTAGGGTGACTTTTGTGAAGGAGTCCAACTGTGTAAAGACAGATGTGCAGAAACTGATTAAAGACACACACACACCCCCTCCCACGGCTGGTGTGTGTTCCTTTCACACCAAGGCAGTGCCGTTCCAAGCTCGGAGCACGCTGCGCCGCTTTAGCGAAAGCCAGAGCACCACGGATTTGCTCATTGCCCACTGGGGATGCCCAAAGCCGGCCAGCGGCTCTTGGACTGCCGTGCTTCTGATATGAAAAATTATGAGTCTGCTGCCAGGTTTTTTTACAGTCCTCTCCTTGGCTCGAGGAGCACCGGGGGCACAGCAGTCAGGGATGGTAGGAGGTAAAGGTGTGTAGGGAGGGCGAGGCGCCATCACCCCAGAGCCCAGGAAAATCATTTAGCCCTTCACTTCTTGAGTTCAACTCATCTCTCTGTGCAGCTCTGGAACCTGTTTTTCCTCCTCAATCTGCCCTTACTGTTACTAATGTTCAAAACCATCACAGATACAATGAAGGCCCCTGCTGCGGCATTGATCTCCTCCGCAGTCTGGGGCCTGAGACGCCCAGACTGCACGCGCGCCAACCACAGGGCCCTGGGCTCCCGCTGCTCTGCCCGAGAACCGTCTGGGGCCTGGTGCAGCCCCGGGCCAGCTGGTGTCCAGGGAAACCGGCTGATGATCAATATGGCGGCAAGAGCAGTGGGGGGCGTGGGTAGGGGGTCCTGAAGCCTCAGGACCAAATAGGGGGGCGCACAAGCCAGCTGCTCCAAGCCGGGGCTCCCCGGGCCCACTGGGGGGAGACGGGGATTCTCTCCGCTCTTCAAGACCCGGGAGTTTGTGAGCAGCATTGCCTCCAGGTTACAGGGCAGAGGAGGCTGAGAGGTTCCTAGGGAAATGGAGCCTCTGTCACACTTTTCGTTCTCCTTCTCGTAGGAGGTCAGACACTGGAGGTTTTGAAGCAACTGGGTCACGGTCACAGGGCCTCCAAGTGCTCCACAGAAGCCATGTGCTGTATCCGGATGTTGGGGGGAGTTTTAAGGCGCATTGGCGTTCCTGGTTTCTCATGGGAGGTGAGGCTTTAACTGAAGTTCTACTAGGACTGTTGCCAAAGTGGGGTGTCCATATCCACTCAAACCTCTTGTTCATTTAGTTTGAGATCATTTCTCCTGAAGACAAGAGATTCTCCGAGCATCTCGAGGTTTGATTGAACAGAGCTGTGATGCCCCCTCAGGTAATCTCCGTTGTTTGACAATTTCAGGAACCAAGAGAGGTGAAAGGATTTGTTGATGGTCACAGAGCAGAGCACCAAACTAGGAGGCCGGGTCTTGTAGTGTGGTGGAAATGCTCTCTCTCGTGCTCCTTCCATGTGTAAACTGTGGAGAGGCTCTGAGAAAATCCACTGCATGAACTAATCAGCATGTGCCAGGCACAGTGTTGATGAGGCACAGTCGTGTTCGGGTACAGTTGTGTTTGCATACAGTTATGTAAGGGCACAGTCGTGTAAGGGTACAGTTGTGTTTGTGCACAATTGTGTATAGGCACAGTTGTGTATGGGCACAGTTGTGTTTGCATACAGTTGTGTAAGGGCACAGTCGTGTATAGACACAGCCGTGTATTGGAACAGTCGTGTAAGGGCATAGTCGTGTTCGGGCACAGTCGTGTATGGGCACAGTTGCGTTTGCGCACAGTCGTGTAAGTGCCCACAGTAGTTAATGGGCACAGTCGTGTAAAGGCACAGTCATGTATGGGCACAGTAGTGTAAGGGCACAGTCATGTTTGGGCAGAGTCGTGTTTGCACACAGTTGTGTAAAGGCACAGTCGTGTATGGACACAGTCATGTATTTGCATAGTCATGTAAGGGCACAGTTGTGTATGGGCACAGTAGTGTAAGGGCACATTTGTGTATGGGCACAGTCGTGTTCAGGCACAGTTGTGTTTGTGCACAGTCGTGTTCGGGCACAGTCGTGTATGGGCACAGTTGTGTAAGGACACAATCGAGTTTGCGCACAGTCGTGTAAGGGCCCACAGTTGTATATGGGTACAGTTGTGTTTGGGTACAGTTGTGTATGGGCACAGTCTTGTATGGGCACAGTAGTGTAAGGGCACAGTCGTGTATGGGCACAGTTGTGCAAGGGCACAGTTGAGTTTGTGCACAGTCATGTAAGGGCGCACAGTCGTGTAAGGGAACTGTCGTGTTTGAGCACAGTCATGTTCAGGCACAGTCATGTTTGCACACATTCGTGTAAGTGCACATTTGTGTTTGCGCACAGTCGTGTAAGGGCACAGTCGTGTATGGGCAGAGTCGTTTAGGGGCACAGTCGTGTTTGCACACAGTGTATATGGGCACAGTCGTGTGTGGGTACAGTTGTATATGGGCACAGTCATGTTTGCACATGGTCACGTATGAGCAGAGTCGTGTATGAGCAGAGTCGTGTAAGGGCACAGTCGTGTTTGGGCACTGTTGTATTTGCACACAGTCGTGTATGGACACAGTCGTGTAAGGGCACAGTCGTGTAAGGGCACAGTCGTGTTTGGGCACTGTCGTATTTGCACACAGTCGTGTATGGACACAGTCGTGTAAGGGCACAGTCGTGTAAGGGCAGTCGTATTCGGGCACGTTCGTGTATGGGCGCGGTCTTGTACAGGCCGTCATGTTTGGGCGCAGTTGTGTACGGGTACAGTTGTGTATAGGACAGCAGAATCCAATGACATGAAGGAAAATCCTACTCACTTCCAAATTCCATAAGTGTGTCTTTGAGAAACAAATTGCTCTCTCATGACTTTCACCAGCCCGAGTGTTTCTGGCAATCTGTATTTCTGCCAAGCACGAATGTACTTGCAGTGGCAATTTTGAGGGGTTAGAAAATGACCTCACGCAGTTAGTCAGGAGGTATCAGCCTGTGTGTGAGTTTATTGCCCCGTATCCCTCTGCTCAGGGCGGCCCTTGCCTGGGGCTCGGCTTCTGCATCCCGCCCTCCACACGCCTCCTCCAGCAGCTGTGCGGCCTCCCGTGGGACTGCTAACAGCACAGCCTCTCCATCACTCCCTGCCTCAAACACTTGCGTGGGCTCACTGCTCCCCACACTCCAACCTTCTGGACACACATGTGCACCCACCTTGTATAAGCACCTTTCCTAGAGTGGAATTGCTGGGATGTAGTAAGGGTGTTTTGGAGAAGGCAATGGCACCCCACTCCAGTATTCTTGCCTGGAAACTCTCATGGACGGAGAAGCCTGGTGGGCTGCAGTCCATGGGGTTGCTAAGAGTCGGACACGACTGAGCGACTTCACTTTCACTTTTCACTTTCCTGCATTGGAGAAGGAAATGGCAACCCACTCCGGTGTTCTTGCCTGGAGAATCCCAGTGATGGGGGAGCCTGTTGGGCTGCCGTCTATGGGGTCGCACAGAGTCGGACACGACTGAAGCAACTTAGCAGCAGCAGCAGCAGCAGTGAGGGTGTTTAACTTGGAAAAAGTCAGCAGATGGTTCTTGCAATGGCTGTGATGACCACATTCCCACTCAAAGTGCCCACTAGTTCCTGCTGCTCCACTTTGCCTTAACTGGGGTGGCCAGAATACGGGGGCTGCCAGAATGAAGGACCACACCCTGGAAGCTTAAACAACCAAAATGTACTATGTCACAGTTCACTGTGGATGGTGACTGCAGCCATGAAATTAAAAGCCGCTTGCACCTTGGAAGAAAAGCTATGGCAAACCTAGACAGCATATTTAAAAGCAGAGACATCACTTTACCGACAGAGGTCCGTCTAGCCAAAGCTATGGCTTTTCCAGCAGTCATGTATGGATGTGGGAGTTGGATCATAAAGAAGGCTGAGCACCGAAGAATTGATGCTTTTGAACTGTGGTACTGGAGAAGACTCTTGAGAGTCCCTTGGACTGCAAGGAGATCAAATCAGTCCTAAAGGAAATCAGTCCTGAATATTCACTGGAAGGACTGATGCTGAAGAGGAAGCTCCAGTACTTTGGCCACCTGATGAGAAGAATCGGCTCATTGGAAAAGACCCTGATGCTGGGAAAGATTAAAGGCGGGAGGAGAAGGGGATGACAGAGGATGAAATGGTTGGATGGTATCATTGACTCAATGGACATGAGGTTGAACAAACTCTGGGACTTGATGAAGGTCAGGGAAGCCTGGCTTGCTGCAGTCCATGGGGTTGCAAAGAGTCAGATACGACTGCACAACAGCAGCAGCAGGTAGATACACAAATGATAGATAGAGATAGAGAGAGAGCTATAGACATACCCCTGTCCTTAAAGATGTGAATGTCTGGTGATTCCAACGGAAACCCAATAAATGGTAGGACATTAAAAAGACAAGTGAAAACTCACCTGTTATGATTGAGATAGGGGAATGACAAGGGTGTTGGATAGACTTAGAAATGGCACCAACTCAAATCATGGAATTAAAAGAAGACAAAAAACTCCCCACATAAAAGGGCTTCTGAAGTGAGATTTGGAGGTTGTGGACCTGTATAGCTTGCAGGTGTTGTAATCAGGAAGGCAGGGCTGAGGGAATAGTCCATCATGATTGCAGGTTATAAGAGTGTGCATTACCTGCGGAGAATTTGGAACTAGTAATAAAGCTGTCTTTTACTTTGTCTGCTTTTTATTGTCACCACGGCCTGCAATTCTGTACAATTTACTTCTTGCAAAAAACCGCTGTAAAATACAAAACTATAAACCTTCTAGAGACAACCTAGGAGAAAACCCAGGTAACCTTGGGTATTGTGATGACTTTTTACACACAATTCTTTGTAGCAAATTCACCATTCTGGTGGGGAGTGTTGATAATCAAGAGGAAGGGGTGTATAGGAAATTTCTGTACCTTCCTCTTGGGTTTGCTCTAACCTTAAACTGCTGTAAAAGGCTTTAAAATGCTTATGGGTACACTTTTTAGAAATTGATACAGAATTGTGTTTTAGTAATAATAATAAAGTATGTAATATATAATAGAATTTATATATATCTTCAGGTGAGCACATTTATATTATTTGTTTTTTTAAACAGTCATTGTGACCAAGAAGAGGTTAATTTGGAGAGCTCCTAGTTGTGAGGGAGCTTTAACACTTTCGAGGTCATACCTGTGTTCATCTCAACAGCAAATTGAAAATCTGTTCCGTTCACCTGGGTCACCATTCTCTGTCTTTCAACTGGAGTGTCAGAGGTAGATACGGTTAATGGAGCGCAGCTTGACTCAGGTTTACTGTGCTGATAGTAGTTTTCCGTAACGCCATCTCCCTTTGTGTATTTTTCATTTTTCCTAGCTTCATTGACATAATTGAATATTTGTAGTAGTTTATTTTAATTCTTATTTTTTGTTTTTAACTATATTTTTATGTTGCTTTTATAACTATTTCTCTAGAGATTACAATATGCATTTTTTCTCACTGTTCATCTGGATTTACAATTATACTATTTTATATGAAATATAAAGTTTTGTTTTAAAGAGTCATGTAACTTTTAAAGAAAATGAGAGAATTGAAGAAAAGTGGGCTTTTATTTTTTCCTCTTGTTCCTCCTAAAGATCTGCTGTGATTTCCCTTTGGCCTGAAGAACTGACGGTGTTTCTAAGGCAGATCTGCTGGTCACAAACTTAATTTTTTTTCATCTGAAAATAACTCATTTTTGAAGGATATTTTTGCTAAAAATTGAATTCTGGTTTCAGAGTTTTTTTAAGTCATTCAGAAGTTAAATTTGTCAAGCTATTGCCTTCTTGCCTCTGCTTTTTATTTTTTCCCCAATGGTAAAAAGTTTCCTTTTGTATTATCTTTTACACTGTTTTTCAGGTTCTTTCTTTTTCAGAAGTTCAGATATTCTGTGTCTCAAAGCAGGTTTGGTTTTGTTTCCAGTTTTTGCATTAGGTTTCATTGATTTTCTGGATCAGTGGGTTGATTTTCTTCATCAATGTTAAAAAATTATCACCATTATCTCTTCAAAGACTGGTTCTGCCCTCTTCACTCTCTTCTCCTTCTGGGTCTCCAATTACTTCTTCAGTGAAGGAAGATCGCCGCTCAAACCGCAGACTCTCTGTCCTCTTATTATTATCATTGTTTTTCCATAATTATCTTGATTATGATGTTTCTTTGTGGTTTTGGTCTGGATAATTTGTATTGTTCTGTCTTCAAATTTTTAAAAATAGTTTTAAATCTCTGGTAAACGTCATTTTTTCACATGTTGTTCAGTTTTTCCACTATCTCACAGCAATTTAAAATCCATGTCTTAACGACACAGTTCAGTAACATGTACATTCACTTCTCATGTCTTCTAATTTTTTAGTACATTTCGGACATTGTGTATAAGATAACAGTTGAGACTTAAATAAATAATACTTGCATCACCGACTCAATAGACATAAATTTGAACAAACTCTGGGAGATAGTGAAGGACAGGGGAGCCTGGCGTGCTGCAGTCCATGGGGTCGCAAAGAGTTGGACACGACTGAGTGACTGAACAACGACAGACCCGCAACTGAACAACCCAGAAAACGGCACGTTCTTTTTCAGTCGGGCTCAAAGTATGGGCACCTTGTCCACCTAAACTGCTGTTGAATTTGGTAAATTTCTTTGTTGGAGCTTTAGTTAGATTTTGATCAAATTGCTTTCAGAAGGCTTTGGAAGAAGGATGAAGAGCTTACCTTCCACTGGCCTTGAAATCTGAGCACTGGGAAGCTCTAATGCTTTCTTCATTGTCTTAGTCAAATCGCTGTCTTTCTGCATCACATGAGGTCTTTTCTGCTGATTAGGTTAGCCCTCAGGTTTCTGAATTGCTGGGAAGTCTTTCTGCGCCTTTGGCAATCTCTCTCTCTCACGTTCTCCTAGTTTTTGGAAAACAGTTAATTCAGGATTATCAAGATTTTAAACTTTTGTGCCAGACTACACACAGTCAATAAAAGTCTTTTAAAATTTCCTCCAGCTTCTCCTTACTTTCCAAGTACACTGGTGTTTTCTTTCTCATCTTGCTCCACCAGAAGCGAAAGAACATTTTGTTATTTTTTTGCTTAGAAAAGAAAAATTAACTTCCAGATTTATGTCTATGTAGCTTTCTATGCATCTTTAGCTCTCTGATAGGTGTGAAAACTATGGTTTTCTAGCTTTATCCAAATTAAATGACTAACTCATGGTTGGCGTAGAAGCAATAGTCTCTTGTTTCTCTCTAGATCCTAATTGAAAACAGAAGTCCAGGTGTTTTCTCTTATTGGAACAAGGTCCAGTGTGTAAGTACATGACTATGAAATTTACCATCCAAGCAGGAACATTTCTTAGAGTAAAAGGGAATGATAAAAGCAACTAAAATTATGTAACTAGAGTGTTTATTTATTGACTGACAATTTACTTTAATTTTATTGACTAATCCATAAAATAGTTCTATTCAAAACTATTATAAAATTTAATTATTTCTTTCATTGAAACATAGACATAACATATTTTTATAATGTAAAGCAAAGCTTTAGCAATTCTTATTAACATTGAATATTATATATGAACACATATATTAATTATTTATACACAACAAATTTATTAATTTATTAATACATTGGGTATTAATGCTTCAAATAAGCATAAGCAGTATAATTGCACATTCTTGGGACACGTCCATGATATGATCAATTTCTAAGGCATATCTGTCTCCGTACCAAAGTCTTCAGATTGTTCTGAAGATTTTTTTTAATCTCATATTATTTTGAATTTTTATATAATTTCTATTAGTTATTCTTCAAAGGTTGAATTTATGATTAATAAGATTAAAATTACTAACATTTTCAATGGACTCTTCCATTAACCATACTTTTTAATTTTTTTAGAAAATTCTCTTTTTAATACAGAGATACTTGGTAAGCCAAAAAATTCTCCTAAATGGAAGATATTCTTAATTCTGTTTTTTATATTGAGATGTATACATATTTTGGCCTATAGGTTTTCTCAGTTACTACCTTTCCTTCTTTATTTAGGGGCAAAAAACAAGCAACAAAAAAACCTCATAAATAGAACAACACACAATAAAAGCTCTGACATTAAGGTGGTCTGTTAATGATTCTGAGTAAATTTTTCCAAATTCAGATGATGCAAAATCATACGTACTCTCAATTTTGTTCTCCTGAATTCAGGATATTAATGACTATAGTAGAAGGTCCATCAGAAACAAGTTACTATAAATTAAGCTATGCCAAATATCATTAATAAATTCTAAAACTAAATCTTGTAAACTCCCTGCTGCTGCTGCTGCTAAGTCGCTTCAGTCGTGTTCGACTCTGTGCGACCTCATAGACGGCAGCCCACCAGGCTCCCCCATCCCTGGGATTCTCCAGGCAAGAACACTGGAGTGGGTTGCCATTTCCTTCTCCAGTGCATGAATGTGAAAAGTGAAAGTGAAGTCGCTCAGTTGTGTCTGACTCTTTGTGACCCCATGGACTGCAGCCTACCAGGCTCCTCTGTCCATGGGATTTTCCAGGCAAGAGTACAGGAGTGGGGTGCCATTGCCTTCTCCTAAACTGCCTGAACGGGTGGCATTTACCTTGCTCAGTTCCTGTCTTACTTTATGGGCATTTTTCTGTCTTTTTCTTTGCAAGTTTTTTTTTTTTTTTAAGGAGTCATTTGTGATGCAGTTCACCAAAGCTTCAAAAACTGAAGTTTTCTGACAAAGCTTTGATTTGTTGTTAAGGGTTTGATTTAAAGGGTTTTATTAAATATCTCTAAATAATGTACAAAAAGAAATAAAATGTGGAGGCATTATTTAGAACTTCTTTTTGCCTTTTCATGGGGTTTTCAAGGCAAGAATACTGAAGTGGTTTGCCATTCCCTTCTCCAATACTTTGGTCACCTGATACGAAGAACTGACTTCTTGGAAAAGACCCTGATGCTGGGAAAGATTGAAGGCAGGAGGAGAAGGGAGTGACAGAGGATGAAATAGTTGGATGGCATCACCAACTCGATGAACATGAGTTTGATCAAGCTCCGGGAGTTGGTGATGGTCAGGGAAGACTGGCGTGTTGCAGTCCATGGGGCTGCAAAGAGTCGGACACAACTGAGCAACTGAACTGCACTATTTAAAACATATTTGATTTTATCACAGGACACTTAGGCTGATACCTAAAAGAGCTCTTTAATGCTCAGTTGTCCTGTATGCTTGATGATGGACGTGTGTACTATTATGCCAAAATAACCTTTTATAACCAACAGTAGTTTCTTCACTAAATTTCACAGTTCAGTATTCTGTGTAATATAGAATATTAAATTTTTGCAAGCACAGCTCTTATTTCCATTGGTGGAATACCACACCTTGCCTGAATGAAATTATGAATTATGCCTGCATGAAATCCAATTTTAGACACACTGGTGCTTAAAAGGCTTTGTAATTAGGTAAGAATATTATTTTTACCATAATGCTATTTCCCCCAAATTTGCATTTTTAGTATCATTACCAAAGCAAATAATTTTATATAGTGTTACTTTATCTAACTTTATTTCATAATAAGCCCACAGATTTCACTTTCAATAGAGTGAACTTAAATTTAGATTCTGAAAAGTAAATAGAAATATTGATCATCATTAAAAAGAATAACTTTTCTCTTTAAACCATCTAATTTAGAACTTGCATTTTATCTGAATAAACAGTTATACTTCTTAGAACGCTATTTAAAGATTCCTGAATTCCCTGGTGGTCCAGTGGCTAGGACTCGACTCTGCATGTTGCTCATGTAAGCAGACTGAACACAGCATTGCCAGGGGTTGTGTGGTGCAGTCAAAAAAAGAAGAAAACAAGAAAATCAGTTCTTTTCATTCTTTTATGATTTATGCATGCTTTCTTTAATACAAAGATTATGGAATCACAGTGAATTGTACAAGATTATTAAGAGAAAAAGGAAATATAATCCAGGTTGAAACTGTCTTGACTAAGTCAATTTTGAGTAAAGTAGAATCAATCTGGTTACTGAACAGATCTACTCAGGAAAGTAGGAATTATTTCAAGCCTAAACATCCTCAAACCAAACCAAATAACCAAATTATCTCGTTTTTATTGATCTCTTTATTATTTAGTTGCATTAATTTTTTATCATTTATTAGTGTAGTTGAACTCATTTGACATTTTTCACTGGAATTAAATAAAATGATTGCTTCATTGTTCTCCAGTTTGTCCAGATTCAGTCATTTCATCTTTAAAAGGACACATATATGTGGGTTATTATGTATTTTCCCACTCTTTTTTATAAATAAAATTAAGTAGTTCACATACATTCTTATTTTAGTTAGATTTGAGATCTTCCTGGATTGCTTGGAATGAAATCTTAAATTCAAGGCATCACGGATCATTTTACAACTCTAGTCTTCATAAGCATCATCTTTAATAATACACTCAAACCTGACGTCTGATGCCACTTAGAAAACATAGGTGTCTTACAAATAGATAGCTTGTGACGTTGATAGACATATTTTACCTGGAAGTTTTGATTAGCTGTCAATTATTTCCCCAAAGGTAATAATATTATCTGCCTCTTCATCGTTTTTGAAAATTTAATAGGCTTATAAGCCTATTACCTACTACCATATCAGGAGGAAATTGTTTTATTTAAAAACAAAACAAGATAAGAAAATCGTTTCCTTGCCAATAGTTACATTATTTGAAGAACAGTTCTCGATTCTCTACTAATTGTGAATCTTTGTTTTATCACTTTTTTTTATAAATTGTTAGGGGATCATAAACATATTATTAGCACTGGGAACCCTGTTCCAGCACGGTCTTGCATCTTTCAGGACTTCTTCAAACAAAACATATTGGGCATTCCTAAGAGTCCACATGTAGAGATATTTTAACTTTGTGTTTTTCTTTTCTTTTTTTCCTCTATTTTCCAAATTATCCAACCTTCTGTAGTGTTTCATGCTACCTTTAAAATACAACTGAAACAATTATTGGACATAATGTAAAGTCAATCATTGTGATTGTTTGGCCTGCGGTATGGAAGGGCACATAGAGAGATGATAGATATTTGACTTAGTCATTGTGGTTTATCTGCCCAAACAATCTGTGCTCATGATTTCTTCTGTGATGAGCATTAACTTTCTACGACTGTGGCGTGGAGGAGGGAGAGTCCTCTCCTGTGGATTATACCAAAGGGAGGAGAATGCAGGAAGTGAGAAAAGCTACAGTCGCTCATGGAAATAATTTGTTTTTTCTTATCTCATATTCAAATAAAAAAGTGCATCGTGCTGCTAGGATGTCACATCCTCCTTACAAACCGACTTGACCTGCTTAAGAGAAGAAGTCAAACATGGGGCTGTCAGGAGATGCTTGGCCGCATCTTTCAAAGAAAATAACCCTTTTCCAGTTTCTCAAATGAGGAAAAGGTGTAAAGCAGACGTTGGTTATTAGTGGGCTCAGGTCCTCATTTAACAAATAAAGTGCGCTTTCCAGGGAGGCGTAGTCACTGACTTGAGATCACACAGTTCATGGGGCAAAGAGACGGTTAAAATCTGCTTTGCCAAAGCTGGTTCCATCTCCACTATGTAGCCCCTGCCTGATCCTCCCTCTGGGAGAACCACACCATCACAGGTCAACTGGTCACAGTTTTATTAAAAGTCAACAATAATAGCAAACAATTTGGATTGCAAGCATACCCACCAACTGGAAAACAGGAGCTAAGCTCGCCTTGCAGAGAGCTGACCTAAGTCGACAAACTCTGAGGGGATCTCAAGACAACGTCACCACTGGGGAATGAAGGGAATGAAGGGAATCTGAGCCTGGCTTGTGCACTTTCACAAATGCATCTGCTTTACCACAAGCATCCTTTGAAAAGGGAATCTCGGGCTTCATTTTATTAGAAAAACTCTTAATTGACAGACACAGACAAACAACAAGATCTTTCAGCGTATTAAGACCGTGACTGACCCAGGGAGTGTGTACCTTCCTCACCGTCTTGTTTACGAATATTGGGGTCGGGTTTACTGAGTGAATCATCCAGTTCGCCCACGAAAGCCGAGAACCAAGCTCAAGTGTCAGACTGAAAGCCTTTCTTCCCGGCACTCTGTGCAGGGCTCTGGAGGAGTAGGTTACTGCACACGCCGGGAAGGAAGAAGCGGTGAGGTGTAAATACCAGGATGGTCTTGGACTTCTGCTTTTAGAGGCTCTGCTGCCCCCGTGAAGTCAGGTGCCTTCCCTCCTGTCCGGCTCCTGCTGCACAAACCTGCCTCTCCCACCTCTGTGGTCTGATCAGCACAGTATGTCCTGTTTCCCAGAGATTTCCCCCGAAACTAGAAGAAGTCATCTTCACCCACTATGTGACAAAGATTTTTGTTTATGTTAATTATTACACAACAGAAAGTTTTCTAAAAATATGTGGCATTTAAAAAATGGTATGCAGACAATTCAGTTATAATTTCCACTGAAAGGTGTCTTCATGTTGTTTCATATGTGTGGTCTCGAAGTCCAGGGGTGCACTGGGCCTGGCACTCACACACCCACCCTGATCCATGGGAGACCCCTCTGCAGTCAGCCCTTGGTCAGCTTGCTCGGTCATGTCACTAGTTAGGGCATGCTGAGTGGGAAGAAAATAACCCTCCATGGAGAATATCCCCAAGTCTAAAATGATCCATGCAGAAAATTGTATCTGGGATGAAAAATAAATATATGAACGCAAGCTAAACTTGAATTCTAGTCGTATGAGATGGTGCTTGAAGGTGGACTCATTTTGCTTAATTTATGAAATTTGAGCCACTCAGGACACTAAGATAATTTGGAGTCCACTTTTCTGTTTGAGCCATTTAACCATTCATGAGTAATTCCTGCATGGTTACTGGAGGCTGGTGATTACTGACTTAATTTACACCACTGGCCTCCAACTAAAGATATTTCTACCTCCTTTGGAAATGCTTCAGTTATAAGTCTATGCATCTCTGAAAATTAAGATAATCTGCAGCCATATTCTCTCCATGTGTGTGTGTGCTCGGTCGTGTCTGACTCTGACCCCATGGACTGTAGCCTGCCAGACTCCTCTGTCCGTGGAATTCTCCAGACAAGAAATACTGGACTGGCTTGCCATTTCCTTCTCCAATATCCCCTCTATGATACAGAAAATTAATTTTTCCAAATAACGCATGCATTTCGTTTTCTGAGACAGTCTGCCTATGATCAATGACCTAGTGATGTAACTGGTTCACCAATTATTGCGAAATGAAAAGATTCAGGTAAACTTTGGTGTGGCTCCATTATGTAAGTTCATTTGGCCGAAATGTTGCTTTCCTGTATTTACGCCCAGCGAGCAAGGATCTTAGGATGTGGACTTTTCGGGTTAATTTTCTGTAAGGCAGTGCTTTCCTTTTTCACTATAGGGTGTACCAAGAAAAAGAATAGCAATAAGAAACTGAAACAGTCTATACGCCAAGCATGTAAACTGAGGTCAAGAACTTGAATGCCAAGGCAACTCAGGCTAAAAGGGCTAACGTCTTTTTTTCTGACAAGATATGTAAGCTCTGAGCCATAGAGATCGTTCTGGAAAATTTACCCATTTCTCTACCCAAACAAAATGTTTCCCCCTTTTGTTCTGGAATGAACGTCTCCAAGTGGTACCTAGCCTGAAGTTACTCGCGCAGGTGACTTATCTAAGAATCTCGATACCCCCAGGACAGGAAGAGGGGGTTGCTTTGCTCCCATTTTTGTCGAGGAGCTCACGGGGGCCCAGATGAAAGGCCAGCAAGCTAAACCTCGTCAGGTTCTTCTGCTCGGCGTGTGGCAGCGTCTACATCACTCTGGACCCATCTCACTTGCATCCGTGAAGATGCACAACAGCAAGGAACCGTGTCCCTTTAAGCAAGCCGCACAGAAACTGTCCCCAGCCGCGTGGCTGCCACGGCAGACAGTGCTCGCTGCTGAGCCCTCTTTCCTGAAGAGCCCCCCTCAAATCTGAGAGACGAGGAGCGGTGAAGCCTGGCTGTGCGTCCTCGCGCCAACCGAAGGCATAATCACGAAGCTGGCGGATGGGATGCGGAAATATGCAGCCCTCGGAAATGGATTAAATGCACATACATTTTGTAATGAGTGACTGTAATGAAAGTCAAATGAATTATAATAAAATATGGAGTTTTAAAAAAGAAAACGGCTCACTGCATAATGTTGCTGGGGAAACATGGAACAGTTTTTCACTGCGTGCTATTGTCAAAGTAAATAACTACCCAAGACAAACTTACAAAGTGCTTTTAACTTTAATGTGATGCAGAGAGTCAGTCATTTAATTTGTTAATTAGTATTATGCCAGAAACTATCTATTCAATATGAAGCAAATATGTTTACAATCTTATCTGCCATCTGTTTAATAGATGGGAGAATACTTAGAGCTGGATTCTCAAAGAGGGTTGGTGAAAATTTGTTCCACAATTAGCGCAGCAGATTTTTTAATTCTGGAAGAATTTTGCGTGTGCGGGGAGCACCTCCACCGAGGAGACAGTACATCACGGCGCTGCTGCTGGAGACGGGCGGCTGCCTCTAATGGGCTTCGGCAGATGCCGTACAAATTTAAAGAGTGGGGAAAATTTTTTAAAAGATACCTATGAAGGCTCTGATATATCTACATAAATACGGCAGCAGCTCGCAGAAGGTAGAACTGACTTGGCCGAAAAGAATGTTAAGCCCAGATTTAGAGATGAGTAACGTCAGGCTCGGTCTGCTGATGACATACGCTGCTTCTGTGGCCATTTTTCCAAGATTTCACCCAAGCAAACTTCCGCGAGCAGCACCCTCGGCACGAAGAGGCATTTTCAAGGCGCTTTTAAACGGCTGCTTAAGAATGCACTTTGAATCATTGTTTGAAAGAGATTTGGAAACAGAATCGGTGATAATCGGGTGTCAGTGGAAGTGTGGCTGTTTTCGCTCCGGGCGGGGAGCAGCCAGGCTCAGCCCCGGCCCTGCAGCCCTCAGAGAGCCCTGGACCGAATCTGTTCACGTCTCCCCGCCGGCTCCTCCCACTGCAAGGCCGCTTACGACTGGGGCTCCTGTTAACACTCTTCGATGATTTCCTCCAACTCACATTGCATTATTCTTCCTCTTTCATTAAAGATCCAGGTTTTATGACTCTTATTTTTTTTTTTCATAGCATCAATTATCAGCCAACTACCTCTTCAAGAATTTGGCTAAATACGTCTTTGAGCATTTGTATGTGAACACAGTTCAGAATCATCGTATGCTGACATGCCAATACACCCTGCTTTTGCCAATACTGTGAATTACGGGCAAATCAAAACAAAAACCTGTATTATGACATGTGCTCCTAATTAACTCTCGTCCTTACTGTTGTTTACCAGCACTGCTAAAATCGGTTCTCTGTTTTCAGCTCCTCTCTTAGTTTCAGAGCAAAGTATCAGTTTCAGTATCTGTTTCAAAAGCTCATCTTCCTGTGTTTGGGGGCTGTTCCTCTGGAATTCTTAGAAGATGTGCGATCCTTGTGAAAAGGATAACAAATATTATCTAGGAAGAAATCCTGAGGGCGGTTGTGTACCCTAATTAATTGTTCTGTTCCATGGCAGTGTATTCCAGCCCCTTCCTTTAGACCGCCTCTCCCATGAAGAGGGTTCGTGCTGATGATACAAGCACTCTGCAAGGAGCGAAACCTAGTGAGGATATGTGTCATGAGGAGCTGTTCCAATGTTTACATCACTTTCCCTTCTCAACTTTTTTTTGGATTATTATGTGGAACTGACCTCAGGAGCTCTGGCCCTTGGTCTTGCTCTTGCCCACGCTCTGGGGCTCTGGTGTGTCTGTGGGTCAGCCACGGCCTGGCTGGTAGCTCTCCTTCCACATAAAGTCCTAATTTGCTCATAGGATGACCCCGGGCTGCAGAAGGTGTCACTGGGTCTGGAATCCTAATTTGACAAACTATAGTAGTCTCCCTAAATGCGTTTCTGTACCTCCTGAACCCCTCCATAATGATGATTTAATCCTGGAGATGTTTGAAGCATCAGCAGTGGAGATGCTGGTTGTATAGACTCATCACATACATGTGTGTTGCATCCGGCAGCTCCGTCAGTCAGGAACCTTATCTTTCAAGCCAAGATGAAGATTTTTGTATAAACACCTCCCCATCCTGTCCCCCATGTCTTCCCCACAAAAAGGCATTTTTGGCTAACAAGGTTTGGCCGAGCAGATACCTGATTCCTCAGACCCTCTGCATACAATGCAGAAAGTCCGGCAGAGACCTTACAGGATCAAACCCGTTGTCACACCCTTAAACTCAATTCAGCTGCTCCTAACAGTGTCTCAATAGTTTCCTAGTAACCTCTTCTGTGAAGCTTCATCTGGTCTGTATTTGCAAACACGATTAAAAAAAAAAAAGGGGGCCTCGTATTCGGGGGGAAAAGTCTGTGTTAAATCTCTCCACAGAACTGCCAGGAGAGGTGCGGGCGCCTCTGCGGGCAAGTGTATTTGCCAACATGCCATATGGGAGTCATGGCTGGGACTTTTTTTTTTCTGGAATAATTAAATGTTGATGGCAGAGTTCAAATGGATCATTAAAATTCAAAAGTGTAAGAAACAGATTTTTTCTTATGTTGTTGAACGCTCCAGAGGGCCAAATAGCTAGCAGAAGTGAGGCGGGCTGCCGTCCTGCGATCAGCACGCGTCGGGATGGGGCTAATTTGATCATAATATAGTCATCTCTGAAGATTACAGCTATTCAATTAAATATTCTAATTAACCTGAAGTATTAGGCAAATGATACTAATTACAAATATTCTCCTGAGATTCACAGCAATGAAAACCCCACTTGCAACCGATACTTCTGGCCAATGTTTCGTAACACAATGTCCTATATCATAGGCTTTCAGAATATTAAAATGCAGTTAATTTGCCTAAACCTCATTTGTTTAATGGCATTAGCATTTTGTTTGAAATTGTAATAAACGTACATCCCGCTTTCAAGTAAAATTTAAAATGAGTGTACTCTTGGGGTAACTTAAGATTCCTGTTTACAGACCTCGCGTTTTATTCAGGGAGCGGAACAGTTTGAGTTTAACTTTCAGCCATTAAACATATTGAAATTGTTTAAAAATGCTAATAATTTGTCTTTTCAAATAAGAAAAAAAAAAAGGATATTTTGCAGTAAGACTTCTTGGCGTCGCCCATGTGACTGGGCTCCTGCTGCGAGGTCCCCGGTGGTTGAACCTCCCTTGTTTCCAGGAGAAGAGCTGCCGCTGGTCTCGGGGAGGGGTCTTCAAGGCGGGCCCTGCCCTCTCCATCTCCAGCTGCCTCCGCTCCTCCTTACATGACGCTTGCTCCCTGAGGCTGGAGGGCTTCTGCATCGCCAGCCCTGGAACTGTAACACGCTGTCATCAGCGTGGACTCTCACTCCCACTGTCAGCCCCTGCGGGAGGCCCTTCTTCATCCCCGACCCCCAGCGACACACATCAAACCCCGCCTTGTCCAGAGCAGCAAGGCTCTTTGCACCTTCAGGGACCGACAGTAGTCCTGGCTGCCCCATGGCATGATGCCCACCCACGAGGGGAGCTCCGCCAACGTCTCTCGAAGCTTGAACCATGTTGGTGGACCAGAGGCGCATGTGCTGGTCTCCAGGCTGCGTCCCGGGGCACCGTGGGGTTTGAGTATCTTTGCAGTCCTGCCGTACAGGAGGTAGAAGCAGAGCTGAGCCCTGGTGTCAGACTGATTTACGGCCCGATCGTGTGTGCACTGTCGGGGCAGACGGGATGGACCACATCGTAACGGGGGACACAGTGGACATTGTTGCCCTGGCTGTGCCTGGTGACCGGTTCACACGAGCAGGGTGCTGGGGGTGGGAGAATAATCCTCCACTCTGGTGCTGAATTGCCCCCATGGTGAGCTCAGGATTTACAGTAAAAGCAGAACAAAGCGAAGAAGAGGGCGACAGCGCCGAGTCCACAGAGATCCCTGCGCTCTCGCTGGGGCCCAGTCTGCTGGGCTGATGTGGGCCTTGGACCAGCTCCAGCGTTTACTCCAGGAAAAGAGAGCAAGATGATACCATCTCTATTTATGCTGGGACTTAATACAATCCAACATCCCCAGATACATCCTCTGGGGGAGGGGATATGCTAGAGTGATTTACCTTTATAAACACTGATGTCATGAAATCACCATGAAGCGCGTTGATCTCTCAGAGTCAGAGGAAGTAAGGGAGGGGACTTTCCTTTCTATAAAGTGAGCAGAAGCGAAGAGCAAACACACAGGGTGTAGACAGTGCCCAGAGATGGGCACACTTAGAGCCAATGCAGAGAGGATCCACTTTTTAAGGGGGGGGTTTCGGTGTTTGTGGTCACAGGGCACCTCAGTGGATCCCTCAGTGAATGAGCTACTGAGTCCCTGGTCAGCTTTCTCCATCCTAGAATTTCATCCGGAGGAAGGGACCCAGGGTTCAGGGTGGCTGGACTTCACACACACAAGACGTTCGCATTTCTAGGGGCTGACGTGTGCCCAGCTCTGCACTGTCTGTCCTTGTGCGGGTCACAGCTGCTTGCACAGATCTTTACGCCATAGCTCCAGAGGACTATGCACGCATGGGGCAGATGTGTTTGAGCACGAGATGATGCTGTCAAGGATGTACACCAAGTGGTAGGAGCTGGTCTGGACGGTTCCCGAAGGCACGGAGGCTTGGTGGTGACAGGGTTTGTGAAGCATTCCCAGGAGTAGTTGCTTTCTGTCCCAGCCACTAAGGAGCACGGCACAAAGCAACACACAGTGTTTCAGTGAAACCTGCAATCTGGTTATTTTCCTAAAAGGAAAATTCTCTGCCCATTATTGAAGCAGCAGCCCTATGGTGAGCCAAGGAGGAGCTGCAAGTCTCTGTGGTTTTGAAGCTGGGTCTCTGTCAGCCTCTTCACAGCATGATGGCCAGGCCTGCTGCCCAAGGCTCCTTACAGTGGCCACGGAGGGAGCAGGGGACGGCTCTCAGCCTGGAGGCCAAGATGAATGAAAAAAGAAAGAGATGCGCTCGAGGTAGATGACAGACAGAAACAAAGCGGGCAGAGAAAGAAAGGAAGTGAAAATCGACAAGAAATCTACAGGAAGTGAAGTCTATGAAAGACAGAAAGTGGCACTGTCCTTTGAAAAGAGGCAAAACCTGAGAGTATCATCCGCGGAGGCGAGCGCTCCCATCCTGGAAGGTTTCCGTCCGGTGCCCCCTCCCGAGCAGGGTCGCTAGTGCGAGTTCTGCATGAGGAAGGCCTCCTAGAACACAATTCCTGTTTCCACTGAACAATTTCTGTTCTGAGCGCGTTCCTTCTCTCCTTTAAATAACTGGTGTGAACAACGCTGTTCAGAGAGATCAAACAATGGTGAATTTCTGCTGGATCATATTTGTATATTTTTAAAAGAAAAAAGCTGTGTGTTGAGGTGTGGAAAATCAGTCTCTGTTCTTCCTGGTGAAAGAACAAGAGTTTACACTGGTTAACTCTGTGCATTCTACGCTGATGTGTATCTGTTCACTGATGTGGCTGCAGCCATTAGGGTTCAAGCCACTAGAACTTGACTTTGGACGTGACATGATCTCATCCTGATGCGAGACTGTAGCAGAAGCGCCCCAGCCCCGGGGTGACCGAGGGGCTCTAAGACTTGGTCAAGGCCTCTCTGGAGCTGTTCCCCAAAGGTATCACCTTCTTGGAGGGGGCTCACCCCACCCCCAGCTCTCTGGACTCCAGGACCAGCGGGGTGAATGGCAGAGCTCTGCTCCTGGTGGGGACACAGGCCGGGCCTCCCAGGTCTGTGTAGTGCCGAGGGGGGTGGGGGTCACTGCCGCTACAGCTGATACTCGGAGAGCTAAGCTCATGGGGGATGCTCTGCCCCTCTGATGGCCAACTTCAGCCTCTGCCTACAGTTTTAGCAAACCTGGTCATTCATGGGCAGTCAGCATGCTTCTGCATCTTCTAGTGTGTGTGCATGTGTGCTCGGGCACCTCCACACCTCCGCTGGTGCAGGATGCTGGCGAGTGTAGCTCACCCAGTCTCCTGACACACCTGCGTGGGGTTTCCTCAGACACCTGGCTGTGCCAAGGACCAGGAATATGCATGTATCTGCAGGTCAGCAGGACACACAGGGGCACGACTGGCCACACAACTATCGCCAACCATGGCAGCAACTCCACGCGGACCTTGGGGCTGGGAAAAGCAGGCAAGTGGGGAAGCTGTGAAGTAAACTATTTTGTGACATGTTTTTATGACATAATGATATTGATCTGAAAGACACTCACCCAGAACCACAACCTTTTCTACCCCAAGAAAAAGCCCTGAGCCGGTATAATCTTTTCAATCACTTGATATTCATAGTCTTACTCAAAGGTCTCTGAATATGTCATGTGTGTAATACTGATGCAGAATGTGGCCCGTGGTCGCTGCCAGCAATATGTTTCAATAAGGTAATTTTCCTGCTGCCTAGGAACATCAGCGGGGTGCAATCCGGAACTGAAACAGGGGATGACATCTTATTCACGCATGCATCTGGAGGACAAAACCATACTTTATTAAAGGAAAATGGGATTTCAGGATTGTTTTGACAAGCACTAAGAACACACCCCTTGGCTTATATGCAGTACGGCTGCAGACCTGGGGGTCTCTGCAGCCCTGGGGATACCACCTGCGTGGCCAGCAGGGCTCGGGGGATGAGGGATGGTTCTGGAGGCCGGAGTAGCTGCACAGCCAGGGAAGGAGACCCATGCACACAGCACATATTTTCATGTCCCTTTTATTTCATTTTTTTGCTTGTTCTTGACATTCAGAATTGGCATCAGTGGTTGCTCTGTGGAAGGTACAGGTGACTGCCGACTTCTTTAAAGTCGACCAAAGACAGTTCTTCCTTCCTTTGTATTTAGGGTCATCCCAATTCTCCCTGCGTAAGGGGAAAAAAAGAGCACATTCTTTGACCTTCTTAAATCAATTTAAGCGTTGAGATTTAAAATAAATACTGAAAATAATGTCAGATTTTAAAATACCAGCTGTGCTCAAACACTTGCCTCCCTCTAAATCACCTGCTTTTATAGCTTTCTGTGTCTTTATTGCCCCTCTCAAAGCCTGCCAGGGATTTCAGGCCTCTGTCCCTGATTCTGATGACTGTTTTCCTAGATTTCTGCATCAAAATGGTCAAAACATTCACCATTTCACTCACTTTGAGCAGCATGAATTCCTGAAGTTAATCACCTTAACAAATGTGTCTGAAAAGAAGGCAACCTTGGAACTGAGCAGAAATACGAGAGAGAGAGTCCACTGGAAGGGGCTACACACCCACCTGCAGGCACACCCTGCTCTCGAAATCTCAAGCCTGACATCGCCTAGACTGACAACACCCAGGTTTCCTCCCTTCAGAGAGAAAGCACCGATAATCCTTAGAGTATCAGTAAAAAAAAATATATATATATATTAAAAATAAGATCAGCCAAATTAAGCATCAGAGAACACATTAACTAGCCAGGGAAAAGGATTATTAACGAAAGCATCTTATTACAACCTTGGATTGCCCCCAAATGAAATGGTGCTTACATGATCAGACTTGGATACTGCCTTATTCTCAGAAATCATCCTGTGGTGTAGTCATTTTTGTGGGCCTGGAGAAGATGTATTAAAGAACAAATTTTCTATATGTAAACTCAAATAAATCCCCAGGCTAAATGCCTTTGGTGATGGTCTGTGTGAATTAAGCAGTTTGGGGGTAGTCATTTGCACAAAAATCTCAAAAGATCATTTGTCAGTACAGTAATCAGTTGAAACCTCCCCAGCCTCTGGTGTTCTGAAACCTTGGTGCTTCAGAGTACCAGGCAGTCTGCTGTTCTGGTTTATCTTAGAGCGGATGCATGTTTTCACATGATCTGCCAGCCAACAGCAAATAGCTAGACCACAGTAAGCCCCTACGTAGTGGAAAGCGTGGCTGAAAGTCAGTAGTGTTTTAAATGTGAGCTATCAGCTGCCTTGAGGAAGCCTCCCAGGCCCTTTGATGGTAATTTAATTCCCCACCCACCACGCAGGAACTCTGCACCGACTAGAAGAGGCACTGGGGGTTCCGATGGACCCTGCTCTGTGCCCCCGTTTGCTTATCCTTGTGACGGTTTACTTAGCAAACAATAAAAGCACGTTGACTTCCACAGCCTTTATTAGAGGTCCCTGCAGTCTGCAAAGGAACACAAAAGAAAAGGAAGAAGATTGAGAGGCGGTTTACGAGCTGAGGAGAGCCGCCCCGGCAAGCAGCGTCTCTCCAGCAGCCTGGCGAGCCCAGACAGGCCTGGTTCTGGTCTTGTTCTCACGACAGAGCGAAGAGCCCCGTAGGGAGACGGACCCTCTGTTGGAGATGCGGAAAAGAAGAATCTGCTTCCGGTGAACTGAACTTGATTTTAGTCATGCTGCTCTGCAGCTCTTGGCATTTCCTTCATTACAAAATGTATTCAACATATCAAGATACAGAATATGTAATCGAACATACTCCCCATGGAATACATAGGTGTAATATGAAAGATTAACTTTGTCGTAAGCTGTGCAACTGCACTGACTTTTTGTGTATGTGCTTTTTCTTCTTTAGAATTAAGCATATGTACTAAGACATGTCCCTTAGTTGGGAAACCGTTTTTAGAAGAATGTTGAGACCATGACCATCCCCTCGCTAGTTTCAGCCCTGGTTTTCTTGCTCCTCTGAGATAATCTGATTCCTTATCAGCACTTAGCCTCCCTGGTGAGCTTACCCTGGTTCCTGTCGAGCACTTCTTCTGAGAGTCAGAACTTGAAGAGAAGGGCTTCAAAAAGATGTAAAGAGTTTTCAAAATGACCCAAGAGGACGGAGGAGGAGCTGGGAGGATGGACAGATGGTCCTTTCTGGGCTGCGGTGTCTCCTGGTGCTGGAAACACCTGAGCTCCTAGACAGAGGACGGCCCTCGCAGCCCGCAGCGCGTGTGTTCGGAGCCTCACCATCTAGTTTGTTTGAGATGCAGAAACCAAGCTTCTGGGGGTGAGTTTGGGGCCATCTGAACACCCAATGCCTGTCTAGTCAGTGCAGAGTCGATGCTCGACTGTCTCATGAGCGGGAGAATGAAAGGATCCAGAAAAGCCCCAACGAATACATTCAAAGCCAGGTGGTCACACCAGCCCGCGTCCCCTAATGCCAGCAGCAGCCTCGGATACCCTTTTGTTTCGAGGGCACACAGGCTTCCAACAGGACGTGCGTGTTTAGACCTTGGCGAGGCTGTTCCTAGACCGTATCTCAGTTGCACTGATTTAGAGGCTTCTGAGCTAATGCCTTCAGCAGAAACGCCAGGATCACTTTCTGCTTTCTCTAACTGTAGAAACTACCCAAGGAAACCCGGCTGTGCTCATTGGGTGGGGCGGGGGGAGGTCTTATTTTCTAAAGGACAATTTAATTCCTTGGTTGCAAGTCAGGAATAAATTCAAACCTAAAGAAAATTAACAGCCTAAAGAAAATGAGCAAGCAGAGTATTTCTAAGCAAGGTTTTCTATTCTGGCTTTCATTTTGAAAGCTTCAGGAAGCAGCGTCTAGAAAATGCTTTCTAGTGTTGCGTTATTTTATCCCAACGCTTTCACCCATCATCAGTTCTTAATCCAGAGGCTCATGTAGGGGAGTGTTCTGGCTCAGTTCACTAAGCTACCGACCAAGACTCCAGGGAAGGGGATCTGCTGAGACGTGCCGTTACTCCTGTGTGTCTCACTGGACAATTACTTATCGAATAAGTGCATGAGCACAGGAGGGACCATGCTGGGTAGGGCCCCACGGTGGGCCATCCTGCCAGGCTCTGCCCAGGGAGAAAGGAAGCTGCCTGACTAGGCACGGGTGTTCTGAAGGGCTGTTTGTATCTCAAAGACCCTTGATAGAAATTCTAATCTCTTCCTGTCTCAGATCACTCCACGAGTCGGGGGTGGTGATTCTCTGAGCTCCAGGGATGCTCCAGCGAAGCTGTGGGATCTGTCTGCATTTCCTCAGCTGTGTTAGTCTCTGCATCTTCTTTGTCCCCTGTAAATGGAAATGAGGAAAGTTTTCCTAATGTGTGATGCCCACAGGCTATTGAGACCCACTGGTGATACCCCCAGACGATGCCATTGTGTTTGGATATAAATTGTTCAGCAGGCCCGCGAATTTCTGAGTGTGTTTAGTAACTCTGACTTTTGTCTCTCTCTCTGCAAAATGGCACTTTTCCTAACCAGCATCTTCCAAATGTTGCTGGAAAATGCAGAGAGCACAGGGAGCGTTCTACAAGGTGGTTCTAGGGTCCTGACCCAGAAGATCTGTTTCTGCTCCGCTGACCCAGCCCTGCAGAGGGTACAGGCCCCCTGAGCTTGAACTTTCTCTTCTAAAGCCTAACGGGGTGTCCGGAGTAACCACAGAGACTCAGATGGAAACTCTCTGACTTGTGAGGTTTTCAGACTTCAGTTCCTAGAGTTTGCTGGGCAGCTCCACCAGGCAGCTCTCCAGGAGCTTCCAGGACAACCTCGCCTGTTTTGCTCACTCTCCAGGAGTACAGGGACTCATCCTCCCCACTCCTCAGGCTCGATCTTTGGAACTGTCCAGAAAGGCTTCCTTCTCTGCACCCCTCCATTCTGTTGGCCACCATGATATGTGAGTTCTCCCTTCCTCTGCCTTCCAGACGTTCATGCCCGTGTCCTAACTTCTCCAGGAGGCCAGTGCCCTCCACTCCCCGGGTCGGACCTGAGAAAACTGAGGTCAAATATATCGCAGGATGCAATGCACCCAAGGTCTGAGAGGAGAGATGCTCAAGCCAGGCCATGGCCCCAGGCAGGCGGGTGGAAGAGCACCTGTTTTTCTCCATCCTCTCCAAGCACCTGGCTGCTCAAAACCCTTCAAAAATCTTCCATTCATAAATGAAAAAAATCCCAAACTGCTGAATCTGCTGCTCAAAGTCCTCCTCATGTGACTTGTCTCAGCATCATTCTAGCTTCCCTCTCCATTCTTACCTCCCCGTAAGACATGTGCACACACACACGTGAGCTGTACGTATACACACGCACACCTGCACAGGTGCACATGCACACACGGGCACACACCTTAGCCT
Organism: Bos indicus x Bos taurus; assembly: GCF_003369695.1. Lineage (NCBI taxonomy): Eukaryota > Metazoa > Chordata > Mammalia > Artiodactyla > Bovidae > Bos > Bos indicus x Bos taurus. Next base: position 1,729,880 of record NC_040099.1, read on the forward strand.
GCCCTGGGATCAGGCTGCATAGCCCAGGTTCTCCCAGGACACCTCAGGCAGGATTTCCTTCTTTTATGGCTGAATAATATTCCACTACAATACAGACCAAGGGGTCACTGAAAGGCCCTCGGAGACCAGACAGAGACCACCTGTAGGGTCTGTTTTATGACATACAGTGATGAGCTCATTCACACTGCACACTAGATTACTGTTATGTCTGGAATAATTTTCATTTTATATATTTTAAATTTTTAAAGAAGAAAGCTCTTACGAAAAACAAAATAGTAGAAACGGTTACTTTTGACTGAGAACACACACACTTTAACTGCATTTTGAATGGACTAAACGGAGTCTAAACGGAGAGTCGCAGCGAGAGCATTACCTTCCACCCCACCTGGAGTTGTCAGGACACCAGCCACGTCCCAGAGGGCGACGCCCCTCAGCCCTTCCCACCGCCTGCTTGAGGTCAGATATCCAAGAACATCAAAGGAGAAAGGGCAGAGCTTCATCTGCGCAGATGCTCTGAGAAGGATGCTCTTCACCAGATTCTGTTGATTTCTGTTGGATTTGTACTAAGGACGACACCATGGCTCCCACTGGGAAGTCAGTCCATGCAAATTTTAACATGACTTGGCCTGTAAAACAGACTTGCTGATTGATAATGAGCCGTACTGTTTTCAAAGCAGCGTTAAGTACATGAACCCTTCTGATGAGATTTACGTACTCCTGGAATTAAATTGTGACTTAATGCACAATAATCAAAACTGCTCATAAACATCAATTTTGTAAGGTAAACACTTTTTTCCCCATGGATTTATTTTAAAAATTTAAATATATCTGTTTGTATTTCCTTGAAAGTGAAAATGTTAGCTGTGCAGTCATGTCTGACTCTGTGACTCCGTATAGCCAACCAGGCTCCTCTGTCCATGGGGTTCTCCAGGCAAGAATACCGGAGTAAGTTTCTATTCCCTCCTCCAGGGGATCTTCCCAACCCAGGGATCGAACCTGGGTCTCCCACACTACAGGCGGATTCTTTACTGACTGAGCCACCAGGGAAGCCCTGTGTTTCCTTAAGTGGATGACAGGAGACACGGGACAAACCAGATAGTGTATGTCAACAATACCAGCGTATTAATCAGGCCTTATTTGCTGAGAATTCCACGTACATTCCCATGATCCCTGATGGGCTTTTTTCTTTTTTAAATCTCACTTTAAAAATGAGGGCGCTGTCTGGGAGCGAGTAGGACTGTCTGTCTCACACAAAAGCCCACACTCTTCCCATTATTGTAAAGTGTCTTTTAAGTTGTTTATTTAACCAATAGCCTCTCATTAGGAATTCTTAGCATATCAAGATGTTTTTTATTCAATTTGGCAGTGATATATAATGCTTATGTTTACTCTCCTGTTCTGAAGGCAAATTGCATCTTCTTTAAACAGAGTTTTGATGTGCAAATGCTCCTGATGGATATAGTTTAAAAAAAATAAACTAGGAAGACCTCGTGTACTGGGCTTAGTGTAGACGTGCTGGTTGGTCATTTACCAGCAGAGGCTGGTCGGTTGTTATGTCCTGCCCACACAAACGCAGATGCAGCCGGAAATACCGCAGAGCCACAGCCCCCACAAGGCGAGGCCCGGCGGGAAGGATTCCTTTATGAGTCTTCCTGGACAACACACAGCAAGACAGCCTTCCACCACCACCAGGGGTGAGGGCAGCTGGTGGGTGTTCGTAGATGGCTTTGGTGGGCTAGGGAAGTTCTTCCAGCATGAATTAATGCTGGATTCTGTCAATTAATGTTTCTGGTTTTCTTTATTTTTTAACTTTTTATTTTCTATTGGAAAGTGAAAGTGAAAGTTGCTCAGTCATGTCTGACTCTGTGACCCCATGGTCTATACAGTTCATGGAATTCTCCAGGCCAGAATGCTGGAGTGGCTAGCCTTCCCTTCCCCAGGGGATTTTCCCAACCCAGATATCGAACTCAGGTCTCCTGCATTGCAGGTGGATTCTTTACCAGCTGAGCCCCAAGGGAGGAGTATAGCTGATTAACAATGTCTGGATTGTGTCGGGTGGACAGCAAAGGGACTCAGCCATGCACACACATGTATCCATTCTCCCCCAAACGCCCCTCCCATCCAGGCTGCGTGAGCAATTTCCATGTGGTCCTTGCTGGTTGATATGGTTGAACTTAAGTTTCTGAGATTTAATTTTAAAAATTTACAACTGTAGCATATGTAGAAAAAAAAAAAAAAGATTTACAGCTGTGTTCATGATGAATACTGATCTGAAATTTCCTCATCATATTTTTGTCTGGTTTTGATTTCTGGGTAATGCTGATTTTAGATAATGAGTACAAATATGTTCCTTCCTCTTCAATTTTCTGAAAGAATTTGTCTAAGATTGATATTATTTATTCCTTAAGTAGCCATCTTCCCTGGTGGCTCAGATGGTAAAGCATCTGCCTACAATGTGGGAGAACCAGGTTCGATCCCTGGGTTGGGAAGATCCTCTGGAGAAGGAAAAGGCACCCCACTCCAGTACTCTTGCCTGGAAAATCCCATGGACGGAGGAGCGTTGTAGGCTACAGTCCATGGGGTAGCAAAGAGTCGGACACGACTGAGCGACTTTACTTTCACTTTCACTTTCCATTCCTTAAATGTTTGGTAGAATTCATTAGTGAATTAATCTGAGCCTGGAATTTTTCTAGGGAGAAGATTATAAACTATAATTTAATTTTAAATAGATATAGAACTATTCAGATTGTCCATTCCATTTTTTTTCCTTGCATGAAGTGTATGTCTTGCAAGAAGATTGTCCATTTATCTCAGTTGTCAAATTGATTGTTCAGGTTATTCATAATATTTCCTCTATTTGATGACTAGAAACTATAGCTGTGTCACCTCTGTCAGTTATGGTTTTGATTATCTGGGCCTTTCTCTTTTTTCCCAATTAATCTGTGTGTAAATTTAGCAATTTTAATGATCTTCTCAAAGAAACAGGCTTTAGTTCCTTTGACTTTTTGTTTTTCTGGTTCTAACTTATTATTTTTCCTATTGTCCTTTATTAATTATATTATTTTGTTGACTTCATATTTTGTTTTCATCTCTTTCCCTAATTACTTGAAGTGGAAGCTCAGGTTTTTGGTCTGAGATATTTTTTCTTTTCTAATGTAAGTCTATATGGTTATCAGTTTTTTTTCCAAAGAAAAACCCTAGCATTATCTCAGAAATTTATTGTGCTATGCTTTAATTTTCAGAACAAAATATTTTCTATTTTTTCTTTTGATTTATTCTTTGACCTGTGTGTTATTTAATTTCCAAACATTTCAGCATTTTCCAGATATCATTATATCACTGATATATAAGTTAACTATATGTGGTCAAAGAAAATATTTTGTATGACTTAAATTTAGTTGAATTAATTTTAAAATTAATTTAAATTGTTAAGATTTGTTTGACAGGCCAGAAAATGATCTGCATACACATGCACAAAAGAAGAATAAGCATTCTCCTGCTTTGGGGGCATGTTCCATGAATGCCAACTAAATCTCATTGGCTGATGATGCTGTTTGTTTTGCTGATGGATTAGTTTCTGCTCAGTCGACAGAGGAGTGTTGAAGCCCCAGCTGCAACTGTGAATTCACCTACTTCTCGTTGGAGTGCTATCAGTTTTTGCTTCAAGTATTTTAAAGCTCTATTTTAATTTTTATAAACCATTAGAATTTTTATGTATGTCTTCTTGGAGAATGGACCCCAACACCATTATCTAAGATCCATTTTTAGCTCTTGTAATGTTCTTGCTCTGAAATGTACTTTGCCTGATATTAATATAGCTATTCCAGATTTCTTTTTATTAGTGTTGTGTGGTGTATAATTTCCCATCCTTTTATTTTTAACCTATCTTTGCCTTTATATTAGATTTCTTACAGATAGCATAAAACTGGGTTTTGCTTTATATCCAATATGATGTGCTCTCTATTAATTGATATATTTAGACTGCTTTAATTTAACATAGTTATTGATACAGTTGGATAAAATCTACCATCTTGCTGGTGTTTCTATTTAGGTCATCTGATCTGTTTCTTTTTTCCTTTTGATTGTTTTTATTTGGATTAATTCAATATTTGTCATCATTCCATTTTATCTTCATTTTGAGTTTATCCCTGTGTATACCTCACTGTACACTATTTTCATTTATTTGCTCTACTGTTTACATTAAGCATCACTGGTTAATTAGAACCTACCTTCAGTAACATGTTACTGCCTGGCATGTTATGCGTGGATGTGGCCATGCCATACACTTGACTCTTGCCATCAATCTTTTATGCTTTTAAAATTTACTTTACTTTTGCCTGTGGTACAAATACGTGCTCTTTACTGCTACTGTGTGTGCCTTAAGCAGGGGTAGATGTTTTGTGTTTTCCCTGTCCCGTCTGCAATGGGCATTTCCAGTCCCCCGAGAGTGACGGTGCCTGCTGCCTTTCCCCAGAGGGTTAAAGCTTTGATCCGTGGAGCAGAGGGGCTGACAGGGTCCTGGCTGTCCCATGTGCCTTTCCCAAAGGGGATGAAGGTTTCCTCTCCCGGACACATGTCCCAGGGGTGCCCCGTCTTCTCCGGGGCCCTCTGTGAGTGCATGGAGGAGAATCTGTGGACAGATGTGAGCGCCTTTCTGTCCGGGCCCCACACCCTGCGTTCTCCCACCAGCCAACATTCAGAAATGCTCTTGCATCCTTCTCACCCGTGTCAGCTCCGTCAGCCCAGGCCTGTAGCTGAGTGCGTCTGCCTTTCCTTCTCTGGATGTCCAGTTGACTGACTGCCTTATGGCATTAGCTCTTCCAGATTCCAAGTAAAAGTTGCAAGTTCACATATCTTCCAGCTGTGCTCTTGTAGGGGTGGGAGTGATGCTCTCTGCATTTCGTATCATCCCCCAAGATCACCACCTCCTGTCAGGCCACTTTTACTTTTAGTTTCCAAGTAAAAAAGGGACATTCTAGCACCTTTGGGACAAGAACATCTCTTCCTAGGAGAAAGGCCACCCTCCCTGTACCAGAGGAGCAAATGTTTTAGCTGCACTGTATTGTCCTGGAAATGCCACAATGTTCTTAGCGGGGTCTTAGCTCCCCAGGATGGCAGGGACCCAGGATCAGAATGCTGTCGGGGCAGCAGCTGGTTGGGGCCCAGACAGGAGTCGTGCTGGAGAAGGACCTACAGCCTCGACGCCTGTGAGCCTGCGGTCGGGGGAGAAGGGCCTGGCGACCAGGGGCAGTATGTGCAGGCAGACTCCCCTGACTCCCACGGGAAAGAGTGCAGATGTGGATTTACTAATCAATGCCCCTTGTCCCTTCAACGGTTCTGTCTACTTTCACCAGTGCTGCGAAGTGCCTAGAATAACAGTCCAGTGGTGGGTCTTGAAGACACTCCCGGGCCTCCCAACCTGTCTGTTGACACCTCTCAGGCTTTCTGAGTCCCTGGGTAATTCTCAACAGGAGTTTCCAAAGAAAAGCACTTATTTTCTCTTATCCAAATCATATGAGCAATAGCACTGAGAAGTAGAGAAGCTGAGCGAACAGAAGAGGACTGAGAAATGTTTGGGGAACAGAGTCTGTTTTTGTGGGTCCAGGAGTCTCTGGTCACTCGTCTATTTTCTCCTAAGGACTAGGGCATCCAGCTGAGGGCTATGTGGACCCGATACCGACTGAGTCAGAAGGGCCACCAGATGGGTCGCTGAGGCTAACATCTCACAACAGAGCTCTCAGCTGCTTCCATCCCCACCGGATAGTGAGAAGGAGAGGCCCTCTCGGAATTAAGATCCCATCTCTGCTTTGTTCTTCATCTCTGCTGGAGGGCTTTTCCCCGCACACTCATGTTTTATTGGCAATTTATTGCACCCAGTGGAAGGTGCTCTGGCCTCAGCAACAGTGCTGTGATGTACAAACAAAATGCATTTAATTTGACTCAGTGTATTACAAGCATTATAATCCCCCTTTGACTTGACCATGATCGACTAATCTCATCTGTTCAGAGGGATAAGCCTGTCTCAGCCATGATGACAGGCTTAGAGAATGGCAGAAATTAGGGCATTCTTAGAGATTATAAACTGTAACAGCAGATAAGGGCTCTGAATAGGGAAAGGTCTACAGGTGGTTCCTTGTGGAAATGCTCTGGTGGGAGCGGGGGGAGCAGGAGGCACGTGGCGTCATGTGCGGCCCAGACACCGCACGGGTGGCCCCCAAGACCAGGACGGGCAGGGATGAGGCCAGGACGCTTCCCAGGCTCACAGCCCGCTCCGGGGAAGGAGTCCCACGAGGGACCACCTGTCCAACGCCACCAAAATTGTTTAGGAAACTCTTTATGTAACAGTTGGAGGAAAAGAAACTCTGCCTCCTTCTGACAGAAGCAGGATTGGGGCTTTGTCAGAGCCGCAAGGATGGTCTGAGGGGAGACAGAGAGGAAGAGAATGGCTGGGATCAGGACATGGGGATCAGGCAGGGAGATGGAGCCAGTTGTCGCTACTGTTGATCATTCGCTAAGTCATGACCAAGTCTTTGCAACTCCATGGACTGTAGCCCTCCAGGCTCCTCTGTCCGTAAGATTGCCCAGGCAAGGATACTGGAGTGGCTTATTCCCTTCTCCAGGGGATCTACCCAACTCAAGGATTGAACCCGAGTCTCCTGCATTGCAGGTGGGTTCTTTATTGCTGAACTACCAGGGAAGTCCATGATGAAGTCAGACCATTAGCCAAAATACCCGCCATCACAAGCCCGTGATGGAGTCAGACCATTAGCCTAAACACCTACCATCACAAGCCCGTGCTGGAGCCAGACCATTAGCCTAAACACCCAGTGAAGGAGCACCCGGGGACAGCGCAACCCTGCAGTGAGTCCAGGTCCAGGGTGAGCCCTGGATGCACCTTCACGCACATGCTGGTGGGTTTATGGTCCGACTTGCCTGGAAACACGGAACCTTCAGTGCTAGTTTATCTTAAGTTTAATGAAATTCAAGTTAAATGATGTGGGGTTGCTTCTTTGGCTTCTACCTGGTGCAAATAAACCTTGCGCCAGCCTGCCCAAGGCTTGCACGCGTCCTGAGGGCTTGAGATCCTCACATACTCACTTCTGAAGGGCAGGGAAGGCCTGGAGTCCAAAGTCTCCATAGACTCCTGGTCTGGGTGTCTAGGCAGGGACGGCCCTGCAGGGTGTGGGGCCAGGGCTGCCCCGTCTCACTGCCCAAGCCCGGGAAGACAAGAAAGAGGCAGAGACCAGCACTCATTCTCTGAAAGTTACCAGCCAAGGCATCAACAATTTTGAAAAGTAAGAACAGAGCAGAGGTCATCAGGTCCTAAACTGGGAAGTTGCAGGCAGACAAGAATTCAGGGAATTTTCCCCAGGAAGGACACAGAAAGAGCATGGACTTGTTGTACCTAGCCTTGGTACAAAAATATAGTGTGTAGGCCATTATGATATTCCATTTCCATTTAAACTGTTAATCAGTTAAAAGAAAAAGGGAAGTAAGAAAAGGGACAAAGGCAGGAGGTGGGTGAGGGCCTTTGCATCTTTACTGTTAGAATCAGAGATCTTCCTGAATGACAGCGCCTGTCCAGCCATTTCCCTTCTTCTGACCAAGACTCATCTCCTCCTTAAACGTCTGAGTTCCTTCTGCCTGCTGCCCTCTGCTCCTGCCATCTCTGGGCTGGGCCCTCCAGGCTCAGACGCACAGTCTCCTCCTCCTAGGCGGCTTTTACAGATCTGGTCTGCCCCAGAGGCTCCCAGCTGACCTCCAGGGAACGCCTCCAGGCAAAGCACAGATGGACACGGTAAAGGGCCCCCCTTAGCCCGTCACAGGGCACCAAAGAGCCTGCACTGAGGAGGGCGGACAGGCGTTTCCCGTCGTGTGGTCAGTTGTCTTTAACCTTCATATTTCCCCCACAGCAGTGTTACTGACTGTGGCTTACGCCTCCTCTTCCATTCCTTTCTAATCTCACAAGAGGAATTTTTATGAATACATTTATGAGAGCTAATACAAACCTGAACAATTTGGGACATGTCATCCTGTGACACATAATGTGAACAAAGTTAAAATGTTAGAAAAATTTTAAACTGGATGGAGAAATAACTTATAGGATTGTATCGCATCTATATTCATTACTAAATATTTAATCCAGAAGACATTATATTTCCTCAAATATACCTCAGTATGACTTGTAAGAGCTAACATTATTCTATGCACTGTTAATAAGGGAGGATAACCATTATAATTAATATGTGCCACTACTTATGACTGGAAGAAACACAAGCTGGAATCAAGATTGCCGGGAGAAATATCAATAACCTCAGATATGCAGATGACACCACCCTTATGGCAGAAAGTGAAGAGGAACTCAAAAGCCTCTTGATGAAAGTGAAAGTGGACAGTGCAAAAGTTGGCTTAAAGCTCAACATTCAGAAAACGAAGATCATGGCATCCGGTCCCATCACTTCATGGGAAATAGATGGGGAAACAGTGGAAACAGTGTCAGACTTTATTTTTCTGGGCTCCAAAATCACTGCAGATGGTGACTGCAGCCAAGAAATTAAAAGACGCTTACTTCTTGGAAGGAAAGTTATGACCAACCTAGATAGCATATTCAAAAGCAGAGACATTACTTTGCCAACAAAGGTTCGTCTAGTCAAGGTTATGGTTTTTCCAGTGGTCAGGTATGGATGTGAGAGTTGGAAGAAGGCTGTGTCCCGAAGAATCGATGCTTTTGAACTGTGGTGTTGCAGAAGACTCTTGAGAGTCCCTTGGACTGCAAGGAGATCCAACCAGTCCATTCTGAAGGAGATCAGCCCTGGGATTTCTTTGGAAGGAATGATGCTAAAGCTGAGACTCCAGTACTTTGGCCACCTTATGCAAAGAGTTGACTCATTGGAATAGACTCTGATGCTGGGAGGGATTGGGGGCAAGAGGAGAAGGGGATGACAGAGGATGAGATGGCTGGATGGCATCACTGACTCGATGGACGTGAGTCTGAGTGAACTCCGGGAGTTGGTGATGGACAGGGAGGCCTGGCGTGCTGTGATTCATGGGGTCGCAAAGAGTCGGACACGACTGAGTGACTGATCTGGTCTGATCTGATGACTTATTACTTTAAGGTACTATTTTACTTTTACTTATTGAAAGAGCTGTTTTGGTCTTATTTAAACAGAGAGATTTTTATTGCCTTAGCCTACCCACCTAAAATGAAAACCGAGTGACAAAGGAGCAGTTGAGTAGGTGGGTGCTGATGGCAGATGGCAAACAACCCCCAACCACACCCTTGCTCAGCATCAACTAGGTACCAAGCATTGCTGAAACTGGGAGCCTTGGAAAACGTAAAAAATGGAGCTAACAGTGTCTGTCCTGGAGCAGAGTAGATGAACATTGTTTGGGCGAGAGTTATGTAAATACTCTTCCCTGGTAAATATACTTCCCTGGTAGCTCAGTTGGTAAAAAAAATCTGCCTGCAATGCAGGAGACCCCAGTTCGATTCCTGGGTCAGGAACATCTTCTGGAGAAGGAATAGGGTACCCATGCCAGAATTCTTGGGCTTCTCTGGTGGCTCAGCTGGTAAAGAATCTGCCTGCAATCCAGGAGACTCTGGTTCAATTTATGGGTTGGGAAGATCCACTGGAGAAGGGATAGGGTACCCACTCCAGTATTCTGGCCTGGAGAATTCCATGAACTACGGTCCATGGGGTCCCATAGTGACTTTCACTATGTAAATCTAGAGGCTCCTTCTTCGAGGTGCAGGGAAATCAATCCCAGGGATCATCCCTCCCATCCGCTACTGGAGCTGATCTGACACAGGAAACCGGGACGCAGTTCAACCACTGGACTCTTAAAACAAAACCAGCCTATCCAATGCCAAATGTCAACATGACCACCTTCTTACATTTTCTTCTTTTTTTTTCTAGTGAAGCCCAAGAAGGCCTTTCTGAAATACCCTTTGAAAGCAAAGGCTACTCACTTTGCATCATCTGGGCTTGTGTTGTACATTATTGAGCAACCCTGAATATTCACTGAAAGGACTGATGCTGAAGCTGAAGCTTGAATACTTTGGCCACCTGAGGTGGAGAACTGAGTCATTGGAAAAGACCCGGATGCTGGGAAAGACTGATGGCAAGAGGAGAAGGGGGCAGCAGAGGATGAGAGAGCTGGATAGCATCACCAACTCAGTGGACATGAATTTGAGCAAACTCTGGGAGATAGTGGAGGACAGGGAAGCCTGGCGTGCTGCAGTCCATAGGGTCACAAAGAGTCAGAAAAACAAAAACAACAGGGGTAGAAATACCCTCAAATCCCTAATCAGGTTCTACAGTCTGAATGACAAGGACAATCCAAGCATAGATAGCATTTTTGTTTCATCCCCACGAAAACATTCATGATTCCAGAGAATACTTTAAAAGTAAGGCGGCTGTTGAGGCTTTTGCAGAGACGTCAGATCGAGGTGTATGGATTCAGATGCCGTGTCTGCCTGGAGGAGGGCTCCTTGTCACAGAAGTGGTCTGAAAAGACGCATCAGGTCCCTCTTCCTGCTGAAAAAAGATGTTTGCTTTCCATGTGGAATTTTTATTCCACCCCTTGAAGACTTTTGTGGAGGACATAAAACAACTAAGAATGTCTATGGGGAATCATCACCTCTTCATGGCAGGCAAGAAATCCCAAACATGTTAGTCTGTTTTGCTCCATTCTCCCCAAGAAAAGGTTATATTTCCTTTTTCAGTGGCCATAATCTTTTTAGAACCTTCTTTTTATTGGGCCCATAAACATCCCAGGGTAGCAGCACATCATCACAGGCTGAGAAACCCCATCAGAAAAGCCACCTCGTAAATGACGCCAAGAAGCCGGTGTCCCGGACACTTGAATTAACTAATTTTATGACGGTATTTACAGCACCTGGAATATTTGGACCAATTGTTGCCCAACAAGCCATTTGATGGATGAACGTGGCCTCCTGCTCAACAGTCCTGTGATCCCGCTGCACATTTTTCAAAAGTTCATTCCATCCCTTCTTGCCTGATCATCTATAAATTCTTTGATTTTTCTAAGAGAAAAATACCACCAGTGGAAAAAACTTTCATTTTTTTCCCCCTTTCTGGGATAAAATTGGGACAGTTTGAAACAGATGCAACCTGTCGGTCAGGACCAGATAGAGAGACACATCAGGAAGGTGACATCTGTACACTTGGGATGCTTTGTGGTGCCCAAAGCTCCTCATTTCTTACTTTTATCAATGAAAGGAAGGAAGCTGAAGTTGTATGTTGAGTTCTACCCACTCTGATAAGAGGAGAATAAGGCCTCTGAATTTATTTTAAATTTCTCCACATTTACAGCTACTAAACTAACACCTCACTCAGACAACCGGCGCCCACCACTTTATACCTGTATCCCACCTCAGTTTTCCAAACACACTCACCTTATTTCTTAGAAATCACAAGAGGTATTTTTACACACACATTATTTAACTTCATTAACTACCACAGACAAATTATTTCAATTTTTCTAAAGTCTCTTCACCTTTTTTGAATAAGAAAATGAGAAATATTTACCAGGCTAATCCTATGTTCTATGTTAATCTGAAATGATTTTTTTAAGATTTATGTCGTTAACAATGTGTAATTCATTTCTAGGTGAAAGTGAAAGTGTTCATTGCTCAGTCGTGTCCAACTCTTTGCATCCCCAGGGATTGTAGCCTGCCAGGCTCTTCTGTCCATGGGATTCTCCAGGCAAGAATATTGGAGTGGGTAGCCCTCAGTTATATATGAAAAAATGTCATAAAAGGTCAAAAACATGAGGTTTCATATTTAAAACAATACTTCGGAGTTTAAAAGGTCCTAAAAAGCCCTCTACCACTACACAGTCACTAAATGGTTTTTAATCATCACAGCAACATTTTTCATTCAGCTGAGCATCTCGTAAGCGGGTTTTTCTGTCACCTTCGGCTCACAGGCTTTTTTTCTTTCCTCCACTGTATGAATGAATTATTTCCAATTTTGGTTGTCCAAATAAGACTTCATCCTTTTACTCCAAATACATCAAAACCATGACAAAAGAGATTTTGCTGAGGAATATGACAGAAAACAACAAAATTCTATAAAGCAATTATCCTTCAATAAAAAAATAAATTAATTAAAAATATTTTAGTAACAGTATGGCTTTTGAAAGTTGTACATAGTGTGAGACCTTGGGGCAGAATTGTGCTTATATTGCTAACGGATGCCTCATTCCAATGCACTTTGTTAATTCAAGATCAGAACAATGCAAGCATCCTGGGAATACTGAACAGAACACAATGCATGAAAGCATAATCTACCTTTCTCCTGCTTGTCAGAGATTGCTAAATCATGTTTCATGTTTATTTCTAATATCAGTGAGAAGCTGGGGAAGAATGATGTGACAGAGATGCTACAGTACAAAGTCAGGTCCACGAGCACGGATTCTTTTGTCTCTGAGAAGTTCACACCCTATCCATCTCTCTCTCTCAAAAAAAAGTAAGAATATTCTTTGACACTAAACCATATTTGGACAAATTCATTGCCAAGCGGAAAATCAGGGTATTGCTCCCTGTAGAACCATGGAGGATGCCTGTTAGAGATTAGGAGGATATTAGCAGCTTGTTTGCCCAAAGGCAAGCGAGAGAATCGCATCAGAGCCGAGGCAGGGCTTTCAGGACGAATCTAATAGTTTTGCATTTGCTTCTATTGGTGCGTCGTTAATGGTGCTTCTGAGTCCTGGAGACCGTCATTGTGTGCTACCTTTTAATAAGGTGAAGGCAGGAGGCCTCATGCGCTCACTCACATATCCTGGTGGCGAGTGTGGTTCACATCCCCCTGGATGTGGGGTGCCCTCTGCACCCTGTGGGACAGCAGCCCAGGAAGGGAAGGGACCCCCGAATCTGGCTGGGTCCTCTAGGTTCCCTAACCAGCCGGGTGGCTCTGGACAAGCCGCATAGCTCGAGGTCTCTTTGAAATGAGGGGTTTGGATGGCATGTCCCTGGTTTCCTGTGAGTGCTAAATCTTTATGATTCTTGAGTAATGGAATGGCTCCCCGACCCCCCGTGGAACAAAGCAGCTGGCTCCAAAACAGAATGGAAGTCGTAAGTTTTGGTATCAGATACATATTTCAATGCCCTTCAGGACATGTCTGCTGTTTTAGGATAGTGATGCAAAAATACAGGGCAGAATGACAGTAACCAAGGGAACACCCGGTGTGCTGCATAATTTTAAAGAAATCTAATTGATAGAAAGCAGTGAAGGACTAAAAGTTTGCTTTAAATAAGTTCAATCCACTTTTATTAAAATTATGCATTAATAAAGCCATGGAAAAAATTCAAGCTTAAAAAAAAAAAAGAGCAGGGAAGGATTACAGCTAGAACAGGAAGGCGGTTTTGCAGTCGTCATCACAGTTTCTAAGGTAATGGCTGTGGGGGTGGCTCCAAGGAAGGCACCTGATTTTTCCATTCTTCTCTCTCCCTGAATACACCATTTACCGCACACTCCTTCTGTGGTTTGAGTTTCTGAGGGCGCTCAAGTTAATAGAGGAGTAATAATAAAGCCCTCACACAGCACATCAGAGGGACTGAGGTTTGCCTGGTGTTTACGCTTGCATGATGTAAACAGTTTTGATCTGAAGATGAAACTTGGCAAAGGCCCCCCTCTCTGCTGCAACCTAATTGTTTTCGGTCCGTGGAAAGCAATTCGAGCAGAGAGGGGCCAGGGGTACACGTACACCCTGCGTCAGCTGGTGCTCCGAGGGTGTGCGCCCACACCCTCTCGCTCTCCCCCCAGCACCCTCACGCTCTCCCCGCAGCATGCCCCAGCCCTCCCCGGCTGCCCGGCTGCCCGGCTCCCCGGCTCCCCATTCACGTGTTCATGCAGAGCCGGAGATGAGGCTCCAGCCGGCGCTGCACCTGCCAAAGACCTTCCTCCCGGGCGGGGTCCCAGGAGCAGCTCACGAAGCATCCTTCAAGGTCTGTTTCCCATTTCCGCACCGAAGGGGCTCATGAGCTACAATCGCACCACTGCCTTTTTCCTGAAGTGGGTTTTCAAATGTATCCTTGGAGGAACAATTGTGGGACACTTTTCCTCAAAAAATAGTGAATTGGTAGGATCACAAACTATCATTTGAAAAGAAATGCAATAAAAATGACCAATAGGTGGTTGATTTGGGAAGAGGACAAATAAATTGTGTTTTTTCAAAGCGCCCCATGGGTAAGATTGCTTCAATGTTCAATCTTCGAGTGTTGAAGTGAGTGAGCACATGGCATGGTTAATGTATTTGAGAATAACTATGTGTGGAGAAGGCTGTGGTACAGCCGTCTGGGTGAGTCAGTCACTTTTCAGACAAAATTCTGCCAGGAAAACACTTAAATCAACCCCCTACATGTGTGTTAAGTCGCTTCAGTCATGTCTGACCCTTTGAGATCCTGGACTGTGGCCCACCAGGCTTCTCTGCCCATGGGATTCTCCAGGCAGAAACACAAGTGGTTTGCCATGCCCTCCTCCAGGGAATCTTCCTGACCCAAGGATTGAACCCAGGTCTCCTACACTGGCTGCTGCTGCTGCCGCTAAATTGCTTCAGTCGTGTCCGACTCTGTGCGATCCCATAGACAGCAGCCCAGTAGGCTCCTCTGTCCCTGGGATTCTCTGGCAAGAATACTGGAGTGGGTTGCCATTTCCTTCTCCAATGCATGAAAGTGAAAAGTGAAAGTGAAGTCGCTCAGTCGTGCCCAACTCTTAGCGACCCCATGGACTGGAGCCTACGAGGCTCCTCCTTCCATGGGATTTTCCAGGCAAGAGTGCTGGAGTGGGGTGCCATTGCCTACACTGGCAGGCAGGTTCTTTACCACTAGCGCCACCTGGGAAGTTCTTAAATCAATTCATATATGATTAATTTCTTAATCTGTAAATTATACAAAGTTGAATTTAATAAGTTTTTAAGATGAATTAGAGCCAAATACAATGAGTCGATGATGCATGCCTTTTCAGTCTATAAACTCCAATTTTTTAGTTTCTGTCTTATCCTTCGAATGGAATCCTGTCTGAAAATCAGTCCTGGCTGCAGCCGTGTCAGGTCATTTTTAGTCCTTTTCTGTATCAGGCAATGTCCACACACAAGTTAAATCATTCAATTCATTGAATTCAATTTAAGTCATAATTGTTGGCTTTCAGCATTTGGTGAAATTTAGGGTACTTACCGGTTAGCACAAGAAAGCTTTCACCTTGGACGGGTTTATGTGCTGGTACTGGAGAAACATTCATCCCCAAATACATACTATATGTAGAGACTGGAAGTATAAGGAGCACAGAACACAAGGATTTGATTTCTGGTCAGAAGAAAGGATAACAAAAACCCAAATCAGGGATCACGTTGGTTAAAGTTAAAAGGAGTGTTTTTTTTTTTTTTAAATCAAGATAAAGAAGTGTTGATTATGCCTTTAGTCTATTGTTTTAACACAAAAGACGCTTTTGCTCACTGTTAAAACAGTCTTCCCGATTTCAATTGATCTATTAATTCATAGCTATTATAATCATTCTAGCAATTAGGTTTAGGGGCCCCTCTGCTATAAAAATGACTATTTCACACTTTAATTATGATGTTAGCAATAACTCATCCTATTAAAATACTTGCTGATTACTCTTAAATTTGTAGCCTCTGAAAAGGCTCCTACATTCAAGGTTTATAATATTCAGATCTGTTCTGTGATTCATGTGAGGCCACTAAGCTAGGCCCACTTGGAATCTATGAAATGTCAAACCAGAAAAACAACAGCACTTTATAACCTCAGCTAGTGCATGCCCTCATTTACAATTTTATGGTGCACCCTCTTGATACTGAGAACTATTGGGATTTCTGAACTCTTTAAAAGCCATCTTTATAAAGATTTTCCTGAGCCAGTAATTTTAAATGACTATGGTACCTTGTCAAGGGCCCTTAATTAAAATCATCTCCGACTGTCAGCAAGAGGAATGGACTACAGGGTGATTTAAAGACTACAGACAAGTCTGAGAGAATGGTATTTTCCATCATTTTAACATTTCCCTTTTGCTAAAGTGATTGAATAGATTATTTATGAACATCAAGCAAATTTTCTGGAATTAAAAAAAAATAATTATATCCCATCCATTTTCTGGTACACCGCCCTTGTCAGAAGAAGACAGAGTCTAACCCAAGCAACAGAACACTGGCTGTGCTGTGGACTTAACACCTTTTGGATACTTAAGACCTGGTACTGTGGGTTCTGATGCATAGTTCCTGTTATATAATTTGCTTATTTGGGCTTTTAAGCCTCTGAAATTCTACTGGGGAAGACACGCAGATAAAGGGCACTATAATTGTAGTTAACATGCTCTACAGCAAAGTTATAGGGAGAAGTGGGGAGGTAGCATTACCAGATACTGGTTTTGGTCTTTATTCTTGGTGGAGGGACCCACAGAGAGGAAGGGCAAGGCTGTGTGTCCTGAGCTGGATTTGTGTGCATGTGATCAAGCTAGAATGTTAGAAAGAGGTGCAGTCTCGTTTCTCCTGCCCTTCTGGCTAGTCTCATGGGGCCTTTGGCTCACCGAGTTCCAGCTGCTGACCCGATGACAAAGTCAACCGGGAGAGAAGCAGCTTCCGCGGGACTCATGCACACTGAGCTCCGCGCCCTTCAGGTCCTCCTTTATGGGTGATGCTGGATACAAGGCTTACTCCATCTGGGCCACCCCTGCCAGGGGATGTGCAGGTGGGAGTCTGGGGGGCTCCCTCTCAAGTACAAGGTCAAGGCTTAAGGTCTGGGGCCAAGCTCCATCTTCAGTTTTGTGGTTTAGACCCACATTCAGGATCCAGATCTGGGTGCAGAATGAATATCTCAGGCTGAATACAGTTGAGATCTTGCACAAAGAATTAAAACTGAAGAAGATAACTTGAAGGGATCATCTTCTTTGGTCTGAAGGCTTGTTGGTTGGCCTCCAACTCCTGCTCTGCACAAGATCGATATAATGGAAGGTTGACAGGGGTGAGGGGAGTCATATCAATTACATTTGAATCATCAGATTACTTTAATTTTTGATGACAAAGAATTCAAAGAAACATTCCCCCCACCCCAGTTTCCTTATATTCTTATAAAAATCTGTATCTGGCAGAGACTATTATATGTTTTCCTAAGGTCTATAGGTTTTCACGTGTTTTGATCAGTGGTTTGTGTACGATCCACACTTAATTTCTAGGTTAATCCACATTTGCTTTTAGGCAACTGTGAACCAGATGTTTTTTGGGGAAAAAAAAAAAGCTGAAGCCTTTTATTTTTGTGTGTGTTTGTGTGTGTTTTGCTTGGGGCATAAAAATCATTTTTCCCCCTTCAGTGAGGTCGTTTCCAATTACAATTATGTTTGTGCTACAAACACTTAAAAAATTAACGGATGTATTTGGTTATTAGTTTATCTTTCAGCATGCTGGTATTAATGCAGTCATTATGTTAAGTATATTTTTTTAAAAAGCTAGTCAAGTGACAAGCTCAATATCATCAAAAGTCCAGGGAATTTGGCCCCTTCTCTGCCTCCCCAAACACAAAGCTGGGGAAACCGCCCAGGGACGCACATGTGCACGGCATGTGGGGCCTGCCGGGTCCCCAGACACTGACATACCTGCCCAGCCCCCTGGGCTGCTGCGGTGAGAACCACAAGCCTCGATGTGGGAGGGCCACCCATCCCCAGGCACCCAGACATCCCCGCCTGCACCCGCTGTGCATCTGTGGGAGAGCCATGGAAATGCAAGAGCAATCCTGAGCATCCCCTGCTCTCTGTAAGGAGTATCTTATACAACCAAAACCAGCAACCACACTGCTCTGTGTCCTCTGGGTCCTCAGTGACCCCACCCCGGGAAAGCAATTCTACAGAATTACCTGTGTGGGGGAAAGGCTTTATCAGCTTGATGGCCTCGTGTTTGCTCTACTGCCAGGGAGACCGCCATCCCCATTGGTCTGGGGCTGAGGAGTCTCAGGACCAGGCACCTCCATTTTAGGGCTGGTGGGGTCCCCGAAACACCTGTCTTCCAGGCCGGCTGACTTCTGGACTTCAGTGTGTGAAGTCCTGGGCATGGCTTCTGCAAAACTGAAGTCAGAGAGGACTCTTCCGAGTGAGACTATCCCAGCTCCAATTAGCTCAAGAGACTAAAGCAGAGCAATGAAGGACTTATTTCGGCTCATTGACACCAAGGACGGGGGGTGGGGTGAGTGGGTGGGGTCTGTCCTCCGTTAGGATAGCTGGGCTCTCAGAGCGGACGTGCAATGCGGGGACCCCCCGATGCTCCTCCCTCGTCTCTTCCTTGTCCAGGACAGAGGCCTCCCTTGCCACAAGCACCCCAGACAGAAAATCCAGAGAAGAGAGAGGAGTTTGCTGTGTATTTAAGTCCCAGGCATGGGTGAAGATGGGTCCAGTTTTGGTCTCAAGCCACAGATTCTGTCCAGGGACCATGACCGTGGATCCGAGCGACTGGGACCACTGCTTGGGTCACGTGCTCATCCATGGCTGGTGGGGATAGTCTGCCGGTCTTAGGACAAACACCACATCTCAGAGTGGGAAGCAGCGGGACCCAGGAGAAGGCAGGAGAGGCGCTGTTGCCCCAGGACAGCAGCTTTGTCTGCAGACACGTGCTCACGGCTCCAGTCCTGACTCTGCGCTTCTCTCTGTGTGGGCCCCAGGATGTCCTCAGGGCCTGGGGACTCTGGTCAGAGTCGCTGGGTGTGACCCCTCTGCCCGTCGCTGAGCTCAGTAATTGAACAGAAGCACAGTCTCTGGCCTCAGAATCGAGCAGGGTTTCAGTCTGTGTCCTTTTCTGGTGATGTGCTAAAACTCCTCCAGAGTGTCCAAGATGATAACAAGTGTGTCAGAACTCCAAGAGCAGGTTCCAGAAAACACAGTGCAGCTGCCTCCGGCAGGAAGGAACACCCCTTGCAGCCCTTGAGCCCTGGGTGAAGCTGCTCCGGGCCCTACCCTCCTCCTCGTCTGTCCCCCCACCGGTGAGGCCGCATCGGACACACTGCATTTGCCGACCAGCGTGACACCCCAAGCGGCTCCGTGCGGGAGGGAGCCCTACCTTTCTCAGAGCCAGTCTCACTTCCCTCTCTGCCCTGAGAGCACACTGCTGGGGCCCTGGAGGGTACCCCCTCCCCTATTCCTCCCTAGAAGACCCCATCCTCCCTTGCTTGGACTCATCCTCTGCTTCCTGGTGTGGAGTTTCAGACACGGTCAGTTTGGTCCGACCATGTGGTTGGTGGGGGTCCAACCATGGAGCCCCCAGTGTGGTTCCTGGGAGGGGAGGACCTGCGTGTGCCCTACCGGGAGGACCCCGGGCTTCTGGGAGGCGGAGTCCACAGACGGCGCCCAGGCGGGTCCTGCCCGGAAGAGGTGGAGTCCGTGTGACTCTTTGAGGGCAAGACGGGGAGGAAGCCAGGAAATCGTCACAGGGACTTTGTTGTATGGCACATTCCCACTGAGAAGAACTGAAGGGCCATATTTTTTTTGCTGTACAACGTATAGTGATGATCGCTGGTATTTTTAGAGAATCTATATAGTCTTGTAGAGATTTCTAACTACATCTGAGAATGTAAGCAATTTCATTAATCATCTAAGTCAAGTGGAGCTAGAACATACTGGGATGTATTTAATTCCTTTGGTTTATTCCACAAATGATTGCTTTATAATTAAATGGACCTTAGGATATGAAGACGCAGAGGGAGAAGTCATTCACTGAAAGGCAGTGCTGCTGTTAGCCGTATTTTCCTAATTTCAACTGCTGCCTTTTGCATTTTTGATTTTGAAAAACAAAACATGAGGGATTGAAGGGTGGCATGGTTACCTCTCTCCACGTTTGTTAAGGTCACGTTTTCACGGAGCTTGCCTTCTCTGTAAGGGAATTTAAAGTCCCAAGTGCATGCGACAAAGTAATTAAATAATATCTAATGAGAAGTAGAATAAAAGAGAAAGAAGGTGAAAATGGGGCAAGGGCAAGGCGAGCCTTTGAGGACGCCCTGGCACTCGGTTTACAGATGGTTCACCCCTCAGGCAAGTGGTGCCCTGTCCTCCACACTCTGGCCTGCCAGCGTCTACGCTGCTTTGTAGGGAGTTTCCTCTATGTCAGGGGCACTCGTGTGAAAGGCAGTGGCGGTAACGCGGTGCTCGTTCATCCGTACTCCTCTCTCCCCTGTGTTCTCAGAAGACTTTCCCTCAAGAAGAGAAGCACCTCTGGGCTCTCTGATTTTATCCCAATTCCCTCCCTGCCCTCGAGAGTCCCACTTCCAGGTAAGAACTTCCAGTCCTGGAAGAAACCTGTCTTTGGGTCATGGCAACATGGGAGTGTTGTGTCTGTAAAGAGCGTACAAGGAGGACACAAATGGCGACAAGCAACGTGATGCGATGACTCACGGTCACGCTGCAGAATCGAGGTGCTTTAGAACAGCCACGACTCTTTTCTGAAAGTGTTTTGCATACAAGGTGCCTGCTAAATTCTGGTGAAACTGTTGTGAGTGAGTGAGATCCTTTCTCTGCATCTCTGCCAGGGGTTTACCAACACAATGAGTGAGGTGGACCCTCCGTCCACAACAAACCATGATTGGATTTAGTTCCTAAATTTAATTTAATACCGAGAATAATTAGAAAAATAATTAGAAGATAATTAGATGCCTTGAGTTCAAGATGGAAAGAGATGATAAAGAAGTCACAGAAATGGAGGCTGGGTGACCTGAGTGGCTGGTGTTGGGTCAGAGGTATAGATAGCAGAGTAAACACAAGTTTTGCTAAATATATCCACAGATACTGGACTTCCCAGGTGGCATTAGTGGTAAAGAACCTGCCTGCCAATGCAGGAGACATGGGTTCAATCCCTGGGTGGGGAAGATCCCCTGGAGGAGGGCATGGCAACCCATGCCAGTCTTCTTGCTTAGAGAATCCCATGGACAAATGAGCCTGGCAGGCTACAGTCCATGGGGTTGCAAAAAAGTCAGACATGATTAAGGGACTAACTACATGCTTTAGAGGGTGAATCCATCCCAGGAGAAGAATCCACAGCACAGTTTCATGGAAACACAAGTGGAGAGACTGGTGGAGCCCTAGGAGGCTTCCTTTTTCAATCTGCCATCATCTGAAGAGTCTTTGATTCTAAGCTGCTTTAAATTTTCCAGCTGCCGTGAGCCTGCTTCCAAGGTCGTTATACATGGGTCAGTAAAACGTCTGATAATCAGTTGCTTACCAGTGCCAGATCTGTTTCTAATGAGTTCAAAAGAGTTTGGTTCTTGTGGGTGGTGCATACATGCCTTCACCGTGTTCCACAGCTGTGTTACATTGGAGACAGGCGTGCACCCGAGGTTTAACATGAATTTGCTTCATCATCTGTTCCTTTACATGCATGCGTCTCTTGCCAACACTGTAGTAGAAGACAAGGACCCGGAATGAGGGAAAGAGAGACTGTTGTACATGTGTTTAAATGTTTATTACTGCTTACTTCCTAATTTCTTTGCACTTGTGTTGCAAAATATAGGAAAGAGGCAGAGAAAACAATTCTGTGTGGGTTAGAATAAAAGAAAAAAGAATTGTCCTAAATTAAGGACCACCTTTTTAATGGCAAACAGTTGAGATGGAGAAGAATGTTTATTTACACAACGAAGACTGGAATGCATGGATTTGCAGCTGTCTTCATCTTCCATGTTCATCAAGGACTTTCTGCATATGGAGGATGCTCTTGGGGTCACTTGTGCTAACTTCTCTCCTCAGCCCAGCCCAGCAAAGCAGAGGGTCTTGTTGCCCTGCTCTCGCTGGGAGCCAGAGCCTTCATCTCTGAGCAGGGACATGCTGATGTCACCGCTTTGTGTCTCTTGTGAAATCAGTTCAGTCCCAGCAACCGCAGATGGACTCACAGGGCCAAAAGTTTGATTTTTAGAAGATAAAATTGAGTCCGTACCTAAGAAGGGCTTAGGAACTTAGAAGTCAGGGTTTGTGAAGCTGGTGTCTTAGGCAGATCACTTAAGCTGGTGTCTTAGGCAGATCACTTCTCGGAACATTTTTCAGGGTTTGTGAAGATGGTGTCTTAGGTAGATCACTTCTCGGAGCATTTTCTGTGGACAGAAGCCATGTTTCGCTGGGGGTGGCTGCACTTGCCCTCCGTGCCAGGAGTCATGTTGAATGCCCGTGCCCCAATGCAGTTCCTTTCTGGATCTGGGGCGGTGGGCAGAGGCTTCCGAGATGATGACCCTGGGCCGGACCAGGCTCAGATAACGTGGTGGAGACTGTGGACACTCACATATCACGTTTGCACAGAAGAACGAAGGTGAATAAACATTTGTGCATGAGAGTCCTATACGATCTTGGTAAAATGACCCTTTTGCTATGAGCACAACTCTAGGAAGTGATCTCAGTGGGGATGTGGAACCCCAGGGGCCCCTGCTGGAATCTGGTCCAGGATGACTCTCTGCGTGTCCTGTACCTTCAGCGACCCTGGATGCGGGGTAAATGTGGGTTTATGAGCACAGCAGGTTCCATGTGACGGTCCCTCCCTAACATGACTCTGACCCATGTAACTGTCTGAGCTTCTGGAGGAAGTGGGGTCAGGGGTTGAGGGGTGGACAATGAGGAGACGCACCTGTGCGCCTCTGCTGGAGGGACGGCAGCCCAGGGCACGTGTGAGTGGTGAGTGGTCTTCCCCTGCCCCCTCCAGATGGGTGGGCGCCCTGTGATCAAACACATGTACCTTGAAGGAAGTGCCGTGTGGCAGCCCAGACCCAGTAAACAGCCCCCAGGCCCTGTGAGGTCCCTGCCCGGCTGTGTAGAATGTTCGGGGCTCATGACTTGTTTCCCTCCTTATCTCTAAGTCACTTGACGGTGGAGCAGGACAACCAGATGTAATGTGCAGCTAGAGGAAAAAATACCCAAGAGAAATAAGAAACTGTTTATGAAAACTTGGCTTCTTTTACCAAAAAATCATTTCATATTAATCGTTCGCAAAGAATGGGGCGCATATGTGAAATCAGATACACAGATCAGAGTATTAAAACATTAAAAAAAAGTGTAAATTCCAACTGCTATGAGTTTGCCGAAAACAATCTTGATTTTTTAAAAATATGTTTCCCATTTATTGTAACATTTGAATGCACTCCAAATCATCTTTGATTCACATTTCTTCTTACTTTTGTTTGTGGATGTCCAAAATAATGACAGCAGGGAAGAAAATAAACTGCAGCCCATTTCCTCCTTTTCTCCTTAAATAGAAGAGCTTTAAAATTCAATTTTGCTTACTTATCTGCTGTTGAATCACTGCAGGAGGATGGAGGCCCCATGACCTATGGACACGGCTCCAGGTGTGAGAGAAGGTTCCTGCAGGAGACGGGTCCCTGGTCGTCTGAGATGCTCCCTCCTGGCTCCCAACTTTGCCCTGGGCCCTTAGGGTCAGAAGGAGCCTGTCTTTCTGGCATGGGTTGTTTTAAATGAAAAACCCGCCGGCAGCCATCACTCAGAAAATAACAGCACAGAGCATCTCTTTCCCAGAATACGTCACATGTGCACACATACGCTCACACTCCCATCACATAACCGTTGGCGGGGTCCTGTGGACTTACATCCACCTACATGGATCGGGATCCATCTCATGTGTTGGGATACATCTACATGGATTCTACATGCTAGGCACGCCACATGGGCCAAACTCTGGGAGGGGGTGGGCTAGCAGGGGGTTGTTCAAAGCCGAAGCCTCAGAGAAAGTCAAGGTGGGAAGAGCAGGTGGGCAGTGCCCTTGGGGGCAGGAGGGTGGGTGAGGGCTGGAAAGAGCAAGCACTGAAGAATGGGAAGCCGGGAGTGATGGGATCTGGCCATTGTCTCAGAAGAGAGCTTGGATTCTCTCTAGGTATGGAGGAGGTAGAATCTGAGTAGGGGCTCCTGAGGACACCTGCGCCAACAGACAGACAGACAGACAGGAATGGGCATTTAAGGATACATCAGTTGGAGGCAGAAAGGTTAAGATTTTGTGCTGCTTGAATGTAGGATGGTGAAGGGAGGACTGTCTGGATGGTTCCAGGGCTTGGGGGTTGGGGGGACACCTGATGTCAGAATTCCAGGCTCCAGAACTCTGAGAGTAAATGTCCATTGTGTAAAAGCCTCCGAGTTTGAGGTACTTGTTGCGGCATCTGGAGTGGACTAGACACCCTTTGTACCTTCACATGCTCTCTCTTTTTTTTTTGTCTGTGATGGACAGCTACTCCAAGGGTCTGTTGATGGAAAGTATTCAACAAATCCCAAAGCTGTATTCCACCCTTTGATTATATGTGCGTTCATGCTAAGTCACTTCAGTCCTGCCTGACTCTTTGCAACCTTATGGCCAGTAGCCCACCAAGCTCCTCTGTCCATGGGATTCTCCAGAATACTGGAGTGGGTTGCCATCCCTGATGTAGAATAAAGTCTATGTTACACAAAACACAGAGAAAATGTTTTCTTTACAGGATCATGGGTAACTTCTAGGGTCAGTTATTAATAAAACTAAAAATGTTATGGCCATGATTACCTAATTCGATAAGAAGTAGAAACCCCCAGGAAGTGAAGGAGACAACCACAAGACTGCAGCTCCCCAGACACTGAAGTGTAGTATCACAGACCCCTCTGCACAAGAACAGTCGTTCTCTTGACGTTTCGGCCAAGTTTCAGAGTATGCTGACATTCACAGTGTGTAAAATAGATAAAAATACAAGAAGAACCCTAAGATCGCTAAGATCACATTATTCATGAAGTTTCAGAACTTAAAAAAGTGAAACAATAAACCCAGGAATGAACACCTTATTGCTGTTCTGTGGTTGACTTGTGTTTCCCTAAACTTGTGTTTATGTCCTGACCTCCAAAACCTGGAAGTAGGTTTTGTTCAGGTGTGATCAAGTGAAGACTGGCACACTGAATTAGGAGGAGCCCTAACCCAGTGTCTGGTGTCCTGACTAGAGGGACGCTTGGACGCAGAGAAACAGGAGCACACACGGGGAAGAAGACTGTGCGGCGACAGAGGTGGGGGCTGGAGGGATGTGACGACACGCCGAGGACAGCCGGGGTCGGGCGGCAACGCCACAAGCTGGAGAGCCTAGGAAAGACCCTCTCTCAGAGCCCTGAGGGCGCGAAGACACCCCGCTTCCGACTTCCAGTCCCGAGCTGCGTCATGACGCACCCTGTTGTTCTCAAGCAGCAGCTCCTCGCGCTCTGCTACTGCAGCGCTCGGAGACTGACGTGGCTGCATTCACTGTGGGAAGGGTTTGCAAGTGCCCTGAGGCTTCTGAGCGTTACCTGGGGAACCCACTCTCCCCCACACCCACCCTCCTTCCCATTCCTTCCTCAAGCGTATGCTCTGTTTTCCTGAGGTGCTGGACTCTTACCCGGTCCAGGGAGAGCCAGAATACTGAGTGCCAGAAGCCACATGCCCACGTCTCAGTCCCCCTCGGTTTGAATCGCCAGAGGCCAGCGGCTACTGAGTGCTCACTGTCTCTGTTTCTGTTGTTGTAGTTTGTTTTGTCGTGTTTTGTTTCTCCAGCTCAGGTACCCAGAAATGACCTATTTCGGATCCACTGTCTAGACCAACAGATTCATTAAAAAGTTTCTTTTTCAAATGTTGCTAAAGGGATTTGACACTGCAAAGAATGCTTGAACTACCACACAATTGCACTCATTTCACATGCTAGCAAAGTAATATTCAAAGTTCTCCAAGCTAGGTTTCAACAGTACGTGAACGGAGAACTTCCAGATGTTCAAGCTGGACGTAGAAAAGGCAGAGGAACCAATTTGGTCAAATTGCCAACATCTGTTGGGTCCTAGAAAAGGCAAGAGAATTCCAAAAGAACATCTACTTCTGTTTCATTGACTACGCTAGAGCCTTTGACTGTGTGGCTCACAACAAACTGTGGAAAATTCTTAAAGAGATGG